>NC_034597.1:16469239-16478750 GCF_900095145.1 Mus pahari | reverse complement strand
GAGAGAGAGAGAGAGAGAGAGAGAGAGAGAGAGAGAGAGAGATGCAGGGGTCAGGGTAGGGTGGGAAACAGAGCTGAAAGATGAATAGAGATCCTATTTCACTGTAGAGATGACTAGAGAAACAGTAAGAGTAAATAAAGGATCCGCATGGCTCAATGGTGAGCTGAGCAACCTGGGGCCTGGGAAGGTGAGGCACGCATCAGAGGCGGGGTAGCTGAAGAATCTGGAGGGCACGCCCTATGTAGCGTGTGCTGGCTGCCTTGCCATGACTGTGGATGTGACTGTGGAGGATCCTCGGCACGACAGGTCCAAGAGCCAGGTGAGAACAGCACAGAGTTGTCTGACAGGCTTACGAGGCCTCACTCACAAATGTGTTCGGAAAATTACCCTCTGGCTAAGTTAGAATGCTACCTTCCTGGCTCCTGAGGCCCCAGCGAACCGAACTGTAGCAGAGTCTCTGACCCCAGGCCGGAGGCTGCAACTGGGGGGGTGGTACTGCCCGTAACTGCCCAAAGCCACAGTGTGTGTGTTCCTATAATCAGGAGGGCCTGCTCCCATGCTGCTGGGAAGCTAACTCTAGGCGGTGTCAGGGTAATTATCCAAGCTGCCTGAACTTTATTCACAGCCTGACAAGGTACACTCCTGGGACTTGTCACTGTGGTTAGTCGGGGGGCGGGGACCTGACATAAGGCTGATTAGGGAGTGTTTTACACAGCAAGAATCTCTCTGATCTTTAGCCGAGGGGAGTCCCCCCCCCTTCCCATCTCATAGGAGAGATGCCTTCGAGGTTGAGAATAAAGAGCAGCCAGTCCAGCCCCCTTGTTTGCAGATGAGAAAGCTGTTCATAACATGCCATGCTCTCTCTAAGGCCAGGCATGGAGAGTTTGTCCAGGAGTGGGGTGGCTACTAAAGCCTCCTGATTCTGCAGTAGGCTTTTCTCCACTACTTCCAGTCTGAGAGGCTTAAACTTCGTACTTGATTCACAATGACCAGGGAGCTTGGAAATTACAGATTCTGACTCACGGGTCTGTGGGCAGTTGAGGCTCTCCATATGTCATAAGCCTAGTATGGGTTACCGTCTTGCAAGCACAACGGTGTCAAGGTCCTTCCTCCTCCAAAGGCCACCTTTAACTCCAGAGGAGTTAAGTGTATTCTCCACTGTTACGGACAGTTGTCCACTGGCTCCAGATGTCCACGAAGCAATATGCTTGTGAAATCAGAGTGAGTTGAGCTGGGGGTGAGGGGGAAGGCTCACTGAAGTCACAGCCTGAAGCTCCCAAGGAAACCTGAATGAATGCCCTTCTTGCATTGAGATTTCTCATAGTTCAGTGAGTCAGTGCAGTTCACTTTGATAAAATAAGGCTTTGTAGAGAGGCTCAGGGACGCTTCACTGAGCCATCCGGTCCTCATCTGCTGCACACTATCCCAGTTGCCGGTGTGCTGGTCAGCTTTCTATCTACCCCTTTAAGAACGCTGTGGAGACAATTACCTTGCAAAGAGCAAAGGCACGTAGATCCTGGCCTGTGGTTGGCTCTATTGCTCTTGAGACTGGGGTGAGATAGCTCTCTCTGGTGGAAGCTCTGGCAGGGCACGGCTCGCCTCATGGCTGGGAAGCAAAATAAGAGGAAGAAGAGACCAGGGTACAACTATTACCTCATGGGAAAACTCCCGAAGATTTAAAGACCTCTTGCTAGACCCTTATTTCAAAGGTTCTACTATCTCCCAATTGTGTTATGTTAAGTACCAAGACTTTAAATGCACGGGCCTCTGGGGGATATTTAAAATTTAAACTATAATGTCTATTTATCCTAGCAAATAAATAACCTAAAACAACTGTTACTCAAGTCCCTACAAAGCTGTGTGACCTACAGGCTGGGCCTGTTATAACCAGAAACTTCTCTCTGCACCCTTCATTTGAGCTTCCTGGGATGGAGAAGCCATTGAACACAGCTTGTACATCTGGTTCTCGTCTCCTCTGGGGCTAAGGAGTCCTCACAACCAAACAGGGAGATTTGATGATGTGGTCATTCTACACCCTCGTGTGTCTATAGCATTAGGGTACTTTGGGACCCTAGAGCTTAAAAGAAGTCCTGTGTATTTGGAATTGGGAACGACAAGAACACAATGCTGGTGTGTGTGTGTGTGTGTGTGTGTGTGTGTGTGTGTGTGTGTCTGGGGCTGCTCCCTCCAGATGGCAAACGGCCAAACACCCAGAAGAAAATGGAAGTCTCCATATATCATTTGTTCAAGTCAATCTCTGATCCCATTCCCCAGCAGTGAGCCTTCAGCAAGGTGTGTGGGCACCTGACTGAGGGACTAAGGGGCAGGCTCTCTCATTGCCTCTGTGGTAGGTTCTTGGATCTAGTACTCGACTCTAGTCTGGTTAACATTATACTCTAAGTTCTAAATCCCTCAAGTGAGAGGACCCCCCCCCCGAGCTCTTTCACTCTTCCGTGTGTGGGCGTGTTCGTGTGCACGCCGGACATATGCACCATCATGTAGAGGCCAGAAGACAACCTCAGGTACTGTCCACTTCTCCTTTGAGACGGGTTTTCTCACTGCCCTTGCTTGCTGAGAGAATACGTTGGATGCTCAGCAAGCCCCGAGGATCCACCTAGCTTGGCTTCTTGGCCAACAGGATTTTAAGGATGCACTGCCACCCAGTTCTTGTTGTGTGGGTTCTGGGGAGTCAAACGGGATCTTGCGAGTTATCTTTGTCAACTGAGCTGGTTGACACCAGCTCACTCTCTCCCCCCCCTCCCCCCCGCTTCTTTCTCTTTGTGAGGAAATGTAACTCAGCCTTCTTCATACAGAAGACAGTCCTCTCCAGAAGCCAGTGATACCGGCTTTCTGACCTCAGACTTCCAGTTTTTTTGTTCCATGAAAAACACATTTCTGATGCTTATTAGCCATCCTGTATGAGGTGTATTTTCTAGTATTTGGATGGACTGAAATACTGAAATGCTTCAGGAGAGCCTCTTTCATTCCTGCGCCAGCTCTGTCACACCCACACTGCTGGAGCCCAGGTCTCTGGCTGTCCCTGCCATTCTATCTGTGTAAAGGTAACACTCTCATTAAATGACCTCTGTCTTTCCCAGTCTGGCAGGTGTAGACTAGCCTGGGAGCAGCACATGGTCTGACTGCGAAGGGAGCCAAGCCCAGCAGGGTCTGCTTTGCACAGACTGACTTAGCCTTTAAATAAGCACAACCAACAGCTGAGATCGGCTTTGGCCAGACACTGTGGTGTGGGCATCAGCTTACAGTGGGGGAAACAGCACACAGCAGGCTCCCAACATGAGTGAGAAGACGACCAGATGGAGGTGTGCTGTGACTCCGGTCTGCCTTGCGGTGACAAAGGCCTTCTTCAGGCTGTGACTTTTGTTTCTTTCTCCAGTCGCAGCTAGCAGTGCATGGGAGACCCGGAGCACCAGTTCTGAGTCCCGTATCTGTGCACTGCTGCCTGAGGACAAGTCCCCTGAGGCCACAGATCTGGATCTCAATTTGTCTGTCTGGGACACAGAGGAAGGAAAGTGATTACACGCTTTCTGCTTCTGGCCTGAATGCATTCTGATTCTATACAAAGAAGGAGGAGACAAGATCAGAAGCGTCTTCTGGTGCTCTGCTCCTTCGGGGTCTGAGACCGATACCCAATACCAGGTGGTCCCTACCACTACCTCCTTAGGTATCAAAGCCAGGCCTGTGTGGCAGGTCACACAGCTGGCCTTGTGTTCTGCACTTGAGGGCTCTTGAGTTTCTGCTCCCCAGAAAGATCAGTTTCTTGCCAATGTCACCACTTTTAGCCAGGAGACACCTATCAGCAACTCCATCAAGTTCTGCACCCCACCCCACCCCCCACTCCACACCCCCATGCCCGCCTCAACCTTAAGTCTGAGCCCTGGGAACACTGGGGAAACTTAATTCTCGGACACCTTGATTCAAAGAGCCACTGTTCTGCGAAGGCAGAGCTGGACCCTGTGTTTCAGCTGGCTTTCAGGTGGGTTTCCCACCCAGACATCGATAGCATGCGGGAGGCCTGTGAATGTGTTGACCTGGCTTCAACCACAGCTCAGTTTCAAAGAGTTGGCTGTGGTCTCGGCGGGCCTCCCTCTTTCCACCCGAGGCTCCATCCCTCTCCTGCGAGCCCAGGCCGGTGTCTCAGTTACTGGGAAGGCTGTCTCTGCCTGTGGGCTTCACCCTTGTCTCCCCTCGAGATGAGGAGCCACTGTCAGTGGAGGGATGCTCGCCACTTGAGGGAAATAACCTCGGTTCTGCGAGTAGCTTGCTTTATCCTCCCAGTTCCTGCCAGGGTTGATGTGGAGGGACACCAGGACGTCCACAAGGACAGGGTAAACAGGTTGAAGCTTCACATGACCTTGTCATGGCCCTGGGTGACCCTGGACAGCTCATTCCTTCCCCCGAGGCTGAGCAGAGCAGGTCCGGAATGAACCGGACTTTGTAAATAGAAGTCCTTCACCACACTGCTCAGGAGCCTGCCCGTTCCTGAAGCAGGGCTGGGGACACTCACTGCTCCCCTTCCCCTGCCGCTGAGAAATTAGTAGGCACAGATTGTCAAAAAAAAAAAAAAAAAAAAAAACCAGCCGGGCCTTTGTAATTACAAATGTGCACACATCCCACCGAGCGTCATTTTCAAAAGGCATATTAAGCAGCAGAGACCACAGGGGGGACCCGTGTAAACAGGCTTCCTCAGATCCTGGCAGAAAAGGCTTGGAGGAGGCAGTTGTCCCCAGGAGTTGTTGGCTGTTCCCACTCT
Source organism: Mus pahari (assembly GCF_900095145.1). Taxonomy (NCBI): domain Eukaryota; kingdom Metazoa; phylum Chordata; class Mammalia; order Rodentia; family Muridae; genus Mus; species Mus pahari. Next base: position 16,473,979 of record NC_034597.1, on the reverse strand, counting down.
TCCACCCCCACCTCCCTCCCTGCCCAGCAGCTAAATGTTCAATGCCTGGGAACGGGAACGCGGTTGCAGATCCCAGCAAGGGAGCACGGTGACAGAGAGCTCTGGAGTTCACACTACAACTGCCTTTAAGACCCCAGTGATTTCAGATTTGATGCCTTCCGGAATCTCATTCTACAGTCCTGCCCCCACCGCCACCCACCCTCGCCCCTAACAGGATGGTTCTCCACGCTCTCTGATGTTACCCTTGCAGCAGTCCATACTGCTCAACACTAAGGGTGCTGTATGAAAGCCGCTTTTGGGCCTGAGGTTTGTATTAGGATTCCAGGTCACATGTCCAAAGTCCTTGCTAGCCTCCATTATCCCCCATCCTATGAGTATGCAGTCAAGACCCTGATATAGTGAGCAGCAAAGGGCATTAGCCAAACATGTATTGTTTAATTCAACATCCCTCTGCTGGACAGCCCTGGGTATCAGGCCACCTTGGTTACGGTGACTAGATCACTGCTGTATGTCAGCAAGAATGGCAGGCATAAAGACATTGGTGGTGACAGACAAGAGGGGTACCCTGGGTTTCCCTGAGAAGTCGGGGGCAGGTCTCTGCTCCCTCTGATGGCATCCTCCCAATTAGGTAGCTTGATAAGCCACCATCCCAAACACAGAAGTAAAGGGTCTCAGTGGGTGGCAAAGGGGGGTCTCTGCCTAGAATATCCACCACTATTCAAGGTGCAGCACCACTATCCCCACTGCTGCGGGAGCAGAGGATGGAGAATATAATTCAAATCTGGAGTGCTTAATGGAAGGCTTCCTAGCTGACGGACGGGAGCGCGAAGATGAATTCAGAAGCAGGAATAGATGTTATTTAGGAAAGGAAGGGCATTCAAGACAGAGACGAGGTGAAAGACAGCATCGATCATTTCACCGGCGATGAATGCTTGAATCTGGCAGCAGTACAAAATGAAAGAGCTGGGGGTGGGGTTGGGGGTAGGGGTGGAGGGGCAGAGCAGGAGACCAGGGGCAGGCAGGCAGGCCAGGTCACCATGCTTGTGAGCCAGGCTGAGTCACAATTTGACCCTGAAGCTGAAGCTGGGAGGGTTGCTGTTGTTGTTTATACACACACACACACACACACACACACACACACACACACACACACACGCACACATGCATAGACAGGCAGGAACTGTGGCATCTGTGTAGAGGGTCAGAAGACAGTCTTTGGGAATAAAAACCCAAGTCACCAGGCTTGTATAACAAGTATCGTCACACACTGAGCCATCTCTCCTGTCCAAGAGAGTTTCAAACAGCATGGTCAGGTCCTAGGAAGATGGGTCTGTGGACACATGAAAGATATTAGTCCGTGTATAGGCTCCGGGAGTCAATCATGGTACTGGACATAGCTAGAGTCCCTTTAATGAAGTGGTTGCTCCTAACTGTCCACCTACTTTCTGGTGGCTGCAGCTGGCCAAATGCAGCTCTTTTGTAGGCATGTGGGTGTTGCACAGGGCCAGTCTGTCTTCCCAGAAAACTATAGCACTAAAGTGTAACCTGGAGTCACCTGGGAAAAGCAGTTCTTTGGATTTCTGTCTAGAGGTAAAATCCCCAACAAGGTGGTAGGAGTTGGGGTGGTTAAGAACACTAGCTGTTCTTCCAGAGGACCTGAGCTAAATTCTTAGCACCCATGTGATGGCTCACAGCTGTTGGTAACTCCAGTTCCAGAGGATCCTGCGCCCTTTCTGGCCTTCATGGGTACTTCACCCACATGGTACACATTCATTCACAAAAGCAAAACACCCATACACAAAAAATAAAAAATAAAAATTTTAATTTAAAAAATCCCTAAGAAGGGATTCCAAGCTGTTCGGAACAATCTGCCCGAGCCATGCCCACAGGGATCCCAGGGGATTGGCAAGTCCCTACTCAGAAGGGCAGTCGGTAGAGCTACTGGTGATTATTTTTTTCAGAGGTGAAATAAAAGGTAGTCCCCTAAGAAGGCCTGCTCCTACTCTTGCTGGACTCAACAGGGACTAGACACATAGGATATGCGTAGAGGGATGTGGGTGGAAGGGTGGAAGGGCTACTCTTGGATGACAGTGGGAGAGCGAGCGGGGTAGAGTGAGTTCTGAATGCTGATGCGATAAGGCTGCTGGGAGCAGAACCTCGGGGAAGGCCCACATCTGGAGCTGCTGAGAACCGTGTGCACACAGCACCTCTGTGGGTTTGCTGCAGAGCTGGGGAGGGGGTGGGATACTCTACAGCTGATGTAACAAGGAGGGCCAGCCAGCCAAGCTCCTCCTCGATCATCAAATCAGCTGTCTTCAGACACACCAGAAGAGGGCGTCAGATCTCATTGTGGGTGGTTGTGAGCCACCATGTGGTTGCTGGGATTTGAACTCAGGACCTTTGGAAGAGCAGTCAGTGCTCTTACCCTTTGAGCCATCTCACCAGCCCCCGTGTATGCTTCTTAAGAAACTCTCTCCCTGGGTTTCCCAAGAGAGAAGTCTAGCTACCATGTCCCCATGTCCTTGGTTTTTTTTGTTTTTTGTTTTCCTTGCTGGGACAGGAAGTCTGTGGCTTAATGACAGGGTTACTTTCTGGAAAGCAGGTATTATTATCATCCTGCTGACATCCTGGCATGACTTACACAGTCACTGGATGTGGCCTCTCGCTGCAAGTCAGAGGACACTAGGCACCCGCTAGATGTGTAGTGTCGTAAGAGGACGGGTGACACGGAGGGGACACAATAAGAAAGACACAAACCCCCTAACACCGATGGTTCTAGATGTGATCGTGTGGGCCTACGGTCACAGATCTGTTGGAGTAACTTCCTTTCTATCAGGGTCACCACACCCTCAAGTTGTATTATGTGGTGATATAACAGCTGTGGCACTGCTGGAGTCTTTCAGCCCTGGGCTCATCCAAAGACTCACCTTTACACTGCAATTTGTCATTGACTAGAAGGTGGTTGTGTTCTGCGGGATGCTGTATGGGGAAGATACATGGCCTCTATTTTGACCCTAGGATTCCCAATAACCGACATCTTTGCTTATAATGGAGCTCCCTCCCTCAGGCTTGTCCTCGTGACCAATGGCATCCAACACAAGTGGTGGCTTGTCGCTTCTCTGAACAAGGTGTTTCCCCTGTGTTACAGACCCTTTGTTTGGGCACTACGGAGTGCTGGAATTATGAAGAACGTCAGCTGCCCTTGCAGGGGCAGAGCTGCCCAAGCACGTTTTCAACCGATTGAGACCTTAGCCTACAAGAGACTGCTGCTTCAAGAGGGCATGACCTGGAATGACTCAATGATGCCACCCCAGACTCTTGCCTCTTGGACTCTATGGTCCTGAGCTCCCAATTTTCAGGATGATTGCTTCAATAGCTGTGGGGGGAATGGGCTATGGGAGAATTCTGACCGTGTAGAACCACAGATGTAGAAGATCAGTGTGGGTCGGGCCCGCCCCAACCTTGGCATGGTGGGCCAACCTCCGGACCTCAGTGACTGGGTTTTCCCATTCCTGAGATGAGGAAGCTGCAGCACCTGCGTCAGAGGTCACAAGGCTTATGTCGGTGACTGGTGCAGTGCAGGAAGCATGGGGTTACACAGGCTGTGTTCAGAACAGGTCTGGGCGCCATCATCCTGTTCTAACCTCTCCTTCCGATAACAGCAAGCCTTCTGCAGACGAGCAAACTTACCTCCTCCCCGCCTTCCCAGCTCCAGGCTTCCCCCACCCCACCCTCACGGCTACTTCTGGAAACTCACCTCTCCGCCTACAACACTTACCCACCCAGGTCACGGCAGTTCCCGTGGGAGAGATGGCTGCTCTTCTGGACTTTGTTAGGTTTCTGTTACTTTGTTAGGTTTGTTCTCGAGGGTTCACACGCAGTAGACATTTTGAGATATATGCTGACAGGGAATAGGTATGTGCTCTGGGCTTTGTCCCAGAAGGCCTTGTGGGAGTAAGGTAGTCTGATTTCCAGCAGTTGAGACAGCTGTCGATCAAATCCTTACTCCATGTGTGTTCTTGTTTCCTTCGGCCACCACAGGTGGCTTTTGCTATCTCATTCCCTCTGAGACACAGCTCTTGTCTCTGTCTCATCTCTTCATGGCTTCCTCTCTGCTTTTAGCCCTGTATTGTGGGTGAAGGATAGGTGTTTGTGTAAGAAAACAATGTAACTGTTTGTTACAGTAGTTGGAGTGGCTTCACAACTTCTTTTTGGGACCTATCCTGACCCTGGCCAGTACTTTCAAGTCCTCAAGATCATAAACAGTACAGACTTAACATGGCCAATCCCTTACACTTGTCCCGATACAGACACTATTGGGTAGTGGCCTTAAACACACCCTGTCTCTATCCTACAGCAGACACACAACCAGAAAGCCAAGAATGGCCCAAATGGACCTTTAGCCTGAGTACTGTTCCCTGATTCACCAATGGCCAAGATCACACTCTCTAGTCCCTGCTATCCCCAGTTGATTCACCTCTATAGTAGAGGCCACCACTATATGATGCCTGCACCCAGCATGTCTTGGTGCTGACTCTGAGATAAACATCATGTGAGATCCAGAGTCCACCTTGTGTGTGCACGTGTGTGCGTGTGTGTGTGTGTGTGCATGTGCATGTGTGTGCATGTGTGTGTGTGCGTGCGTGCGTGTGTGTGCATGTGTGCGTGTGTGCGTGTCCATGTGTGTGTGTGCGTGCGTGTGTGCGTGTGCGCGTGTGTTTGTGTGTGTGTGTGTGTGTG
>NC_034597.1:16437619-16469063 GCF_900095145.1 Mus pahari | reverse complement strand
TGTGTGTGTGTGTGTGTGTGTGTGTGTGTGTGTGTGTGTGTGTGTGTGTGTTTGGATCCTCTGCTCTGTTCTCCAGGGGCTCTGAGCTTAGAAAGGAGGCAGGCCTGTCATTGGCTCCTAGTGACTGCGCTGAGGTAGATATGTGGGCCATGGAGAAGGAAGTGTGGGCTGGCAGCCAAAGCTGGGTACTTCTGAAAGGCTCCCTCCTGGAGAGGTGCACCAGCACTGCATGATGTCTTAAAAGTGAGAAACAGGAAGGGACCCAGGGATGGGGTCAGCGTGCAGATGTGGGGGTGGGTGGGCATCAGGCTGCAGGTGCACTGGACAGGGGTAGAGACGGCGTGCAGTTTGTAGAATGAGCACTATCTCTAAGGAGTGGCTAGGAGCCAGGTGTACCCAGGATATGGAGTAGAAAGGGAACACACGCGAGTGGGCACTGAAGGTTCGAGACCTTGCCCAGCTGTGGGGATCAGTTCACTCTCCTTCACAGCTGCCAGAGCCCCTCCCCCTGACAGAAATCCCCCTGGAGTCAGCACCTTTTAATCTTTTAAACGGCCCTCCTCACTACAGACTCCCAGAGCTCAAACAAGCATAAGCACATTCGTGTATAATCCAGTGATGGTGGTTCTGCTTTTAACTTCCCCTTCCTTACCCAGTCGCTCTTCCTCTGAGCGCCTGGATCAGGGGCAGGAGCACAGCATCGCCATGTTTTCAGGACTAAGTCAGAGTCCCTTCCTTGATTCCATTATTCCAGAAACAAGTTTGATTCTTCCTCCATCCAGTCCCGCAGTCCAATCACCTGTGACAGGAGCCAGGGCGGGAATGACTCTGCCTTTCTCTGGCTTTTTTTTCCTAATGAGTGGCATTTTAGGGAATTAACTGGGTTGAGCTTGATACCCAGGGCCCAGTTCCCAGACAGAGTAGAGGACTAAAGTGGTAGAGAGTTGGTGACAGAAGTAAGAATTTTGTTGCATCTTCCCCTGGCCCCGATGAAGATCATTGCAGATGAAATGATATGCTTTGGTCTGATATTTCTTTAAATAATGCCAGTAAGTTAGGCTCAGGCACCCTGTTGTCACCACTGTGAGAACTTCACTTTCTCAGAGTTGAGGATGCACGGGAGTAGCTGCCTCAGCCTTCGATTCTAGAGTCCTTGCAGGGGTCCTGGCTGCGCATGGTAAGAGCTGGAGAATAAGCTTCCGGGTTGCAGGGAAGAAGCAGTGGGTGACAGCAAGAGGGGTGGCCTTGGAAACAAACCATAGATGTGTACCCCAATTCTGGTGCTCACTGATGGCAGGGCTCTGAAAGTTTGCTGGAATCTTCTGAGCCCTGGTTTTCTTATTTATTAAATGGGAATCAAAACATCTATCCTGCTAGATTATCACAGGAAGAACAGAATGAGATGATACCCAGTGTGTGTGTGTGTGTGTGTGTGTGTGTGTGTATCTCTGTGTAAGTATGTATATGTGTGTCTATGTCTGTCTGTATGTGTGTGTCTCTGTGTGTGTAATGGGGAGTCTGCTGTGTACAGGTGTATTATTGTTCCTATACCAAGCAAAAATGTCCAACCAAGACTCAAGTGGAGCTGACACCTTGCCTTGTTTATCTAGCTTACTGGTCCATACCATGAAGCCCTTTTTTAAAAAAAACACACCCAGAGAAGAACTTTGGAAGATTCATCAGAGGGAAAGGGGGGAGGTAGAGGGAGACGAGGGATTGCAGGACCCTGAAATTCTGGGAGGTGGGTTCTTATAACACTCCTGGTTTTCCCTACAGTCCTTGTGACAGAAGCCTTCCCTCGGGACCCACAATTATCTGCAGAGCAGGGATGAGAGGCCGCATCAGCCCATGCACCGTCAAATGTCTCTGTAAAGGGCTGTCTTAAGTGACAGTTGACATCTCCCCCACCTACCCTGGCTTGTGTATCTGCAGGTCCTTGAGGAAGAAGTCAGTTAGTAACCCCATGGGTTCCCTGGCTATTTTAATATATTTTTGGTTAGTTAAGGTTGTCATGCTATAGAAAAGAAATCTCTAACTTAACACAAATATATCAATCCTAGCCACTGGACAGAAGCTATTGATCACTACCCAAGCCAGTGGTTCCCAACCTTCCTGCGTTATAACCCTTTAAAACAGTTTCTCATACCATGTGACTCACAACCATAAAGTTATTTTGTTGCTACTTCATAACTGTAATTTTACTCTTGTTACAAATCGTAATGCAAATCTCTGTGTTTTCCAATAGTCTCAGGTGACCCCTGTGACAGGGTCTTTTGATTCCTGCAAAGAGGTTGTGACCCACAGGTTTAGAACCAGTGACATAAGCTTTTCCTCGCAGCCGCTTGGAACAGATGCCTTTCAAAGCGGTGAGGGTGCACTTTGCCTAACACCTCTGCGTGTGCACCGAGGTGGTGGCTGAGAAAGGAGGATGCTGAGTGAGCTCTGGACCAGCTTGAGTTAGAACTTTTAGCCCAGCGAATGTTTTACTCCTGCTCAGCCCTCTGCCCCTCCACACTTCCCAGACCCCCACCACCACCTGAGCGGGATGGAGCCGGGTGGGTAAGTATTTCTCTCTGTAACTCACACATCTTGTGAACTCCTTCAGGGACTGTGGGTAGCTTCTTGCATTGGTCTTTGAATTGGTGGCCATAGGCAAGCCTGTCCTGGATGCCAGTTCTCCACTTGCCCATCTGCAAAAGGAAAATATCAGCAGCCAGGCTAGCTGCAGATGGGAAATGGAGTGCCCTTGGGTGCTCACACTCCCTGACTCTCCAGCATGGGGCCTCGGGTGGGGGTGGGGGTGGTACTTTTGGCTTTGCAAAGGAGAACTGGGAAAGACCCTAAAGAATGCATGGATGTGTGGGGAAGGGAGATTAGCCCAGGAAGCCAGAGCTCTGTGCAGAGGCTTGGCTATGATCCCTCCTAAGCAAAGGAAGAGAGCCCAAGAGCCTGGGGGCACTGACATTCCCATTTCACAGGAACCTGTGGCGCCCACGGTGTCCGCTGCTTTTACTAGGGCCTAGGGTGGGTGGAAGGACCTGGTTTGTGGCCACAGAGAGCTGCTGTCTCCAGGGGGTCTGGCTGGCCCCCTTCCTGAGGATTACCGTAACTTTTTAATTAAGGCAAAGTTTGCAGGCGTTTGGTCCTTTGATGTGGCAGCTGCAGCTGGGAACAGGCCTGTGTCTGAAACTTTACTGCCCAGTGGCTCGGGAGCCCGCCACCCACACGTCAGAGCCCACACCCAATAAACAGCCCAGATCATGTGTCTTCGGGCCAGGGTGGGTGAGAGGGGTCTTAGACCACCATGACGGAGGCTACCACCCTTGCTGAGAATTTCCTGGGGGCCTGGACCACCCCCAGGGACCCCTATGGAAATAAGGAGAGGGTCTTGAGATGTTAAGTGGAGTAAGTTAAGGTGTTCTTTGATACCTGAGGCGGTTTTCCTTCTTGGTCTTGGAGCTCTGGTACACCTAGGGAGACAGACATGGAAGGATATGGAGCTAGAAAGAATGCCCCCACGACCCTTTACATTTCAGATGCGGTTTATATTCCAGTGGTACTTATTTGCCTCAGCCAGACTGGAGAAGGGCAAAGACCCCTCTCTTATTTTTGTGTCTCAGAGGCCCACCCGGAGTAGGCCAGGGGCTCACATGTTAACAGATCTGAAACCTGTACTTTGGGGAGAGTTATAAAGTGAATTGGAGTATGTGGCTCTATTTATAGCCCATATCTATTTATTGAGCCCAGACCTGTGGGCCAGGGACTGTCCTAGGTACTGATTCAGCAGTCAGGAGAAGCCCCCCGCCCTTGGCCTTCACAGCCTGGACTTTATGGAGAAACTGGGATCCATCAGTGACTAACTGAGATGTGAACCTGGCTTCATGAGAGCAGCGTATCTCAAGCTTTCTTCTGGGAGGAACCTCTAACAAATGTCTGAAGTCAAAGCCCAAATGGACCAGATGTAAGCAGAATGCTCGTCTCACACTCCACAGCTTTGCATGAAACCCTCTGCGCACGCCGAGATCTGCGCCGTGCCATACCTGTGCATAGTTACTGTATAGCGATGCTAAAGGCAATTTAGTATATGTGGTTTTCACATTTTCATCCTTTTACCCCCCCCCCATACTCGTGTATTTCCTTCGGCATCGGAATGGGCACTTGGTGGCTCCTAGTCACAGGACACATTCAGAGCTCGAGCAGAATCCCACCCTCACCCCAAATATCTCCCAGGACATGTGCCGTGGGTTCTCTTCATCCTTGTTTTCATGAGCTATGTCATAAGCAAAGTTAAAAAGTAACAGACCATGTATAGTAGCTCCCACCCATGACCTTGTCACATGAGAGGGAGGCTGAAATACGAGGACTGGGAGTATGAGAGTAGCCTGGGCTACAGAGCGAGACTCTGTCTCAACAAACAAACAAATGAAAACAAAACGACAAAAGCCAGTGACAGCAACGAGATAAATCCCAACCTGGGGAAGAGTAATTGAAACTTATATTGTCGCAATCTCCCCAACCCATATATCCTATAGTGCTCGGAGGGAAAGCCCAGAGACTGGATGCTGTGCTCTGTCCCCCCACTGTGGAAGCATATGCAAATGCTGTTAACCAGGTGCAATGTGCTAAAGCCAATTCCTAGAAAGATAAATGCAAATTTAGATCATGATGAGATGCTAATTTTTACCTATCGGAGGGGCAGAAATCTAAATGCCAGCCATTGAGTGGTGTTGGGAAGTAGGAGAAAGAGCCACGTGTGTGTGTGTGTGTGTGTGTGTGTGTGTGTGTGTGTGTGTGTGTGCGTTGCCTCTGCTTGAGATACAGAGTGGCCCAGACACCAGTGAGGGTGACCCAGTAATATTATGGAGACCATGCATTCACAGACAATGGTATTTTATTAGGCTGCCCAAGTGCCTCCAGGTCGGCCATTCGTGTGTATGTGTGTGTGTGTTGTGTGTGTGTGTGTGTGTGTGTGTGTGTGTGTGTGTGTGCGTGCATGCATGTATGTATATATATATGTGTGTATGTATGTATGTATGTATGTATGTATGTGTGTATATTCAGCCCTGGCTACACATTCCAAAGAAATGTATTATATATGTGCATAAGCTTGCCCCCAAGGAATTTGTGACTCTGGCATCAGAGATACGATATGATAGAAATGATATCTTATGTGTCTCATTTAATAGGAAGTCACTGAGCATCTTGATCAGGGATATGTTTGGATTTCCATTTTCCAGTTCATGATGCTGAAGCAGGTATACCCCAGTTAGTCCATCCATAAAGCAACTCCAGAGCTAGAAGACGCCACTGGGTTTCCATACTTCCCACGGAGACCAAACAGCCTGCATGAAGAATATATGGTCTCTGACCGTGCCTGACAGGACAAGAGGTCTCCAAAAAGAAATAGAAAGAATGAGAAGCAGGGTCAAGGTGGGGCGTGGGAGCTCAGCTTGGAGACTAGAAACACTGTATGCCACTCTGACCTGGGTTCAAGGCTGGGATCCATCACTGGCTATCTGTGCAACCCTGAATGAGTCACTAAACCTCTCTGAACTCTGGACCTTTCCTCCTTACTATAGAAGCAATGAGATTTTGTAGAGGCTGAGAAAGTATCATTAAGTGTGTTGCTTGCCACATTGCTTTCTGTCAATAAACAGTGGGGTTGAAGAAGGAAGAAGAGAGAAAGAGGAGAAGCAAGATTGATTAAGATGTAGAAGAGGCTTGAAGGATGGCTCAGTGGTTAAGCGCACCGGCTGCTCTTGCAGAGGACCTACGTTTAGTTCTCAGTACCCACCTGGTGGCTCATAAACTGACTGTGACTCCAGTTCCAGTGGATCTGGTGCCCTCTTCTGGCTTTGATGGGAACTGCATGAACACAGTACATAAATACATGTAGACACATAAGTACATGAAGGCAAATGGGTAGGTACATAAAATAAAAAAAAAAAATAGAAATAAACCTTTTTTTAAAAAAGGATGTAGAAGAAAGACGAGGCTGCTGATGACAGAAGGGGGAGGGTAAGAAAAGTATGATGAAGATGCAGGTGTAAGAAAAGATGACAGAGGGTGAGAAGAGAAAGCTAAAGAAGGAAAAAGAAGATGGAGGAGGAGAAGAGGAGAAGAAAACTGTGGTGGATAAATAGACAAGAAAAGGATGAAAAGCACAGTTCTCAGAGCAAGCCCTGAGCCTTCTGCCTGTCTCTAGTTCAGCAGCTCTGTCTGCCCGGGGTACATTTTGGAAACCCACTATACCCTTCTCTCCTGCCTCCTGTTAACAAAGGAAATGACATCATTGTTGGGAGGAAGCGGAAGGTCTTTCCTCTGGCTCTCCCCATGGATGGCTAAGCACAAAGGGATGTGAAGCGATTTGTGATCTATTCACTAGCATCTCACTTTGTCTGTGAACCTCTCTGCCCAGAGGCAAACCTGGAGCTCCCACACTGAGCCCCGAAAACTCTCTTTACCCTCTCAGCTACGGAAATGACTCTGTCTGCGCTCCTGTGCTCTGCGTAAAACTACAATAAAACCTTATACAATCGGGCAACTCTTCAAGACTCATAATAAATAATTGCCCTGTGGCACCCGCTACAGGCTTGTTTCTCATTCACAGAACAAATAAAAGACACACGGCTGCAGGGACCCTTCTGCCAGCATCACCACCGTGGCCTCCCATCCAGCTGTGGGATGGGATGCTGAGAACCCAGTTCTCACACTGATAACACGCGGGGTGGTCAGTGGACAAGGCCCATCCCGACTGCTGCTCACAGACCCTCGTGCATACATTGTTCAACAATAGCATAGACCCCGTGGATTCTCCTAACCTGAATAACTCCTCTGTGGCTAAAGGTGAGTCCAGAGCAGATCACCACGTCCCAGGTAGAACCCCAGCCTTGGTGACGGACTCTTCCCTCGACACTCCGCTCTTTCTTTTTCTCTGTCCCCAGCTGTTCTCAGCTTTACTGGGCCATCGGCAACTCCTGCCTGAGGCTTGCACCTGGTGGTGCTGAGTGTGTTGGTGTCAGGGTGCTATGCATGGTGTAATGTTTGTCAAGTTAATCTGCAAAATAAGAAATGCAATGGGGAAATCATCTACCTGTTCTTTTTTCCCGCGGGGTTGAGTCCAGTGAATTTTATTTCGGTCCACCCAAGGATCAGGAGACAAACTGCTCTGTCTGGCTCCTCTGAGAACACAGAGCCCAAGGCTTGTTTCGTGGAGCCAATCACAGCATTTGATAATGGAGGTGAGACCTGGAAGTTCTGTGACCTTGCCCAGCCCTTAGACCTAGCCAAGCAATCAGATGTTCTCTCCTCTGTATGTCCTGGCTAGTGGCAAAAGGTTGACTCCAAGGGATCCTATGGTGGTACGTGGAGAAGGCAACCCTTGAGATCCTGCATGTCCATGCTGGGCACCCTGCCTCTGCCCTTTCTGAGATTGGAAAGGTGGGCCTTAACTCTCGGTTTCCTTTTGGACCACAATTCACCATGCCTGACTTCTGTGAGTTCGGGCTCTATCCCTTAATTGCCAATTTGATACAGCCTAGAGTTGCCTGAGAAGGGAGTCGTGATTGACAGATCAGGTGGACTGGTCTGTAGGGATGTCTGCGGGGGGGATTGTCTGGATTGTTCATTGACGTAGGAGGACCCAGTCCAGTGTGAACGTTATTGTATCTCTGGGAAGGCATTTCTTCTCCTAAGTTGCCCTTAGTCAGAGTCAGCTACCAAAGAAAAGCAGAATGGGACCTCATTGCCTTCAACCGGACATGCCCCCACCTGACACTGCTGGCAGTTTGATCGGGGTGGTCCTTTGTTGAGAGCGCTCCCTGTCACCAGTGCAGATGAACAGTGAGCATGACTAGTACCTGATGTCTGAGAGTGCCCGTGTTCTTCCTGTAGGGTTCCTTGGTGCTGGCACAATTAACATTCAGGAAGAGGCTCTGTCCTGGGCATGATAGGTCCCTATCTTCAGCCCTGGCCTCTCTTCCAGCTTCAGCCTCTTAGATGTGGCAAATGTCTCTTGACACTAGAATCACCTCCTGGGAGGCAAAATCATGGCCATGATTGGACTTAGTGCACGAGGAGCACCGTTCTTTGGGGGCTTGGTGGATCTTCAGTATGTGGTAGCAAGGTATGAGGTCCACAGTGAGGGGGCTTGGGTATCCCTTGACTATGGCTTTGCCTCTACCTTCTGAGCTCTCTGACTGTCCTCTCTTCCCCACGTCTCTTATTTGATCAAGTCTGCAGAGGAGCAGGGATAAGCAGAAAATGCTACACATCTGCCTCCAGTGGCCGTAGAGGACCCACGACCTCGTCCTGATGCCTTCTTCCTTACAAGGGAAGTAAAAACCTGCTTCTTGGCCAGCAGGACAAACTTGACACTGACCAACGAACACAAATAAGAACCCAGACTGGTGGCGTGGGCCTGCGTGTTGGCATCTCACCTGTCATACTGGGTGGCATTTCTCAGACAACAGAGCAATTGTTCCTGGGAGACAGACTTGCCTTTCTCCTGTCAAGGGCTCTTTCTGCTGTAGTGACCATTGCATCAGAATGGCTGGAGGAACAAGGTGAAATTATAAACCTGGGAGATAGACAGGTCCAGGACTGGCCTTTCAGATCCAACAGGCAGATCTTCTACCCTTTCTCACACTTAAATAGAAGCCTCTAGAAGCTTTGGGGAAACTCAATTGCTGCTTTGTTCCCAACTGTCTCCTTCATGTTCTGAGACCAGGTAGGCGTGGGTCCACCAAGGATACCTGGCCAGTCCAGTTCCAAATGAGCAGCTCTTGAAATCATCCCTCTAACCTTGTGTTACTCCTTCTCAGGTGACAGTGCAGGCTGAAGGGGAGGGACAGGATGCAATGCTGCCAGAGCTGGAAGACTTCAGTGGGGTCCCAGTGCCACCACAGGCAGAAAAGCTTTGGAAGCATGTCTCCCTGAGCGGGTGGCTTCTCCACTCATACACTGGATCCGTGTATGGATCCGTGAGTCTTACATTTATTTCTGTTCCTCATTGAGTTTGAACCTGTGCCTCTGGGAACACACACTAAGCCATACTCAGGGTCCCATAACACTGAGGAAGGATTGCTGAGATCTTGACCTGAAGTCCAAGGTCAACGTACGGGGACAAATGGCCTTTCCTGCTTCAGTGGACCAGGATGTGGCAGACAGAATTTTTTATTATGAAATCAAGCAGGCCTTGTTTGGATGGGTTCCAAGTTCTTTGGCTAACTAGTTCTGTGATATCAAGTGACTTTTCTTTCTCTAAAATATATATATATATATATATATATATATATATATATATATATATATATATATTTTTAGTGTGCAAAACAATGGGTTGTACAGAGACATTTTCAGAGACACATTGGTACATTTCATGTACCTTGGCCATGCCCCCCACCAGCTCCTGGCTACCCTTCTGCTCCTCCCCCACACTGTCACCTCCATCTCACCAAAGACTCTCCTGGGTTTTTTTTTTCCCCCCCAGAGGCTTGTTTATTTTTATTTTATGTATGTGTCTGCCTGCACGTGTGTATTACAGACATCACATGCATGCCTGGTGTCAGCAGAGGCCAGAAGAGTACATGAGATCCCTTGAAACTGGAGTTGCAGCCAGTGGTAAGCCGCCATGTAGGTGCTGAGAACCAAATCCAGGTGCTCTGCAGGAGCAGCCATTGAGTCTCTCCAGAGCCGACACTTCCTCCTGCTTTCATGCCCCGTGCATATGTCTATGTGCAACCCTCATCCGTACGGTTTCATAACCTTCCTAGTCCCGATCTGTGATTACACCGCAGGGAGATGACAGTGTTTCCTCTTAGCATTAAATGTCACAGTGTATGAGCACCACACACCTGGGAAATGCTTCATCCCTTTGGGTTCTCCTTGTCGATCGTAGTCAGTAGTAGTAGGCAGTTGTCTAAGACAGGATCAGTGAACACACTGTGCTATTTTGTCATCTAAGGCAGGGTCTGGTTGTCACCTATTCTTCACAATAAGAAAAGCCACTTGAGTTGATGTCCAGAGACATGGAATTCATCTGCAAATGAATTTGTGAGCTGTGTGGCTTTGACTAAGAAACCTAACCTCTCTGGCCTCATTTATAAATGAATAAGGTGGGCTGGTGAGATGGCTCAGTGGGTAAGAGCACCCGACCGCTCTTCCAAAGGTCCGGAGTTCAAATCCCAGCAACCACATGGTGGCTCATAACCATCCGTAACAAGATCTGATGCCCTCTTCTGGAGTATCTGAAGACAGCTACAGTGTACTTACATATAATAAATAAACAAATCTTTAAAAATAAATAAATAAATAAATAAATAAATAAATAAATAAATAAATAAATGAATAAGGTTATACCTCTCTACAAATCTCCTCTTGGAGAATTCCTTCTCAAAACCAGACATTGCAGCTCTGTATACTGTAGGAGGTCACCAGCAGAGAGCTGGGGGTAGGTGCAGCTCTGTATACAGTAGGAGGTCACCAGCAGAGAGCTGGGGGGGGGTGTGTGTTAAAGCAGCTACAAGGCAGGTCATTTAAGTTTTACTACCTCTCTGTGTCTCACACTCCTGTTTCTCGCCATGCAAGGGTATATAGAGCTCTTCCCACTGAGTGTCCAGGGGTGCAGAGCAAAAAGTGGCAAAGGATGCACAGAGTCACACTGCCCACTGTGGGCTGCTTTCTCGGAGCTCACTGAGAAGCACATGCACAGTGAGATTTGTCTTCTTCTGTCTCGCAGAACATGCAGCAGCCTCTCTGCGATGAAGGTCCAATTTACCCACTTCTCGTTCAAGGCTCAATTTATTGGATGCTGTAGCGTAACAGCCAGAAGGCTGGGTGAAACAGTGTATCCCATAATAAAATTTCTAAATGATTGATAAAGATGGTGTAGGGAGACCGTGGCATCCACAGTGGTCTAATGAGATCCCCAAGCTTTAGGAAACCTCCCCCAGACACCCATGCACTGCATGTAGACCTCTCCATCTTTATCGAGCTGAACTGCCAACGTGAACACATGCAAGCACAGATTTAACAGGCCAAGGTGCGGCCGTGCTCAGGACTCTAAGTGGTAGGAACAGCGGATCAATGGAGAGTTGTTGGAATGAGCAAACGGAGCAGCTGTTGCTGAGTCCACTGTGGGGTGGGAAGGATGCAAGGAGACAGGGGCACCACGCCCGAGCAGCGAGCGCGCCATAGGCAGATGCTCTTGACAGT
Source organism: Mus pahari (assembly GCF_900095145.1). NCBI lineage: Eukaryota > Metazoa > Chordata > Mammalia > Rodentia > Muridae > Mus > Mus pahari. The sequence continues at coordinate 16,457,849 of NC_034597.1, read as the reverse complement.
GGCTTGGGAGTGATCTTCATGTGGACTGGCAGTGAGGTATGCTGAAGGGGAAGGCCTGAAAGCCTAGTGATGTACTGCCAAACAGAGAAAGAATAGGAGTCAACTGGAAGGCTAGACAGGCTCTGCAATAATAGCAATAATAACAATAATAATAATAACAGTAATAAAATGGTAAAAATAAATTAATGCATAATAGCCAAATGATAAAAATAACCCAAATATCCATGATGGATGGAAGGGTATAATGTAATAGAGCCACACGATGGAATATTACTCAGTCGTAAGAGGAAGGAAATCTTGCCACCATCTGTTACATGGGTGAACCTTGAAAGCTTTATGCTAAGCAAGCCCAGCACAGCTAGGCAGTCACAATTTGATCCTGATCCTCTGAGAGCAAGGCACAGTCAGACACAGAGATGGAGAGGATGACAGAAGTTCTCTGGGCTGCAGGGATGAGCAGGCAGTGCCGTTTCATGGGTTCAGAGATTCTCTTTGGGAAGATGCTTGGTCCTGGAGACGGAGGGAGGCTGTGCTTTCACATCTCAGTGACTCCACCTAATGCCTACAGGGTTGAATCGGTGCATTTCATGTTACACATAGTTCACTGCAACGAAAAAGTGGTAGCAATTGCTTCACTCTGACACGGGCTTTCACTGTCAAACTTTCAATATTGGATAGCGAAGGACCCCGGTGTGTGTGTGGGGGGGGGGGGGGGAGAATTGTCTGTGTATGTCTCTCAGGAAGACAGAAGTTTCCAAAGTGCAGTTTGTGAGCCATTCCAAAAGTCCATGAGGTCAAATGACTTACATAATGTTGCCAAAGCAAGATGTGCCCTTTGTTCTGACGGCACAAAGGCAACAGTGGTGCTGAACCAGGACTGGGAATGTTTGCCCCAGCCTGTACCTGCAGTCACTGTGCCCTGCTGTGTCCACAGTGTAAAAGACGCGTCCTAGATGAGCAGAACAGATGACTGGCCTAATCAGCACCCTGGAGCATATGTCTTTATACTTTGTGGTGTGACACATTGGGAGGGAACCTGGAAAAAGCCTTTCTGCACCTTCCCCCGGAGTAGTGGTTGCCTCGAGTGTCCGCCTGAAGCAACTGACGTTTGCATAGGACATCCATCCATTCAAAAACCTGAGTGGCATTAAAGTGAGCCTGTGCAGACAGGGTATCTGGGGACACCCACTCAAAGGGCAATGGGTAGAACCTGTCCCTTTGAGGGAAACAATAAGCAATATTGCTACCAAAGCTAAAATGCGCAGAACTCCATGAAGTCGGGAGCCTGGACAACTCATACTCACATGCATGTGAATTTGAGCACTTTCCAGTCCTTAATGGGTGTCTTGGTATCATCACTGGTGGAAGAAATGAACATGATTTGGTATCGGATAATTAAACGCGTCAGTCTTGAGAACGGTCTGTGGTTAGTGAGCAACCACTGCATCTTAACCCAACATTGTGCCCAGGTCAGAGATCTCCTAGGCTGCAAGATGGAAGCCCAGAGTTGATTTCATCTGATGCTGCAGTTGTGCTGTCAGAGCCTTGGGTTCTGCTTGCTGTGTCTGGTGTAACACCAGAGCAGAAGATCGACAGCGGTCTAGAAAGACAATGCTTGAATCTGAGCAAGGCGAAGGGTTCGTTCTGAACTTCAAGAGTCTTGGAAGGAAGAGTGGAGGGACAAATCCAGCCACCTCCCACTGACCCAGATAATTGCAAAGGTATCAATCACGTCACCCGTCACTACTTTTTGCTGTCTGTTTTGAAAAGCAGTTATTTTGGATGAAAAAAAAAATATGTATGCTAACACATAGTGGGTTGTGTGCTAGATACACTGTTAAGTAAATGTGTCTTAACCATTCTGACCGTGCATTGGTTTTCTCATGAAGAGGTATCAAGGTGAGCAAAAGCTCTTCAGGGCTCCTCGGGAGGTTTTAAGAGTGAAGTCAGCCTCCTGATACGTGAGTCTGAGGTCCTCTGGGTAACTTGTGGTCTTTAGTGCTGAGCAAGGAAGTGCAGGAGTGGATGGATGGATGGATGGATGGATGAATGAATGAATGAATGAATGAATGAACAAGAATTTGAAGATGTTGCTGGTTAAAAAATATAGGGTTACCAGGACTAGGAAGATGGCTCAGAGGATTAAATACTTGGCACAGGTATGAAGACCTGAGTGAGTTCAGAGTCCCAGAACTGAGGCACATCAGTTTGTATCTGCAATCCCAGTTGTGCCTAGCACTCGATGGAAGTGCCTACAGAAGAGTCCCTCAAAGCCCACAGGCCAGTTAGCCTGGTGTACAAAGCAGGTGACCGGAGACCCTGTCTCAAACAAAGGGGAGGGTGACAAAGGACACTAGAGGTTGTCAGCTGGTCCCACATGTGCTCTGTGGCAAGCCCTAGCCCATACTCTCTCACATACGCACAGGAACAAACTCACTCTCCGCATCCACCTAACCACCCACACCAAACTCACTCGAACACAAAGATTATGGCTGATATATTATTTACTCTTCTGTCCCAGTGACTAGTACCACGCAGAAACAACGCTGGAGAAGGTCAGGTTGGTTCTGGCTTTACCCGTTCAGAGGCTTTCACTCCATCTTGGTGAGGAAGGCGGCAGCGTGTGTGGTGAAGCTTCCTCATGGCAACATGCACCAAGAAGTGGAGAAGGCTGAATGGAGCCAAGGGTGTAGGGCTGTAGTCTTCAAGGACCCATCTCCAGGGGCCTGCTTCTGCCAGGCAGACCCTGCCTCCCGAAGGGTCTAGAGCCAGATTCCTGATCTGAAAGCGGGAGGTGGAGATGGGGTGCTCTCAACATGCCGAGTGCTGAGAAGAACAGAAATCAACACCCATGAAGCCTTCTAATGAGTACCCAAAGTGGGACGTTAGTGCCTCCTGACTGGGAGAACCTGTTGGTGAATACAGTTTTGCAGAGCTTTTTTTTTTTGGGGGGGGGGGTGTCAACTTTTTATCCAGCTAAGAATATTCTGAAATTTTTATGGTGCGTGTGTGTCTGTCTGTCTATCTGTATCTGTGTGTGTGTGTGTGTGTGTGTGTCTGTGTGTTATATATGTGTGGGCATCTATGCCACCACACATATGAAGAGGTCAGAGAATAACTGTCCTTGTATCTATTTTCCTCTTCCACCTTCATGTGGGTTCCAGAATCAACAATAGGTTACCAGTAGTTTTTACTAAGCCATCCTTCTGGCCCCAGTTAAGAATATGCTTTGATATATATTTTTTATTAGTTTATTCTCATCAAGATGGATTAGTGGGTAAAGACACTCCCTATCAGGTCAGACAACCTAAACTCAATTTCCTGGACCAACATGGTGGAAGGAGAGAACCAATTCTGTCAATTTGCTGTCTGAGCTCTACAAGCACTTTGTCACACTCCTGGCCCCTACGAAGTCAGTCAATCAGTCAGTAACTAATAAGTAAAAAAAAAAAAAAAAAAAAAAAAAAAAAAAAAAAAGAAGCAAAACTCAAACAATACAAAAGCAGACTCCCTAGGTGAATAAAATGTAGCCACAAATGGGCTATATTTTACATATTTTTGAAACAGCTATAAGCAGTCTGGGAGGCTGGCTCTGCTGGGAAGGCGCTTGCTTGCCTCACAAGCACAAGGACCTAAGTTCAACCCCAGAGACTGTAGTTCAGAGAGCCAGGCGTGGTAGCAAGTGCTTGGCATCCACTCTCTGAAGAGGCAGTGACTGAGAGAGTTAACAAACCCAAACAAAACCAAACCGAGGCCTGAGGAGTGGAACCTAAGGGTTTTTCTGCCTCCCCACTTTCCATAGGCATGTGCCCACACACATGTGCAGATGCACATGTGCACACACACACACACACACACACACACCCCTATAAGTCTACCATTCTCATTATTTCATAGAAGCCAAAAGCTTATCACCAGGAAAGGACCCAGGTCTTATAGGATGAGTAGGTCCACCCTTGGCATATGGTATGTCTACTAGGAGTCCATTCCCAGAAACACTATGCCTGGTCGTCATCTCTTCTTTACCACAGTCTGAGGAATGCTATGCTGGGTGCCAGCCTTCGCAAGCCTCATTCCGGAACAGTGCCATTCACAATGCTTTCCTACCATGAAGCAGGTAAGTGGCTGTTTCAGGAGTGTCAGGCCACACCCTCTGTGGTGCAGCGTCTCCCCACATCACAATCGCAGCTTGGATGTTAAATAAACAAAGAGATGGTAGACAGCCAACTCATTTTTATGCGAAAAAAAGCAAACAGCAACATAAACAGGTGGTGGCTGCCTTTGGCCCTGAGCCAAACCCTGACCTAGCAAAGCCACAGCGGGTTGACTGGGAACGGAGAGACCCTTCCGGTCTCCTGACTGCAGGCTCTGAGGTTAGGAGACTGTAGTGATCACTGATCCCCTGGCAAGTGGCTCAAGACCTTCTCCCCATGAAGACAGTTGGTCTCCAGGGTACACTAAGACCACCCTTGCAGGTAACTGAGGAGTGTCAGAGACATGAAGCCCCCACATCTGCCCTGAAGGGTAATCTGGTGTCCAGACAAAGAGGTGGAAGAAGGCAGGTTGGTTGCCTGTCCCCACCGACAGATATGACAGGTGAGGGATGTCTGCCACTGGAAGGGAGCTCACACCAATCTCTGTCACAAAGATACCTCTCCCTTGCTTTGTACCCCCTCTACTATAAAATTATAAAATTTTGGCTTGACTTAGAGGCGTGTCTAGGAGCAGCCATTTTCAGCAAACTCCAAGTCCCCAACTTCCCTCCAGAACAAAGAAAGGGGGATTTCATTGTCTCCTTCTGAAGAGTGGAACTTGTTCCTGCAGCCCTCTGCCCTTGTGGGCATATCCTCCCCACAGCCTCAGCTCTGCCCATCAGGACAGAGCCATGCACAGATGGTGGCCAAGGCAGGGGAGAAGGAGCTGCAGCGTGTCTGCCATGGGACTGTAGCGCCTCGAGCATATGGTCTGGAAGACTCTCAGGAATTTCACGGGACGTTGCATGTGAGCAGAGACCCAGGCATCCACTCAGGAGCCAGGAGCCGGAGAAGGAGAAAGAGAGGCAGCAGAAAGGAATATCCCTTGGGAACCCTCAAGGCAAGTGCAAATGCACGGCCAACGTCAGTGAGGTAAGGCTCTTGTTCAAAACACAAGTGAGCACCGAAAAAAAAAAATTTAAAAAAAAAAAATTAAAAAAAACCAAACCAAACCAAACCTTGCAAAACATGAGCCCGTATTCTCAAAAGGCACACAGCAAGAGATTTGTTGTCACTGATAATAAACGAGTGGACACTGAAATAGAACACATTTTTTTAGTTACCTCTGGGGGGGGGAACAATACTAGTGTTGGTGGGAGTGCACAGAAGGGAACACTCTTTGTGATGTGCTGGTGGGCTGGAAGATGGGTATGTGTCAGCTTTCAATCATTCTGGTAATGCATACTGGGAATTATAAAAAAGCACCCTTAATCGCTAACTCAGTAATTCCACTTCCGTGGGTATGTGCAGAATAAATGAAGATTACCACCTCCTTCTGATGGAGCTGCTACCTCTATGAATGGAGCCATGCTGCTAATAGCTTTTCCTGGCAGAGCTGCATGTCACGCACCATGTACCGCAGACCAGAACGCCGTTCTTTCTCCCACAAGTGGTACCGCAAACCGATATCCGCACCGTCTGGGTTTGGGAGGATTTCCCCAACATAACGGCATTTATTTTTGGTTGAGTCGGTCCGTCACTCAATCAGCTGGATTCTACACCTGTCACTCATAAACGGCCTCTTCCTCTCACAGCTTAGCAGCAGCAACTTTAAAATGGCATCAGCCAGTCTGCCACCTCTGCAGCTCACTGTCCCCAGAGGAGGTAGAACCAGACACAGTGAAGGACTGAGCCAGTCACAGGCCCTGGATGCCTCCCTCCTCACTGCCCCTGATCCTTTAGAAAGCAAATGGAGTTGCTAACTAGAATCTAGACACTATCCTCTGCCATGGCTGCCAGGAGCCACAGAAGGTCACGTCAGATGCCCCACAGATCCTAGCAGGACAAGGGAGAACACTCACCCATAGGGAATTTTCAGGACCTCTGGCCTTGCGTCCCTAACTTTCCTAGGTCTCCATGTACCCAGGTCTCTTTCATCAGCTGGCAGCACCTATCCTGACCCCTCAGGACCTTTCTTGTGCTATCCCCCTTCACCTCATGTCCTGCACATGGTAACTCATCTTTGGCTGCAAGGTGAACCAAAAGGAGTTCAGGTTGGAATGGGGGCCAGGGATGCGGGGATCTGGTTGGACCATTTAGTCCTGGCATCATCCTGAACATGTCACTGAATTTCCTGATCCTAAAACTCCTCACTTCCAACAGGAGCCTCATACCTGTCTTCACACCTCCTAGGGTGTCTGTGAAGCTGGAAGGAGACATGGTGGTGACAGGCTTTGTAAGGCTAATAATATGCAAAGAAGTTACTGTGTTAGTGTTAGTGCCACTACCAACAAATTATGCACTTGCTACTTGGCATGAGAGAGGGCGAAGCCTTTGCAGATGACTGTGTAATACGAGAAGGAGGGAGGGACTCCCCCAGAGAGGACAGGGATAACCTGTACATCTAGGAACACATTAGAGAGGACCGCCATTAAGGCCTACCCAGCTTCGTCCTTAGATGTGGATCCTGGAGCCCTGCACGTGGTCCCGGTAGGTGAGCAAGTGTGAAGTGGGAGAGGATGTGAACTGGGTGAAAGGAGGGGTGTTGCGTCATGAGGGTGAGGTGGCATGTTGGTCCCCTACAGCATCTCAAAGTGTTATCCATCTTCCACAACATTTACCTCAAGGAGCCCACAGGACTGCCCAAGATGAAAGCGTAGTCTATTTAAATGTTGAATTAAAACAAAAAACAAAAACATTCCAATCAAATCCGAGGCAGCAAAGTCATGTGCCAAGGCTCCCTGGTGTTGTTCATTACCATCCATCAGGTGGTTTGGCATAACACACTTGGGGACAGTAGAGAAGGGAATTCTGTGACACAGGCACTTCTGGGGAACTTGTTTGTGTTAGTCGGCTTTCCCTGCTGGTATAGAATTAACAACTGAAAATGCAGAAATACACTTTCACACAATGTGAAGAAAGGTTACCTCATCACTTCCTTTCTCTAGTTTGATCTGGAGAACCTTTAGTCTAAAGACCTGTGTGTAGGTGAAGAACCTCAGTACACCTGTTCCCAAAAGCAGGCTATTGGCTAGGTAAAAACTTCAGCAGGAGAAACTGAACAGAATGGGTTGCTAGGTCCCTGTCCACAAGATCTATAGCTATTTGTTCTTAACTGGGGGTAGTACTTTCCTACAGAGGCCCCAACTTTTCCCACAGAAATCTCAACTAAGCTAGTGCTTTTCCACTAAGGCCAAGACTTTGTAAATAAGCACTTATGGCTGACAAGGCAGTTAATATTCAAACAGGGTCGCTTCCAACACAAAAAGATGCACCTGGTCTAAAATGCAGGCCCACTCAGGGACGATGGTGCAGGCTACAGAGCTGTGTCCTAGCTGCAGGCCTTTCTAAGAGGGGAACTGGAACCCCAGTGCCAGCTTGCAGCAGTCCTCTTCCAGGGCTCAGCTGGGGATACAAGTGTGAATCCCAGGACATCTGGTCCCTCCCAAGAGCCCAGGTCAAACCTCAGCATCTCTTCCTTCTTGTGGCCTGGCTAAAAATCTAAGGGGTCACTCTCAATAGCAGAGTAGGGCCTATGATTTTAATCAGAAGAGAAATCCATACTGGCCACTGTTCAAGGGTGTGTCCCTCCCTACCCTATGCCATCAAACCCATCTGCACACACAGAAACTCGCTTTTCAGAGGTGACATGAAGGTGACCATTTATCCTATGACACAGGAGTGGCTTCTTTCATTTGTATATGGTGTTTGAGACGTTGTTTCTCAAGGAGGGAAGAATTGACTCCATGTTATTGTTTGTTATAATTTTTTAAAATTTTCTTTATTATTATTATTATTATTTTCTTTATTTACATTTCAAATGCTATCCCGAAACTTCCCTATCCCCCCCACACACACACCCCTGCTCCCCTACCCACCCACTCCCACTCCTTGGCCCTGGCCTTCCCCTGTGCTGGGTCATATAAAGTTTGCAAGACCAAGGGGCCTTTCCTCCCAATGATGGCCNATTAGGCCATCTTCTGCTACATATGCAGCTAGAGACACNANCTCAGGGGGTACTGGTTAGTTCATATTGTTGTTCCACCTACAGGGTTGCAGCCCCCTTAAGGTCCTTGGGTACTTTCTCTAGCTCCTCCATTGGGGACCCTGTGTTCCATCCAATAGCTGGCTGTGAGCATCCACTTTGGTGTTTGCCAGGCACTGGCATAGCCTCACAAGAGGCCGCTATATCAGGGTCCCTTCAGCAGAATCTTGCTGGCATGAGCATTAGTATCTAGGTTTGGTGGCTGATGATGGGATGGATTCCCGAATGGGNTAGTCTCTGGATAGTCCATCCTTTCATCTTAGCTCTAAATGTTGTCTCTGTACCTATATCCTTTCATGAGTATTTTGTTCCTTATTCTAAGGAGGAATGAAGTATCCACACAATGGTCATCCTTCTTGGTTTTTATTTCCCTTATTGTTTGAATCTTAAGTGGTACCCAATGTCCACTTGAACGGCTTCGTCCCTGGTCTTTGCTGGTTCTCCAGTTAGAACTGCCACGAGGTGGGGACCCTGAGGGACAGGAGTCTTGCTTCTGACCACCAAGAGGCGATCACACCTGGACCTTCTTGCATCATGTCCTGCACTACCATGGGGCTCAAAGCACTGAGCCAAGCAGCCATGAGTGGAACCTTTTAAACCGCGAGCCAAAATAAACCTTTGCTCTTTTTAACTATTGTCTCCCAGAAATTTTGTCACGGGGATGGAGAACTGGGACATGGTCCATTGCGGGGAGATCTCCAAACTGGAATGTTATGTGCTCTGGAAAAGTCACACACTCAGAACCCATGTCAAAGCATGTGCAAGTATTTGTGATGCAATGTTAAGCAGAGGTAGCAAGAGACTAAATTATACGCACAAGGGATGAGATATATATATATATATATATATATATATATATATATATATATCCTTTCTGATGGCAGTGGTATGTAAGATCCACTAGTGACCTGATATTTGAGCATACTCATTGAAACAACTAATAGATGTATTGTGATTTCAGAAACATTAAAGTATGAAAAATACATTAAAAAAAAAAAAGAAATGTAAGCATGAATTTACCACAGAAGCACCCAGGGACACTCAGAGCCATGTGCACATGAGTTGGACCAGGGACACTTCAGACATTAATAGTAACTATCAGAGGTAGATATTTTAGTTTTTGCACCTGCATCAGTGTTTCTTAATTTTGTCACTGATGTGTGTACACCATGCATACTAATTTCATTCATCAGGAAGAAACTTTTTGTGTGGAACATTAAAGTTATACATAACAAAAGTGCACACAGCCCTTTGACTCGCCTAGTGTGGCTCCTACTCCCCTAACCAAACACTGTTTTTATCTCTTCTTCATTTTGCCATGTGTCCCCTCTGCCTCCTATGAACAATTCCACCTTCCATTTTCTATGCACCTGAACAAAACTCTCATAATGGTACTCTGTACCCTGCTCCAGGACAGCAGGGTGGTCATTGTTTTAACCAGAGTCTACAGTGGGAAAGACAGTACAGTCCCTTGGTGTGGGTCCCACAGGCATGCCTAAGACTTCAGACCCCATTCAGGACTGGAAATAGAGAATTCTGTGCAACGGACAAGGACATCTGGGACACACACTACAGATTCTGGGACTAGGAGACTGCCTAGGTTCCTTGAAATCATGAGATGTTCTATTGTCCTCACTGTGCACAGACAGGACGCTAAGCTACTCACTCAAATTGCAAATTCGAGGACCAGAATGAATGTTTGATTTTGTTGTTTGTATACCTGGGTAAGGAGTTGTGAATTTTGTTGGGAAGGACACAGGACGAATAATTACATGTCATGGTTCTCCATGAAATCCGGCCTCCTTGTCACATCCTCCATCTCCGCCTTCCCAGCACGCACCTCACCTGTCCATCAGCCGAACTTGTCACTTAGATATCTGGAGTATGCTCCACACCTGCCCATCTTCCTCATCCCCCTGTCACAGAGTCACCAGCTTCCTCCCTGGAGGATGCTGACAGCAGCTTCTTCGCTGGCCATTAGGCATCTTCTCTTGGGCCTCCTTGGTTCTCTTTATCCTCTTAAAAGAGTTCTCGTGAGCGCCCGATAAAAGCCATCCCTAGTAGAAGCAGGTAGGTTGCTCAAGCTCCAGTGAGTTCACACTAATCTGCCCATGGGCAGCACAAATTGGATTCCAGGTTCTTAAAAACAAAAATAAAAAGAGGGTGTGAAGTTTAGAGGAAGGTGAGGTAGGGGCACAGGGGAACTGGGGAGAGATGGTGAGGAGGGTTTGGATAAATATACATTGTATAAATGTATGACAATTTCAAAAGTATAAACTGTTATTCTGTTAGAAGCCACCCTCTCTCTCCCACCCTCCCATTGCCCTGACTTATACACTTTGCTGAATGTACAACGTTTGAGAAAAACCTTCAGACGTGCTCTGCTTCCTTGGTTCTCAGGATGACATGCAATGCGGTAATTTTTCAGTACCTACTGAAGATAACATTAAGTCAGGCTGGGCTCCAACACTCCTGGCCACACAATCTTGAGGAGGGCTCCTCCGGTGTGTCAGCCACTGATCAAATCTCCAATCTGTAAGCTCCTTTCCCCCAACCCGTGTGCTATGGGTTTCTGTCATCCATACCCTGTGGGAGGTCAGGGTGGAAAGCTGGTAAAGGAAAGGGAATAGAGTGGAGGTCAGGTTCTTCTCAGGACCCCCTACCGTCAGGGTCAGGGGCTGTGGAAAGATCCAGAGAGTCCGTGTCTTGTTCCTAAGAGAATTCTTTATCCCTTGTAATCGGTTCATGTTCCAGACATTAAAAACTACATTAAGAGTCGGGCAGTGGTGGTGCACACCTTTAATCCCAGCACTTAGGAGGCAGAGGCAGGCGGATTTCTGAGTTCGAGGCCAGCCTGGTCTACAGAGTGAGTTCCAGGACAGTCAGGCTACACAGAGAAACCCGGTCTCGGGGGGAAAAAAAAAACAACAAAAAAAACAAAAACTATATTAAAATGCCTTGCCCCAAAGAGTAAAACCTACTAAAACAGAGCTCGCACACACTTTGACACTTTGAGACACGCCCATAGGACTGGTTCTCTCCTACTGAGGGAGGGAAGTGTGCCTTACTTTCGTCTTGCTGTCTCCTTCATCTGAGACACACAGCACCTTCTTGCATCACAGATTTTGATCTCAAATTCCCTCCTTGGTGAGAGTTCCTGCTCCTGGGCTTGTCGCTCACTGCCTCAGCTAGACAGTCTTACTCTCAGGAAGACATCAGAGTAAAAGAAGAAGCTCCACAGACCCATCTGCCTCAGACTATTTTGTGGCGCCGTAGCCGCACCCTTCGGGTTACAGTGTTGGGTACCATACAAAGAAAAGAGGCTCGTTTGGCTCTAGATACTGGTGACTGCCAAGTGCAAACTGTATGGCTTCTAACTGCATCCACTGCATGAGCCCGTGCAAGGCAGCTCACATGCTGGGATAGGATGCCTTAGATGGAGGAAGAGGAGGGAAGGAGCTCATCCTGCCTGTCTTAGGGCATCTCTTGCTGTGATAAAACATCATGACCAAAACCAACTTGGGTATTCATATGTGTGGGGGGGGTGGTTTTTCAGTTCACAACTTGTAAGCCATCATCCAGGAAAGTCAGCGAGGGAACTCAAGGCAGGGACCTGAAGACGGAGGCCATGAAGTTAAGGGCCATGGAGGGGTGCTGCTTCTTGGCTTGCTCCTCAAGGTTTACTCAGCCTGCTTTCTTATAGCACCCAGGGCCACCAGCCCAGAGGTGGCACTGCCTACAGTGACCCTAACCCTCCCACATCCACCACCAATCAAGATGTACCACAGGCTTTCCCACAATCCAATCTTTTGGGGAGCATTTTCTCAATGGAGGTTCCCTCTTTCCAAATAACTCTGGCTTGTGCCAAGTTGACATAAAGCTAGCTAATACAGCCCCTTTAAAAATTGTTTTTAAAAAAAGTTTTTCCCACTCTGTTACCCTAAACTGGCTCGGAACTCCTTATGTAGCCCAGGCTAGCCTCAAATTTATGATAGTCTCTTTGCCTCAATCTTCTAGTCGTCGAGATTACAGGCTTGAGCCATCATGTCTGGCTTTAGCCTTCTCTTCTCATAGTAACCTGCTTTACTGGGAACTAGTCCTCTCCTGGGAGAATCCAGCAGTCATCTCTCATGAGGTGGGATCACTTCCCACTTGGCTGCTCCTGTCAAAGGTCCATCATCTATGGATCAGTAGTGCTGAAATGGGAATCCGGGCCATGGTACATGAGAGTTTAGGGAATACCCGCATGTGAATCTTATCACCCTTCTAGAAGCAAGTTAACGCAGATGCACCAGGGACTGATTATAATCCCCCAGGTCCTGTGTATATGCTGCTTTCTCTTGGAGGCACCAGTGCAGATAGAAAGAGGTTAAAAAAAACAACCTCCAAGGTGACCTGTGGTCTCTAACTGAACATGAAGTCACCCTCAGCAGGAATTTCACTGGAAAGTTACTGTAGCAAAGGCATCATGGCCTAGTGCTACAGGCCCTGGGAGCATCTGTCAGCATACAGAGAAGATCGGTGACCCAGAAGAGAAACGCAGGAGGTGGGGGCAGTCAGGGGACCATGATCTGTTTTTTCCTTAGTATGCTTGTGTATGTGTTCATGTGAGTATGCACACATGAAACCCGAGATTGATGTCATGGATCTTCTTCAGTGTTGTCACCTCACAGGCGTGTGCCACAGTGCCTGGCCTTTATGTGAGTGTTGGAGATCAAACGCCAGTCCTAATGCTTGCATGACGTGTGTTTTATTGACCGAGTCATGCTCTGTCCTGATGGCCGTGGGGACTTGGAGACTTAGGACTCAGAGCGTTTAACTCCAGGGAATTCTGGAAGGAGCTTTCATTCACACTTACTGATTTGGAGGAACTTCCAGAACATTCCGGCAGGGGAGTCCTGAACTCTCTTTGTTCTCATTGTGCACCTAAGCAACAGCAACCGAGGGGCAGAGGTGGGGTGGTACCAGCCAGTGGCTTCTTGTTTTCCTCTGATGTCACAATACTCTGGAGCAAAATTCACATCTCTCTCTCCCAGCTGACATCTGCGTCCCCCACGCGCATGAATATTTAAACCTTTCCTGAGGAGCATGACGTCACTTATAAATCAACTTATTTGACTCTAGTCTTCATCTACCGTGTTTTTCTGGGCCAGTGCCATCAAGGAAGACCCTTTGGCAGTTGGGGAGACTAGAAGCAGAACATTTATTTTTAGTGGTTTCCCCCATGGCTGGCAGTTTCCAACACTGTGAAGTTACAAACACCATGGAATACAACTGGTCCTCAAAAATGATTGCCAATGTACTGTGGGAGGCATGCAAATGGGTGTCAGTCAAACTGCCAGTGTAAAGCTATTAGGGGGCCCTTAAACTGGGACAAACATGAGGCATGGTCTGGAAGTCAAGCTTCCCAGTCAACAGTTAGAGGGGAGGCTGGGACCCCAGGAACTGACAGTCTGGGTGTTCCAAGAGCATCGACCATAAAAGGTGCAATGCTGTAGTCTCTCCCTGGGCGTGGACACTGTTCACACACACACACCCAGATTCTCTTGTGACAGAAAGTGGCCAGTCTTGCTTCTTCATTAGGCACAACTAGGGAACTCCAGAACCCTCTGAGTCCAAGGCCCAGTCTTGGAGTCCTCATAGTGCTTGCAAAGTGAGCTCGGGAAGCCCATGGAAGCCCCTGCCACTGAACCCAGGCCTGGCATCACACCAGCCATGTCCAGCAGAGTACATCCAGGGCTCTGTCCTAAAGGCTTGAGGTCTCACCTGACAGCCTGGCAGCGATGACAACATGGGCCTGACTGGTCTGAAGGCCATGCCTCTTCCCCATAAGGAGCTAGAGTAGAAAATCTCCCCGAAACCCCCTCTAGAGAAGGACACTAGTTGTCTCACCTTGAAAGCACTCTGTGAGTGGCTGTGTCCCCGACACCATGACAGAGAAGATGGGGTCTGTTATTTCCTATCAAAGTAAAAATGTACCTTTCCCTGGCTTGAGCTTGAACAGAGAGACAGAAGGCAGAAAGGAGTTCAAAGCTCATCTCAGGTGGATTCTGGCTGTGTGGCATCTGGCAATCCCTCTCCTTCTCTGTGCTTAGTTTGTAAATCTGGAAAATGGGTACAAGACTACTCATGACTAACTAAGACGTGCTCTTTTATAGGGTGCGTTCTGTGCTTTTGTAGGCAGTAGGAAGAGTCCATGCTGTGTCTATGTGGGTATCATTTGGGGTACTAGATTGGATGTTCCCCCTCTTTAGAGGCATACGGATGACATTGCCCTTGCAGGTCAGCACTCTTGGACATTCAAGTGGTGAGCCATCAATCACCCCTTGCCTTGCCTTGCCCTCTGAGATAATGTGTGGAAGAAAAGTTATCCTGGCCCTACAGGACCAAACATGGAAGGCCGAGGTTCTTCTTCCATGATCTAAGCTGCCAGAAATGACTGCTGCGGTCTAACCCAGGGCTGTAACTCTTAAACAATGCACTTTCTAATGACTCCAAATCTCTCCGAATGTCACACTACATTCCTCATGTAGGACACAGGGTGTGGACACCTCACCCTTCTCTCTCTTCCTCTTCTTCACAAAGCAGCAGCCCAATCTGCTCGACCCTATTTAAGACCCCCATACCCCACCTTTTGTTTTTGTTTTTCAAAACAGGGTTTCTCTGTGTAGCCCTGGCTGTCCTGGAACTCACTCTGTAGACCAGGCTGGCCTCGCACTCACAAAGCTTTGTCCGCCTCTGCCTCCTGAGTGCTGGGATTAAAGGTGTATGCCACCACAGCCTGGTTTATTTACCCCCTTCCTATTCCCCATTCCCTCGCTGCTGAGGTCTGAGCAGACTCAGTGGAACCAGTGTGAAGGCAACATGATGAGCCAGGAAGGGAGGGGTGTTTGGAGCCCAGGCAGCCTTTAATTCCAGGCTTGCACATCAGAAATGTTCCTCCCAGTCTGTTTAGAGCTGTAAGCTCCAACACAGACACCCACCACTCTTCCAAGGAGATAGATGGGGAATCAAAACTCAGCCTCATCTTAGAATCTGATCAATCTTCACCCCTCTAATGGGATCAGGGAGCTAAGGATAGTGTTCCCCACTCTCTTGTATTAAATGGGAGCTGGAAAGGACTGTTCACATATCTCTACTGTGCAGAGAGGTAAACTGAGGAATCAGGAAGGAATGGAACTTGCCTGGTAGTACTCTGGGGCAGCCATACACAAGAGATCACAATCCTGCTGTCAGCATAAGCATGGAGCCCAGAGGCCACTGCAAGAGGTTTTCCTGGAATCTGAGATGAGCTTGGCTTAGTAGCTTGAGCAAGGAAGCGGCTCCCGTTGGTCTGGGTACTGTGTCTACTCTCAGAAGACCATAGGCTCCTCCTACCAAAGACAGGACTCAGAGAGTTCGGATGGCCCTGACCATCCTGTATACTCAGAACAGCCCCTTTCCTTTGCCTCAGCGACTGGATTTCTCTGCAGGCTCCGAGGCTCATGCAGAAAAACAGAATCCAAGTATCAAGGCCAGAGACAGGAGCCAGTGAGATGGCTCAGTGTGTAAAGTGCTCACTGTGCAAGCTTGAGGACTGGTGTTCTCAGGAAGCCAGGGATTGTAGTTCATGCCTGGGACTCTGGTACTGGGGAAGCAGCAACAGGAGGATTCTGGGGTCATGATAGTCAGCAGTTTAGCTACAAACAGGAGGATTCTGGGGTCATGATAGTCAGCAGTTTAGCTACAAGAGTGAGTTCCAGGCTCAACAAGAGACCCTGTCTCAGAAAAAAAAAAATTTCCATATATGCACACACAATTGTAAACACATATGTATACATAGACACATAAACACACACACACACACACACACACACACACACACACACACACACACACACTCCAATAATAAAAAGACTGCAGATGGAGAAGTCCTAAAAGTGTCAAAGGATGGACATACTGGGTGTCTCTTCTGGTCCTTCTATCGAAGATGCGGACCCCAGAGAGAATCTGGCTATGATGGGGGACACCTGTTACCTTCCCATGGTGGTTCTTGCATCTTAGATAGGCCTTTCTGTCATGGATGCCTACCTGGGACAAGCTCAGCTAGAACTTCTTTGTCCCCTTAGCAGCTTCTCTAGTTTGAGAGGCCCTTGTGAGCCTTCTCCAGACAAGGTAAGGACAGTCTCTGTGAACATGGTACCCGTGGAGCATGGTACTGGCTGCAGGTGTGTAGGACAGGTGATCCATGTCTCAATTTAGGCACTAAAACTGTCCTCAACAAATCAGGACACTTGGATATTCACCCGTGGCCAGCTTGGGTAGCCCTGGTCTCATGACTCCACCTCTTTAAACCTACCCACTTGCTAGGGCTGGAACCACTTCAGGACAACCCAAAGGCTCCTGTGAACAAGCAAAAACAAAGGAGACCTTGGCATAGACTGGCACAGTGTCACTTCTTCCCACTGGCCAGACATCTTTAGCCTCAAATCTAACCTCATTGCTTTAGAGCAAGACTCACTGCTCTATTTTTTTTTATCTGGATCTTGACTTAGGTATGTTGTCCATTGTCCAAAACAAGCTACAGAGCTGAGCCCCAAGTTAAAAAGTATGGAAACTATTCTGCTCCACATGGGCCATGGCAGGGACGTGGAAATGGAGAGGAATGATATTTGGGGCCAGTCATTCCAATCCAACCCACAGGCTCACCCCTAAGCTCCCTCCACACAGAAAGATGCTGGATTCTAGCCATGGGTGATGTAGCCTTCCTGTCTCTTGACTCTTCCCAGTGAAACTTGGTTCTGGAACCTGAACCTTGCTCAGCTTCCCCATCCAGCTCCTTCAGCACACATGTGCTCAAACTTTCCCTATCCCTTGCTCCTCCTCCTCCTCCTCCTCCTCCTCCTCCTTTTCCTCTTCCTCCTCTCCTTCTTCTTCCTCTCCCTCCACCCAGCAGAAGCATCTGGAAAGGGAGGGATGACCTTGCATCTGCCTCTTCACCAGACTACCCTATTGCCAAGGACATCTCCACATAGCAGGCTCTGCCTCCCTCTTGCCTGGCAGAATCTGCTGATCCTGATTCACTATCTAGCATCATGCCTGTCACCTCGAGCCCTGTACTCTGGCTGCAGTTCCCAAACATCTATAACCCAGATGTCAGCTGAGGCCTTTGGGCCCTAACTATTTGGACAGGCGTGGCTTCAACCTCTAATTCTAATCTCTGAAAAAAGGCAACAGACCCCTGTCCTTAACTACCTCCTACTCCTGGAAGGATCCTGGACACCTCTCTAGACCAAGCCTGTGTCCCAAGAGCTCACTGTCTACTGGTATATAATAAATGTCAGAATTATATTGAGGCCATCAAGGGAAGGACAGCCCAACATTACAAAACTCAAAGCCCCACAGCCCACAAGATACCCCTGGCTGTGCTTTCTCATCCCTCCCTTCCCCCCTTCCTGGCCCCCCTCCCACAAGACCCACCCTGCAACTCCTATTGGGTCCATCTGCTGCCTCTTGAACCAACGTGAATCTTAGCTTCGGACTCTGGAGGAATTGAGGGAAATGATTTCCTCATCTCATTCCACATCAATTACTTCTGACCATGCCTTAGGTCCCAGGGCCATGTCTGTCTCCAGCCACCCAGCAAGCTTCTGGGCTCTGGTCCCAGTCAAATGTAGGAAAGCAAAAAGCATGTGCAGACCTTCAAGGGAAAGGATTATAAAGGAGTCTCATCTCTTTAAAGGCTACACGGCTGACTCACACTGCATCCTGAAGTTCGTAGCATTGTTTCCACAACACACGGTGGGGGCTGGAGTCGTAGCTGGCCGACACCCACCAACCTGGCTCCTGAGGCCCACCCACAGTTAGCCCCTAGCCCTGGTCCACAGACTTGGAACCCAGCAGAGTTCACACTCTGGAACCTCTCGGAGCCTGGCTGTCCCCTCAGAAGCGGACCCTGCCTGACAAGTCACACATCCTTCCAGAACCCTGCTCCTTATGGGGTAGTCTCCAGGGGCTGGGGACATTAAGGAAAATACAAGGAACAGGAACGGAGGATTCTTAATCCTCTGAAACATGCTACCCTAGAGGGTGATACTGGATCCCTATTTGTTGAGCTTAAGAAATGCCAGCCGATTTCAACACACCCCTCAGTAAGTCCCTAATTAAGAAGGCAAGACACTGTCACAGACACATGTCTCATCTCCATGCCAATGCGATGGGTTTGTGGATAAGCCCAGCTGACGGCACACGCTTCGTTCCCTGGCACAGACAAGCGTGGAGAACAGATACTACTGCCCACTCCTCGGGCCTCAGAGCAGGCAGGGAGCCTGGTAGCTTCCATAGAAGGGCAGAAAGGTTCTCAGCTGGGCTGAGGTCAGGGACAGAGGCCTGGGCTCAGCAGAGAGAGCCAAATGCCTGGTCCAACTGCTACCGCTGTGAGCTGGGCTGCATGCCGGAGGCAGACGGTGCAGGGCCAGCCAGCCTTCCAGCGCTGCCTGGGCCAGGCCTGCAGTCTGCAGCGCACCCTCCCCTCCCCTCTCACCACAGGCTTGCTCTCTTGGCCTCCATCAATGCCTCTTTCTACTCTTTCTCCCTCTGCCTCTCTTCTCCTCTTTAGGTCCACCCATTCTCATTCTCTCTCTCTCTCTCTCTCTCTCTCTCTCTCTCTCTCTCTCTCTCTCTCCTGCTAGCCTCTTTCTACTCCTGTCTGAGTCAAAGTTCAGGGGGATAGGAGAGAACGAGGTCGAGTCCTAAAGGAATCCCAACTAAAATCACGCAGAAAGCTATTTTGATTTGTGGCCCTACCCTCAAGTTTATTTTAATCACTAACCCACAATGCCATTGAGGGGTGGGACTTTTTAGAGGGTGATGTGGCTGTCAGGGAAGACCCTCATGAATGAGACTGTTTCCATTATAAAAGAGGTTTGGGTGAGGGGAGGGGGCTGCCTGCCCCTGTCACCAAAGACATTTGTAGAAGGTACTGTCTGCGATGTTAGAACTGGGTCTTCTGCAAGCAGGGAGCCCACCCAGGCAGCAGGCTCTGCTTGGTGCCCCTGGGCAAGGAAAGCGCTGCAGTATCAGGTTCATACGGGCGCCCAAATCATCTTTTAGGCTCTTTTTCTGCTTGGACAGGGCTCCAGTAAATAGACACAGGTGGATTTGGGAATCTGCTGCATACCCTGATGTTCCCTGTGGGCAGGGGCGGCCCAAACAGAGGGCCAGGATGGGTGAAGGGTGTAGCCAACTGTAGTCCCCAGAGGGCAAAGTCAGAGCTGAGCCTGGGGTGACTGTCAGTCGCTTGTCGCTGTAACAAATGACCCTAGACAATCCGTTTAGCCAAGGAAAGGGGTCATTCCAGCTACTGTTTTCACAGTGAGAGTGTGGCAGAGGAAGCTCTTCACCTCACGGTGGCTAGGAAGCAAACGGGCAGGGGGATACACACTCTCAGTGGTGTAAACTCTTCCCATGAGATTCCACATTTTGAAAATTGTGCCACTTCCTAGTAGCACAAGAGGATGAGAAATAAGCCTTCTCCACACTGGTCTTTGGAGGACAGTCTACATCCAGCCTCACATTGTTTCAACACAGATGCTTACCCCCAAGGCTCATGCACGAAGGGCCCAGTGACACCTAGACAACGTTGGATGGCTCCTTCTCCCTCATGGATACATCTAAAGCTGCAGGGACCACCAGGAAGTGAGGCCTGGTTGGAAGAAACAGGCCATGGGAGGCACACTCTCGAAGGGCCTATCTCTTCTCCAATCCCTTTTCTGTCTGCTTCCTAACTGCCGGGAAGTGAGGAGCTTCCCTATCACAGGGTGTTATCCCTGTGTACCACCCCCATGGTCACGTGATCATGAGCTACCCCATCACATGATCACGAGCTACCCCATCACAAGGTGTTATCCCTGTGTACCACCCCCATGGTCACGTGATCACGAGCTACCCTATCACAGGGTGTTATCCCTGTGTACCACCCCATGGTCACGTGATCACGAGCTACCCCATCACA
>NC_034597.1:16418576-16436338 GCF_900095145.1 Mus pahari | reverse complement strand
TCTGCATCAGCTCCTGCTTTCTGACCTGCTTGAGTTCCAGTTCTGCATCCTTTGGTGATCAACAGCAGTATGGAAATGTAAGCCAAATAAACCCTTTCCTCCCCAGCTTGCTTCTTGGTCATGGTGTTTGTGCAGGAATAGAAACCCTGACTAAGACAGTAAGCAAAAATTGTTTTTTTTTTAAATTTGGTTTTATAAAGCATTTATATATATGTATAAAATATAAAATATTATACATATAATATATTGTTATATATCTATACCATTTATATATGTGTGTGTGTGTATGTATATGTGTGTGTGCATGTACACACACACACACATGCACGCACACACATTTCTTGACCAATAGAGGCAGAGAGGCTTCCAGAAGCCTCATCTGAAGCCCTTGGTGTTTGTTCCAGACAAAGGGAGGAAGTGAGCACGGTAGGAGACAAAACTAGGAAGGGGCAGGACTTTGTCACATGTGGCTGGAAGAGGATTCTGAAGAGATGCCATGGGGAATGCAGGAGGAGGGTTGGAGGTCTTGTCCCTCTGTCAGCCAGGAAGAATGACCCTCTGACTGTTGGAGGAGAAGGGGAGTTTAAAAAGAGGCTGTCTAGACATTCTGCCATCATAAGTAGAAAGAACATCAACTCAGTTCTCCCCAAAGAACATCAGCTGGGTTTTCCACAAGACTCATCAAAGAAAAGGGCCTCGTTACAAACTGGCTTCCTCTGTGCAGGTGGTTAATATGAATCACACGGCAGACTCGATTTCTAAATGAAGGCCATAGCTTTATTTGAACATGACCTTTCCCATAATTCAGAGAGGAGATGGCGGCTATGAGGATGAGGTTTGGGGGTGTCAGTTAAGGATGAAGTAAAAGAGACACCTTTGGGGTAGGTAGTCTCCCTTGGGGGCTTCCTGTGAGCCTGCCCTGCAATGCCTATGCTTTCTCAGTAGTTGCCCAGTGCCTCTTGCTCCGTCTGCTCCAAATGATCTCCACACAAGGAGAACTGACTGGGAGCGTCACTGGGGGAACTAAGTGCCCATGGTCGTAGAACTTGCTAGAGCTAGATACAAGAGTATCTTCTGCCTCCAGGGAGATGTTGCTCCTCATTCCCTTTGGAATCTGAAGCCTGAGACCTGGGAGTAGAGAGAACCTGAATCTGAATGCTGCACACTCAAGGAGAGACTTGGGAATCTATTCACAGGCAGAGCCTCATCTACCTATGGCAAGCGCACTGTCATTCTGAGGGGAGGACCGGGAAAGGCCCTGGAAAGCCTCTAGAGTGGGTGCTGGAATTCAAATGAGAACATGATGCTCACTGACCCCTCATCTTGGACAACTCCCCTGTGAAGATAGACACTACAGCTTCCTTTCCAAATGAGGAAGTGGAGGCTAAGGGAGGCAGGGTTCAGGGTGAATTCTGCACTCTGGCTGAACCTCTGTGCCCCGAGGCTCACATCTTTCTCTGATCCCGTCCAGCATGGTAGTGGATTCCCCCTTATACATTTTACACATGATGTGGGCATGAATGGTGTGTGTGTTCTTTCAGCATGCCTACATACACGCACACACACATGCTGAGGCACAAACAAACACACAGGCATTCACACATACGCACGTACTTGCAGATGCACAGGTACATATACAGAAACACACATTTGTGCACATACAAAATGCACACGTGTTACATGTATGCACGTACACATCTAGACACACTTATATACATGTGTACATGCCACACAAACACACATGTAAATGTGCACGTGATTTTAAAATCTCCACTGGCTCTCCTCACCCTGTGTTGCACAGAACATTAGTAGATTGGAGCAGTCACTAATCCCTTTCATTTGGAGGCTTGCAAATGACAGGCTCAGTCTCCATCACTGCCATGGCTAAACCCCAGGGCTCTCCCTGGTGCTTGAAGAAGAGTCAGGCTGACCCACTTTCTCTAGCTAGTGCCTGTCTCCAGGCTGCTCTGGCTGTGAAGCTGTCAGTCTGGTAAATATCACAGGCTCAGTAGGGCGGGTCCTTGCTTCCGAGGCTGCTCTCTGTGGCTGCCCAGCCTGGTTGATCAAACCAAGCCCCAGGGTCCTGCCCTAAATGCTAGAGTTCAGCTGCCCTTACATAGATGGGGTTTGTCCACCCAGCATGCCAGCATCCACAGATGCCCCCCCCAAAAAAAAACACATTAAGGACACCCAGCCCTTCAACAGTGTTTCCTGAATGCCCAGCTGTGCCAGGTGTACCAGAGCCTTCACCAGACACAGGCTCTGCTCTGGGGAAAGGAAGTGGACAGGAACCAGAAGGCTGCAGCGGAAGGGGAACGCCGCGCCCCCTGAGCACGGAGGAGGGAACATCTCATTCTGCATAGCGGGGCGGGGAGGCCTCTAACAGGCTTTAGAGTTTGGGCTAGAGTTCAAATTAGAACACACTGCTTCTAGAATGAAGGAAGGGCATCTGAGGGAAACACAGCATTGGCTAAGGCCTGGGAACGGCAGGGAGGCAGTGAAGAAGAAATGGCTGGAAGGCGGTGAAGCCAAACCCTCACAAGCTATGCTTAGGCTTTGGGGACACCTTTGTCTTCCAGGTATGGGTCAGAGGTTTTAGAAAGAAGCCAGGAGTGTGTGGACCATCCTATCCGCCAGCTCCAGTCTTCCCCTGTGCTATGGCGCTAGCACACACCTCCGCTCTCCTCTTCCCCAGAGATCACAGCCCCCTTCCCCATCCCACCTTTGTGCCAGCTCCTCTCCTCCCCTTCCTAGAATTCCATTTCCCATCACGCACAGAGGACCTTCTAGCAAATACCAAACCCTTGTCATGAGGAATGATGGTAGCAACACTCCTCCTTCAGGGTCACTCAGGCTGGAGAGAGAGGAGAAGAACCCAGTGTCACCCAGTGCCTTGGGGCCCAAAGTCAGCTTTGCAGGAGGAACTGACTCGGAGGCAGACTTTGACCGTGGCCTCAAGCTTCCCAAAGCCAAGGTCGATGAGAACAGCAGAGTGCGCCTCTCCGTAGCTGAGGGATACCTAAGCCTCCGGGTCATTTCCAGGAAGAGGTGGGACACCTCTGAGCCTGGAGCTGGAGTGTTTGCTCTGAAAGACGTTGTGGCTGTACAAGCATGGAAGGAGCTGGGCTGGGGGAGGTAGCCAAAGCTGTGCCCTTGGGGCTGGGTGGCTGGGGACACTCACCTACAGTTACAGCTCTTTGGGTACTCCAAGGTAGGGGCTCACTTGCTGTGTGTTGCAGGCGGCACAGTCCTCATGAATCTTGCTTATCCTGAGGAATGGAAAATCCAAGTGAGCTAGAAGGGGAAACCAGTGGCTGACGCGGGGCTTAGCTTCTCTCCATGCTGGCCCCAGGCAGCCACTGCCCACGTCTGCTTCCTGTCACCAGGAGTTAGCCTTGCGATTATTAGAGTTTAATGCTCATACGACTCCTCACTTAGGACCCTTCCCTTACAGTTTCTCGGTCTCACAATGGTGTAAAATCAATACCCACTCAGTAAGGATGGTGATTCTGAAAATTTGAACTTTGATGTCTTCTTAGGCTGTCCAACTTCTCCACAGAGAGTGGGCACCGTAAACATTTTCCAAACTAAAAACTCACTCTCACATGGGGGGTGGTGGTGTATGCCAGTAATCCCAGCGCTCAGGAGGCAGAGGCAGGTAGATCTGAGGTCAAGGCCAGCCTGGTCTACAGAGTGAGTTCTAGGACAGTCTCTGGATGTGCAGAGAAACCATGTCTCACAAAACAAAACAAAACAAAACAAAACAAAACCTTCACTCTCCAGACTTTAAAAAGGTCATGGGTGTGGAGAGGCGACTGGACTATGCAAGTCATACAGGTTGTCAACAGAGCAGAGTGGAGCCCCAGGTCCCTGATTCCTCCTGCAGGATCTTTCTACCTTTTTTCAGAGCTTCACCTTCTCATGTCATTCTTTCAGGTGACAGCCAAAGGTGTCAGCCTGCAAGGGCACTGTAGAGAGTCACTCCTTTTAAATACAGAGCCAGCGTAGGCTTCACTGGACACCCCAAATTTGAGCCTCTTGTTTTAGAATCTTTGGTGTGAATAATTGCCCACCATGGGAACCTTCTCCACATTTAAGTGGTAAAAGAACCAGTTGCCCCTGTCTCCTTTCTCCAAGGACCCCCTGGGTTGCCAGCCCTGTCCTCTATATGAAATAGCAAGCTCAGAGCCATTAGGCTGTCAGTTCCCATCAATCACCCTCTAAGTGGGAACGAATTGCATGGTGATATTTAAAGAGGGCAGTTATAGAACCCAGCCTGCATCCCCAACACTGACCCTTGGTTATTTCAGAGCACAGAAGGCCAGAACTGTAAAGAGTCCCAGTGTGCACACCTGAGTCCAAGAGGCTGCCACCGTCACCAGTATTCACTCACATGTCAAGCAAAATGTCGAGCACTGAGGAGATTCTCAGCTCTCCCACTGCTATCTTCTCATCTGCTCCGCATTCCACCATGGATACCTGCATCTCACCATTGATACCTACATCCCACCATGGGTACCTGCATCCCACCATGGGTACCTGTATCCCACCATGGGTACCTAAATATCACTATGGATACCTATATCCCACCCTGGGTACCTGCATCCCATCATGGGTACCTGGATCTCACCATGGGTACCTGTACCGCACCATGGGTACCTACATCCTACTATGCAGGGATAATAGTGGCACCCCAGTCCTTCACCCAGAGCTTCAGACATCTTCAGGGTAGAGCCCTAGCCAGCTGTTCTTCTCCTCCCTCAGAGGTCCATCATCAGTCAAGGTATAGGGACAAGTAACTGAACCCATTCTCACCAGTTTAAAAAGCCAGGGCTTCCATACAAGAACCTAGGGAACACCAGAGGAGAAGGCTGAGACCCAGGATGCCACCCTGAAGACAGCTCCCTAACGACCTTGCCTCCATCATAGTCAGAAGTCTGAGGCCCAGAATGCTCTCAAAGAACCACACAGTCCCTGCTGGGACCTAGACATCCGACGCTGATGCTCCAACAACTGTCTCCAAGGCCGGCACAGAGTTCAGGGAACCAATCTATAACTTCTGACCCAGCACTTTCTGTTTCCCCTAGAAAAGACACATCCCTTTTGCTATGTAAAATAGTATTTATCTGGACTTGTATTTAACCTAATGTCCAGATTTATTTACTATGTTCTGAAACTGCGTCTTGGACTATGAACCAGTAAGGGAGGTGAGGTGCAGGGCAGAGGCATGAGGCATAGAACCTCTGGACTCACACATCAAAGTCCTTCAAGAGACACAGATAGCTCAATAGCTGAAAGCATAGGTCCTAGGGATGCTCAGGCAGCCTGACCCCCGATGACACAGTTAGGACTTGAAGATCAGATATCCTTCACATTATGAATGGTTGGGTCCCCAGTCAGGGACACTATTGGGGGCGACTCTGAAGACTTGGAAAAGTAGGATTTAGCTGTACAGGTTGCCCTGGGTGTCTTGTCCTTGGCTCCTCCTATGTCTTCCTTGTCCCTTCCTCCTTCTTAGTCACCACGACGTGAGGAAATAGCCCTGCTCCACGTTCCCACCACCACGCTGCCTACCTCACCACGCCCAGAACCTTATAGCCAAACGTCCATGGACTGAACCCATGGAAACTCTGGTCTCCTCTTTAAGTTGTGGTCTCAGATGCACCTGAGAGAGATCTGTAGTTGCTCTGCTTTGGGTTTTAAATGCAAATAGCAAGATAGATAGGAACAGCAGACAGACACCAAAGCATTGCCGGCCAAGTGTTTACATCATCCCGGAACCTGATTGAGAGAAAGGGAAATACCATCAAATAGGAGGCTGGCACCATCCAACAGAAATTGACTTGAGGAAAAGTGGTCAGCTGGAACTGATAATGGAGCGCTCTGTGTCTGAGGATGAGCTTCCACAGCTTCAGTCTCCACTGTAGGCGTTTCCATGAGATAATCAATATTGTAACAGTTATTGGAAACAGTTTATCTTCTGACTGACCTCAAGGACACAATGTTTTCAACCCTCTTATCTGCTGTCTGCTCCTCCATCTCCCCACCACAGAGCAAGGAGGGAAACCTGACCTATGACAGGGGTTTTGAAGAACTCTTGACATAAACATAACTTGAGTTTGTGAGGAGGAATGGTGCCCTTGTTCCCAAAGTTGACTCTTAAGGAACTTAAAGAGCACATGACAATTCACCAACACAATGTGCATTGCAATTGTTTATGCCACCTTGGTCGCTTTCCTGCAAAAGGAACCCACTCACCTGCTTGTCCCACCTGGTCTCTCTGTGGTAACCTTGGACTTGTAGTCTGAGCCAAGGTCAGCATTTCTCAGCTATTTCTCACTGACATTTGGGGCCTGCAGTAGTTACTGTGTGCTGTGGATGAACATCAGATGAAGATCGACTTCTGGAAAGAAGGGTCTGTTCTGGCTCGAAGTTTGAAAGGGAACAGTCCACCGTGCCAGGAACAACATCATGGTTAAATGGCCCTCAGCTGTAACTCCTCACTTCCTCCCATCCTGACAGGACAAGATGCACACCATAGAGAGCAGAGCTTACTTTTCATTCAGTGTGGGACCCTATCCCATGAGATGAAGCCATCCATTCCTTATCAACGTAGGACATTTCTCCAGTTCATCTTCTCTGAAAATTCCCTCACAGATACACCCAGAGGCTTGTGTTTCCTAGGCAACTTCAAAGCTAGTGAGGTTAACAGTAAAAATTGACCATCATAGTACAGGAGCTAGCTGCCTGTACTATATAACAGAGGGCCACATTCCTGCTTTCTACTCACTACCTGCCAGTAACTCTCTCTCTCTGCAACTAAAACTATCAGAAGTTTATCCAGACATTGTCAAATGTTCCCTAGGAGATAGAAATCATCCCCAGCTGAGAATCACAGCTAAAGAAGGTAGGGATAATTTCATCTGTTCACAGTGCAACTATGTAGGCTAGATAAGACATAGAATGGGACAGTTTTCATATCTAGACCTCATTACCCAATCCCCTGAAAGCAATATCTGCTTAAACCTATGAGTTTAATGCCTATGAGTTGTTCAATGTGTCCATCCCCTAATATGGCTAAACACTCTTAGTGTTGGCATTTGGGGTCATCTCTTCCTCCAATTTCCCGTTTGTGAAAAATGATAACTGTTCCTATCTTTGTCTCTCTGTGTATTTGAGGCGGTCCCCAGTGTTGAAAATAGATCTGTTTTCTTTATTTCCTCCAAAATCTTACTCAAAGAAGTAGTTGGGAACACAACTGATCCCAAGAGTCACTTGGGCTTGAGTCTAGAGACCCTAAAGTCCCTCATGCCAGTCATTGTTTGCTCTGACCCTCAAGATGTTTTCATGTCCCAATCTCAGGCTTCTCTTGGGATAACAAGGTCGCACTCTTGCCACCCACCCAGGCCAAAAGCTAGCCTTGAACGGGGTCCCTTCACAGCTGTTCTCTAAGAGATCTGAACTGGGGAATGGGGTGGCTACCTTCCCAAGCATCCTCTAAACTCTCACCCATGTTGCCAGCCCCAAGAAATGCAGACTTCAATAAAACATGTCAGCTTTATGCCTGCACGGATGAACCCCTAGGCTAGAAGACAAATTCTTCCCATGTCAGACACAAAGGAAAATTCCAAGGCAGAGTAGCTAAAGCTGACCAGCCCACAGAAGCATCAGAGCTGGATAGAATGCTCCTGTGTTGGTACCCGGGAGAGGCAAGGAAGAGAGGCAACAGACCTACCTCACAAGAGAGAAGCAGGTCAATCTTTCTACATGAGGCGAGAGGCCTAGAAAAGCTGACAATCTGACCTCGGAAAGCAGAAAACCTACACTCTCTGCTCGTGAAGTGAACCCACATCTCTTGAGGTTGAATGAGACAGGGGGACACCAGAGAGAACCTCAGATACTAAATCTATGCTGTGTGCAGCAGAAGCCCCCAGGCTGTCCCTTCACTAGCTAGGAGGCTCCAGGGGATAATGTGACAGCAGAACTTGCCCATGTGTAGGGGAGACATAGTTCCTTGCCAAAGCTGATGGGGAAAGCAACATCTCTCTCACAGGACACAGCACTTTCAGAAGCTACTGCTGGCATCAAAATAGTCAAACAAGCAAGTAAAGAGGAGGCCAGGCCAGGACAAGCGTTTTTGCCATGTCCCATGTCCAACCAGGAGATGGAAACAGAGACAAAGAGGATGGAAGAAGGACCATCTCAGTGCAGCATCCCCTCCCAGTCCTTCAGAAACCAAATGGCCTATGATTTCTCACAGTGAAGTGTTTTCTGGAGTCTTTGAATCCCAGGTAGGATGTATATCCACCAGTGCTCATGTTCGAAGAAGAGGCCAACACACCAGAAGCCGATAGAAGGCTCTAGATGTAGAAAGATACTGTTTAAGGTCCAGAGGAATGGAGAACACTACACCCAAATAGGCATGTGGAAAACTGAGACCGAGGAAGCAAATGAACCTCCTTGCTTTTTATGATTGGAAAATCTCTTAAGTTATAATTCAATAAATATGGCATAAAGGGATATTATATATAGTTGCATGCCAGCCAGTGGAAGAGCTAAAAATACCCCATAAACCTTCCAAGTTATTGGAGAGGAAGCCAATACATCGTGCAAGTCACAGAAGGCTAGAGCATGAAGCAAAGCTTCTCCAGGAAGCATTGCGATTAGTAGGTATTATATTAAATATATAACAGGACTGAGGCCAAATAGCGCCAATATGTCATCAACTAAAATGGGATAACTCATATAGTATTTAAAAGATACTATCATTAGGGGACCAAAAAGTGAAATAATCAACCCAGGTGGGAAAAGAATTTGAGTTCCCAGATCAGGTTTGAATGGTCACGCTGAGGTAAAGAGGCTCAACAGAGGGGCCTAGACTGGATTCAAAATGGCAGCAGATGTGAGCATGTGTTTCCTCTGCTCCCAAGCTCCCCATAGAGCAAGGAGAGCCACTTGTGTGCATCCTTCTTGCTGTACAGACTTAAACTAATTGCACCGGAATTAACAACTCAGAAGAGCCACTGGACTCATACTGAAGGGCACTCATCTATAGATTGTCCAGCCCCATTAAGCCAGTAGGGAAATACAAACTAAGCCCCAAGTTTTGACCCTTACATGAGGAAACTCTAGTTTGCTCTTTGTTGTAATAAACACTATGATAGAAAGCATACTGAGGAGGAAATGGCTTATAAAGCCAAGGCAGAAACTAAAGCAGAGACCATGAAGAAACATTGCTTACCAGATTGTTCCTCACGGCTTTGGTCAGCTTGGTTTCTTAGATAATCGAGGCCTTCCTTTCTAAGGATGGCACACCCACAGTGGGCTGGGTTCATCAGTCAATAATCAAGAAAATGCTCCTTCCCCCACATATCCATGTGACAATTTGATAGAGGGAACTTCTCTAATTGATATTTCCTTTTCCCGGGTGTGTCTAGGTTTGTTTAAAGTTGGCAAAACTAAGGGCGCCATGCTGAATTCTAAAAGACCAAAGACTGCCCATGCAAAGGGAGAGTATGGACCATATTGTTATACTGGTGGAAATGTCAGTTTGTAGAACCACATTAGCAAACATACTGAGATTATCTCATAAAATGTGAAAACATTTGGGTGCTGGGGAGATGATGGTTCAATGATTAAAATGTTTGCTGCACAAGCATAAAGACCAAATTCAGATTCTCAACATCCACATAAAGTCTAGGAGTGGTGGTAGGACATCTGCAGCTTCAAGGCTGGGAGGTAGAGACAGATGGATCCTGAGGGCTCACTGACCAGTCAGTTCAAGCTAAAACAGTGAGTTTCAGGTTAGGTTAGAGACCCTATCTTAAAAATTGAGGAGGGGGAAGAGAGAGGGGGGAAGGGAGGGAGAGAGGGAGGGAGGGAGGGAGAGAGAGAGAAAGAGAGAGAGAGAGAGAGAGGAGAGAGAGAGAGAGAGAGAGAGAGAGAGAGAGAGAGAGAGAGAGAGAGAGAGAGAGAGAGAGAGAGAGAGAGAGAGAGAGAGAGAGTTCTATAGCAAGTCCATGCTCAGGTGAAGACCCAAGGGAAAATTTATGCCAGAGAGCATCATTGAGTGTAATTGTCATTAAAACATTCTTCATAGTAGCCAAACCATGGGAACAATCAAAGCAGCCATAGGCTAAACTAAGGCTTAATAAATCTTGGTGTATTTACAAAATGGAATACTGTATACTAATCAGAAAGAAAAAGCCCTGTAGCTTCATGAAGCAATATACGCTACCTTGTTGAATAGGGAAAGTTCTCAGAGAGTATACACTTCCTGCTGTCATGTTTGCAGAGACATTAAAAGAAAATTCTAAATATTTTAGAATAATTAATATGGAGGCTGCAAATCTATATTCAAAATGGTGAGTTGACAGCCCAAGTCATTGTTAATGGTGAAACATGAGCTGCTGTCTTCCATAATCAGGAACAAGACCTTGATATCTGCTTCCAAAACTATTCTCAAGGTTGTAGTGGAGACTCTAGACAGAGTAACAAGGCAAGAAAAATTAAAAATGGCACGCAGATTGTAAAGGAATAAACAGGACCATTTCTAATTTCAGATGACAGGCACGCGTATGTAAAAAGTCCTAAGAAACTCACTAAAAACCCATTTGAATTAATCAGTTCAGAAGCCCTATAAGATGTAAGATCGATATTAGCAGTCAGTCAAATTTCTATAAAATAGTAATAAACCATCAAAATATGAAATTGGAGTCTGAGTCAATTTTCACAGAGGACAAAGTGTGTAAAGGTAACTGAAACAAAAGAAATACAAGACATGCACCAAAACCCCGTGACGTATTTGAAGGATGGAGAGGTAGATCCGGGGCTCAGGGTACAGACTGCGCTTGCCGAGGACTCAGGTTCAGTACCCAGGACTCGCATGGTAGTTCACAACCACCTGTAACACAGGTTCCAGGTGAGCTGGCGCCCTCTTTTGGCCTCCTTTGGGCATTACCCACACATGGTACATTCATGAGAGCCAAAGACTCATAAGCATAATATAAAAAAATTAAAATCTTTTTAAAAGCAAACAAACAAGTAACCCATGAAAAGAGATGGGGTGAGTGATGGAATTTTCCCTAAACAAAGGCTTTACCTCTGGGTACTTAGAGTCTAAACACAAAAACAAAACTCTCAACCTGGACACCAGGAAGCAGAGGTAGTAGACCCCCTCCTGCGCTCACTGCACACAGAAAGCAGTGCCCGCCCCCAGAAGCCTCATGGCCACAATTAGTTTATGCTACCCTAATTAAGAAAAAAAACCGAAAATAACTCAATTTAAAAGTCACACAAGGAACAATGTATAAAGCATGGAGAAAGCAGAAGGAAGGAATTAGTGAGGATAAAAGTGCAAATAAATCAATTATAAAATAAGAGATGGAGAAATTAGTCCATTCAAAAGCAAGTCCTTGACTGGGCAGGGGGGAGAGGAGAGGGTTCCTGTGTCCTTGGAAAAAAATATGTAACCACGTTAATAAGAATGATGAACTCACAAGTATGTACATACAGATGTAGCCATGAAAATGGAGATACCACGGGCTCTGATACAAGTGAATCATGTACCCCCTGCCCCGCCCCGCTACAGGTTTTTTTCTCTACCTGTAGCCCCCGTGATGGTGTCCTCTGGACTGCGCATGTGCACACGAGTGTAGGCATTTCTCTACCACGGACTCCTAATCCTCTGAGACAGTCTATCCCAGTGGCTGGAGTTCACTGCTTTTCAGCTCGGCCCCGTGAGCCCCAGTGACCCTTCAGTCTCCACATTCCCTACCCTGCCCAGCCTTGATGTTACAGGTATACATATACATGCATGCATGCGCTCAACAAAATTTAAATAAAATTTATGTATTTAGAATTATAAAATGATGAAACCAACTACTGGAGAATAAATTGGGGGAACTTCCTAAGGTTTTTTTCTCTAAAACTTTAAAAAATAAAAAAATAAACAAACACTATCGCCCCCCCCCCCAAATCCCCACAGTCTTTTGGGTTTTGTGCTGTCTAACATTTTTAAATTTAACACCACAAGATAATAATAAACTGACATGCAGTTGGAAGAAATCATGCCAAAGGATTCTCTATGTCCTCTCTCCAATTGCCTGTGGCAACATTGTCTTACAAAATCATGGGATTTTATCCTATAATTTTGTCCTGTCAATGTAGAGAACTCAGGTTCAGTTCCCATCATCCACATGGCAGCTCCAACCACTTATAAACTCCTGTTCCAAGGAATTCAGCGCTCCCTTCTGGCCTCGACAGGCACTACACATACATGGTGCATATATAGGCAAGGAAGAACGTGAACACTCATGCGTGTGTGCAAACACACACTCACAAACACACACATACTAAAACCCAACACATCTTTCTTTTTCTTCTCTCTCTCTCTCTCTCTCTCTCTCTCTCTCTCTCTCTCTCTCTCTCTCTCCTCCAGGTATCACCCCACCCTGGCACATCAGGTCACTGCAGGACTAGGCACATCCTCTCCCACGGAGGCCAGACAAGGCAGCCCAGTTAGGGAAACAGGATTCTTATGGCAGACAACAGATCCAGGGACAGACCCCGCTTCAGTTGCTAAGGACCCTGCATGAAGACCAAGCTGCACAACTGCTACATACACCAACACATCTTTCTTATTCTCTCTTCCCTCTCCTCACCCCTTACTAGCCCACTAACATGTTCTTCTGTTTTTTAGAAGAACATTGCGTAAACTGAGTCATATGGCATTTGTAAACCGTTTATGACTATCCTGATTTTTTTTTCCACATGATTCTCTAAGCACTGCTTATCAACCTTTCTAATGCTTTGACTTTTTAATACAGTTCCTCGTGTTGTGGTGACCACCAGACATAAAATTATTTTCATTGCTACTTCATATCTGTAATTTTGCTACTGTTGTGAATCATAATGTACATATTTGTGTTTTCAGATGGTTTTAGGTGACCCCTGTGAAAGGGTTGTTCAGCCCCCAAAGGGATAGCAATGCATAGGTAAATAACTGCTGCTCTAGAGGGCCATCTAAGTTGCTGCTATGACAATACTTCATTCATTTTATTGCAAAGAATGCCCAATATTGCCAAGGCCAATGTATGGATATACCAAGTTTGTTGAACCCATTAAAGAACTGAACTCGGAGTTGGGGAGAAGTCTCAACCAGTGAAATGCTTTCCACACAAACAGCACCGATCTCCAGCACCCATATAAGAGCTGATGTATACCTATGCTGCTGCTGCTGAGGAGGAGGAGATCGGAGGATCCCTGGAGCTCACTGGTGGCCAGTCCAGCTGTATCACTGAACTCTAGGCTCAGGGAAAGACTACATCTCAAAATATAAGGCAGAAAATAATAGAGGAAGACACTCTGTTGTGTTCTCTCTCTCTCTCTCTCTCTCTCTCTCTCTGTGCGTGTGTATGGGGGTGTCTTTCTCTCCACCCCTCTGTGTATCTGTCTCTCCCTCTCCCCCCACACACACGAGAGAGAGAGAGAGAGAGAGAGAGAGGAATAAGATAAAATAGAACTGAACTCTTCTAGTTTGAAGCTATTAAATGAGGTAGCTAAGACCATTGTGTACAGGTTTTATACTTCTCTAGATTAAATGTCCAAGAGATCCCTAGCCAGGCTTACATAGATACTTAATTATCTAGTAAGTCAAAGAAGACTGTGAGCCTTTTGTGGGACCAAGCCTCTTATCTCCGTAGGTCTTTGTTCTTGCTGCTGTTGGGCCCATCTTTCTGACTGGTGTGTGATAACACCTCCCTTTGGTTGTGCATTGCACTTGCCCGATGGCTAGTGATTTTAAGCATCTTTCTGTGTGCTCACTGGCCATCTGGATAACCCTCTTCACTGAACTGCTCATCTGTGCTGTGTTTTCTAATCAAATTACTTGTTTTTCTTCACTGTTGGTTTCAAGAATTCTTTCTATATTCCAGGAAAGTCTTTCGTCAGACACATGGTGGTTTGCGCTTGTCTTCTTAGCTTCTGGTTCCTCCTAGTCTGTAGCTTGTCTTTCCCTCTTCCCAACGGGATCTTTGGCAGAGAAAACACATTTGATCATCCAGGACGATGATGCTCAGATTACCAATTTTACTTTCATGGCTCACATGTTGGTGTCCAGTCCAGAAATTCTGCACACAGCTAAATCCTGGGTGCTTTTCAGAAGTTACATAGTTAGCATTTACAAAATCCATTTCGAGTTGAATTTTATATATGGTATGACATTTATACTTGTGTTCATTATTTTAACTATGACTAGCCAGTCACTCTAATACCTTTCACTGAAAATTCTTCATTAAGTTCATTGTCAAATGTTAGTGAGGCATATTTGTTTGGGTCTACTTCTGTAATCTCTAGTCTACCCATTGATCTATTATTGTCTGAGTCTCCACTGGTACCACATTGCCTTGATCTCTGCAGTTACATTTAGGCTGAAATGAGGGATAGGATTATTTAACCTACTTTATTCCTGCATCGAGATCATTTAACAAGTTGTAGCCTGTACTTTATAAACGCCATTTTGATCAGAGTTGCATTAAACCTGTAGATTCAGGTATAGAGATGGCTACCATCTTTACAATGTTAAATGCCCTAATCTGTGAAAATAGTGCATGTCCCCATTTAATCAAGTTTTCCTTATTTTATGTAGAACATATATCATATTACAAATTTGGCCCTACACATATTTTCTTGATTTTTATATTCAAATATTCCATTTTGGGGGGAGTGATTAAGAGTGCCATCATGTTTCTTACTTTTATTACAGATGCCTCGTGCTTCTACACAGACATGAGGTCCACTTTGTTTATCCCGATTTTTTTCATCCTATAACACTGATCAACTCCTACCTTAACTTTTCTTTCCCTTTGTCCTGCGAGATGGATTCTTTAGAACTTTATACCTGTAGAATCATGACATCTATATAGAAAGGCAGACCCAAATGACTTTTTGTTTCTTTTTCCTCACTTTTTACAAAGGACACATTTCCAACAGTACATTGAATGAGGGTGTTAGAACCCAAACAGCTTTGCCTTGCTCCCAGAGGCGGAGAAGCAGTAGAGGCTGCCCTGTCAGCTGGCTCTAGTGTAGGGTTCTGCAGATGTTCTTTATTGAGGTGAGGAAGTGCTCTGTTGCCAGTTTACTAACAGTGCTTAACATGAACGGGTGTTGGGTTTTTTACCAACGGCTTTGCCTGTTTGTATAAAATTCTGATTTTACTTTTGAGTCTGTGTACTAGCTGGTTTTGTGTGTCAACTTGACACAAGTTGGAGTTATCACAGAGAAAGGAGTTTCAGTTGAGGAAATGCCTCCATGAGTTCCAGCTGTAAGGCATTTTCTCAATTAGCGATCAAGGGTGGGAGGGCCCATTGTGGGTGGTGCCATCCCTGGGATGGTAGTCCTGGGCTCTATAAGAAAACAAGCTGAGCAAGCCAGGGGAGGCAAGCCAGTAAGAAATATCCCTCCATGGCCTCTGCATCAGCTCCTGCTTCCTGACCTGCTTGAGTTCCAGTCCTGACTTCCTTTGGTGATGAACAGCAATGTGGAAGTGTAAGCTGAATAAACCCTTTCCTTCCATGATGTTTTGTGCAGGAATAGAAGCCCAGACTAAGACAATCTGTTAATGTGTTAGTTTATATTAAATGTCAGTCTCCAAATATCGAACCAAACTTGTATGCCTGGAGTGAATATTATTTAATAATAATTATTTATGTCTTTAAAGATTTTACTGTTAGTACTGAGGTCTCAGTTCATGAGAGATACTGGTCTATATAGTTTTTTTAAAAAATATAAATGATATGTGGATAATATTAGTCTGACAAAATTAATTTAGTTGTTTCTCCTCTTATTTATTGGAAAAGATTTTTGCAGAATTGTGAATTCTTCCTCAAATACTTGGTAAAGTTAATCAACACATTTTTAAACTTGGAGATTTCTTTAAAATCTTTATGTTATACATACAATTTTCAACAGTCTCAGTTCTCTATTTTTTCTTGGCTTAGTTTAGTAGTTTGTGATTTCAGAAAAAAATTGTAAGTTGACAAAGTTATACAAATCTATTCCTGGTACTCCTGTATGATTATGTTAATAAAACTATATCTGTTGTGATCAGATCTTTTTTATTTTTTATATCAGCAATTCATTTCTCTTTTTCAGCCTAGGTTGAGGTTTCAGACTTTTAATATTATTTTTTGAAAAAAAGCACTGTTGTTGTTACTGTTCCATTAAAGTTTTTTTCTGTTTTCCTACTTCCAATCTTATTGATTTCCGATCCCATCTCTGTTACTTCTTTATTCTGCTTGCTTTGGGTTGGTGATCTTTGCTTTTCTGGGTGAGACAGTGGGCCACTGGTTAGAAGTCTTCCTCTTTCATAACAGTATTCTAGTCAGGCAGTGGCGGCACACACCTTTAATCCCAGCACTTGGGAGGCAGAGGCAGGCGGATTTCTGAGTTCGAGGCCAGCCTGGTCTACAGAGTGAGTTCCAGGACAGCCAGGGATACACAGGACAGTCAGGGATACACTGTCTCTAAAAACCAAAACCAAAACCAAAACAAACTAACAAACAACAACAACAACAAAAAAGCACTCCTCCCACCACAGATCCTTCCCCCACTGCTCCCGCTGAGCTCCTCCTATCATGGCTCCTCCCACCACAGCTCCTGCTGAGCTCCTCCCCCACTGCTCCCTCTGAGCTCCTCCTACCATGGCTCCTCCCACCACAGCTCCTGCTGAGCTCCTCCCCCACTGCTCCCTCTGAGCTCCTCCTACCACGGCTCTTGCTGCTCCTGTCTGTCTTCCGCTCTATTTCCCCGTTCTCTCCACAAGAGGTCTTTAAATTTTCCTTGAGAATTCCTATTGACCCATGGCCTACTCGGATTTATATAAGTAAGGGAACGTTCGTCCTCTCCTGCACCCCAGCCTCTGCATGCTACTCACAATGAGGCCATTTCAAGCTGCACCTTTATAATAATCAACATGAAGGGAACATCTTTCTGTGTTGTTTCTTTCAGGTGAGTTTTGTAGTTTTCAGAACTATAAATGTGTTGTACTTGGTCATGGATTTCCTCGGGTTTGTATGAGATTCTACTTCCTGAATCTGGCTTCTCCTGCTAAATTTAGATCAGTAAGCCTTTACAGGAGATCTTCAATTCTATAATTTCAATAAGACATATCTTCTGATGTGGTAAGCTAGGTCCCTAAGACTTCCATGTTTTGTCTGTTTTCCCTGTTGACCAAATTGTGTATGTTCTGTCCATCTGTCCTCTAGCTCCCTAATTATTTCTGCCCTTCTTCATCTTTGTTCTGCTTTTGAGTCCGTTCAGATACATTTTATTTGTTTGTTATTGCATTTTCTACAATATCCATTTTTCTTGCTTTTCCGTTTCTGTTTCTTTCCTGAGATACCCTTTTCATTTGCTTGAAGAGAATTCGTAATTACTTATTGATGAACTTTCACAATGACTGCCTTAAAATCCTTGGCAGATCCTTCCGATATTTGAATCATCTCCCTGCTGGTTGTCATCCTTGCTCAGGGTGGTTTTCCTGCTTGCAATAGGACCTAGTTTTGTTATTGCTGTAGCCTGGGCACTTTACACATGATGTCATGAAACTCAATTCTATTTGATTCTCTTCTCTGTTAAAAACCCAAGCTGTCCATTTTAAAAGACATGACGGAGAGCTGGAGGAGTCAGTGTATTCAGCTTCCAGCGGGGGCCACTATCACTAAGGGAGGCTACAGTAAAGGGTTGACTCACTGGCTTTGTTG
>NC_034597.1:16406406-16416131 GCF_900095145.1 Mus pahari | reverse complement strand
TTTCGAGACAGGGTTTCTCTGTATAGCCCTGGCTGTCCTGGAACTCACTCTGTAGACCAGGCTGGCCTTGAACTCAGAAATCTGCCTGCTTCTGCCTCTCAAGTGCTGGGATTAAAGGCGTGCACCACCACACCCGGCTGGCTGTCCCTACTTTAATCACTATTGCGGAGTTCTAGCCTGTGGGTACTTCTGACAGGCCAGCTATAAATGCAGGGATCCACATAACTACATCCTACTCAGCTTCAGCATTCATGAGGATGACCCCAGAACTCAGGGCAACACTCTGTTAACATTTGCAGGTACGCCATCAAATCTAAAACTTGGAAGCAGATAGAGAAATTGGAAGAGATGTCTAGGGAAGGCTGTGAATGAGAAAAGATCAGTCTGGAACTCCGATCGATGCCTGCTCTGAGAATGCAATCCTTCCACATCCCTGCAACTCGGAGTAGTCCAAGCCCTGTCATCTAGCATCACTAAGTAGACTCCACTGCATAGACACAATGGATTAAGCCATCACTGAGTGGATGAATGAATGAACTCCATTCTCTCCCTGATTCCTGGAGATCTGAATGTCCCCACTCTAGAACCAAGACCTGGTTCTTGACCAGACCCCATCCTGGAATGGCCTAGAGGCCACCAGTCACCTCGCCAGTGTGCAGAAGTCACTCCTGTCATTTGGGAGAGTCCAATGGTATTAAAGAAAGATCCTGTGCCAGGAACTGGGGGGGGGAGTACAAATATGTTCTTTTATCTCACCACACTTCGTTACTAATGGCTACTTGCGATGTCAACTTCACATCTTTTTCTCTGCAGGACAGTTTTTATTGTCAACATGACAAAAAACCTAGACACACTTTCAGAGAGGGAATCTCTATTGAAGAATCTTTCCATTGGCTTGGCCTGTGGGCTTGTTTTTAGGACATTTTCTTAATTGATAATGGAAATGGGAGGAGCCAGCTCACTGTGGGCGGTGCCATCCCTAGGCAGGCAACCAAGGGCTGTAGAAGAGGAGTAGCTGAGGAAGCCAGAGGGAGAAATCCTCAAGCAGCAGTCCTCCATGGTTTGTGCTTCAGTTTTGCCTCCAGGTTTCTGCCTTGAGTTCCTGCCCTGGTTTTCCTCAATGATGGACCATAGCCTGAAAGATGAGATAAATTCCTTCCTTCCTGTCATGTTTCCCGTTAGTGTATTATCACTGCAACAGAAAGCAAGCTAGAATGATGCTCTTCCCATGGGGCAGACAAAGTCTTTCTGTCCTCCTGTAAACATCTTTTCTTCTCAGGTATCACTTCATTAAATGCCAGAATCCAGTAAACTGGCTGGTGGAACAATTGGCCTTATGGTATGCTTCCCCCCCCCCCCAGACCTGAGAGATCTCTTGGTTTCTTTGCTCTAAGCAGCTTCCATCTGCCTCTACAAAGCCTGGATCACCATCCTCCTCTTCACACAGAAAAGTTCCCCACTGCAAAAGGGACTAAAAGGAGCATGCTTTTTTTTTTTTTTTTTTTTTTTTTAAGTGATGCCTTCTCCTGAGACTTAGCCTTGTTAGCTTTGGCTATTTCAGTGTCAGCAAACTCAAAAATGCTCTCTGTACTGCAGAGCCATTTTCAGGATTTTTAGTGAGATCATCATAAGCCATCTCATCCTAGGCAGAAGATAATCCTACTACTATTTCAGCTGCTCCAGGAGGACCGGAGGATTGGCCCATTAGGACCAACATAAGCAAGGATGGTTAACACTTGATAGAGGTGGTTAAAAAACAAGCAGATGCCAATCAGGGTTATTTATAAAATTTGGTGCAAAAGAAAATCTCTGTGCAGTAAAAATTTAACAGCCCATTTTAAGGATAAGGCAGAACAGAGCAAGCATCTTTCCAGGAATTCAAGGGTGGCTTAAGCACACTGCAGTAGTTAACAATAAGAACACATTCTCCCAGCTTGATAATAAAGATCACCACAGAGCCAATATCTGAGTCTGATAAAAACCCTCCAATAAAAAAGGAATATCTTGACACAGCTTCCTTCAAGAAGGCAGAAGCTGGCATCATGAACCTGTTAAAAAGCAGTGGGTTCTTAACAACATGCTATATTAGCAATATTCTTCAAACAGTGATACACTGAGACTTTATTACATACAAGGTATTAAAAAGTCAGACAACAGAGGCAAAAATTAGCACATGTCAGTTGAGACAATCCTTTGTCTAGAGATCTCAGAAGAATTAACTGAAAAAAACTCCTAGATAGAATTAAGAGAGAGAGAGAGAGACAGAGAGAGAGAGAAGAAAGAAAGAAAGAAAGAGAGAGAGAAAGAAAGAAAGAAAGAAAGAAAGAAAGAAAGAAAGAAAGAAAGAAAGAAAGAAAGAAAGAAAAGAGCAGAGGGCTTGACTCATTGGTTAAGTGCACGGAAGACCTGGGTTGGGTTCCCTGGTCCATGTTGGGCTGGTCACCACTGCTTCGTCTCCAGTTCCAGGAGACCTGATGAATTCTCCTGGCCTCTGCAGGTACCCGCATACATGTGCTGCACATACTGACAAGTGGGCACACACATGTACATACATTTTTAAAAACTTATTTCTTTTTACATATATGGGTATTTTGCTTGCATGTGTATCTGTGTCCCATGGATGTGCAGAGCCCAAAGAGGCCAGGAGAGGGTATTGGGCCCTCTGGAGCTAAAGTTACAGATGGTTGTGAGCTACCATGTAGGCACTGATAATCAAATCCATGCCCCCCCCCCCCGAAAGAGCAGCCAGCATTCTTAAATGATGAGTCATCACTTCCGTCCCATATAATGATTTTTTAAAGTGAAGAAAATCTTGGTAAAGGCTGCTGCTATAGTCTAGCTCTTGAATGACCCCCAAAGGTGCTTATGTGAATGCGTATTCTCCAGCCTGGACACTTTAGGGAGGTGGAGCCTTTGATGGGTACAGTCTGGTGGGAGGTCTTTGAAAGGTGTACTAGAAAGAATCTTAGTGTGCTTCTCACCACTTTATATTTCTGGCTGCCTCAAGTAAGTAGGCCTCTGCTAAGTCATCCTACAATATCTGTTGCCAACACAGACCCAAAGGAACCAGCTCCCAGTGAGCAGGGACAGAAAACCTTGAAGAGTGAACCAGTTGCCCACTGAGAGTTAGCCATGCCATTAACCATGTAATGAAGCAAAGAGTTCTTTCAACTCATGGTTGCAGGTGTGCATGTCTGTCATGGTGGGGAGGTTATGGCAAAGCAGAGCAGCTTCAATGATGGTGGCCAGGAAGCAGACAAGAGGTCAATGCTACCGGGCTGTGGCTTTCTCCTCTTTTTCTCTTAGATATTCTCAGGTCCCCATCCCATGAGATGGAGCCCATGTCATTCAGGAGGGGTCTTTCTTCCCATCAGTCATGCCATGGTAATGAGCTCCCTGGCATACTCAGACATGTGTCTCCACCTTTCAAAGATTCTAAATCCCACCAGAGGGACAACAAACATAACCCACCACAAACAATCTCTTTCTATAAGTTGGGTTTCTCTCAAGTATTCCATCACAGTGACAAAAACCTGACTAGGATAGGCTAGTAATTAATTTGGTAAAATTAATTTACCAAGTGAAGCTCTTTCTCACTATAAACCCAATAAAATAATACAGACAATGTAATAGATCCCATTTCCCAAACATTAAACATTCACATATAAAGGGATAAATAT
The DNA here is from genome assembly GCF_900095145.1 of Mus pahari. NCBI lineage: Eukaryota > Metazoa > Chordata > Mammalia > Rodentia > Muridae > Mus > Mus pahari. The sequence goes on along the minus strand of NC_034597.1, from coordinate 16,412,451 downwards.
AATAAGCAATGTGGAAGAGCCACATGAGACGCATTTTAAGTGAGTAGAGCATGAATGAAAGCCAGAAGGACGGAAAGACATATCCTCTTTTTATTTCATTAACAACACAGCATTGTAAACACTAACAATGTCAAAAATACACTAACAATTTAACCCAACCCCAAGAAAATAATGATGTGAGGCTCCTACAGTGGACAATGCGGCTTTGATCTTCTGTTGCTAATTCTTGAAACAATTGTAAACTTTCTGGAATTTAGATGTAAACTTCAAGGAGCCCTTGCCTAAACCACTGAAGAGAGACTGAAACAGTAAGACCAGTTGCCCTTGTATGGTCGAATGTGCTCTGCAGGCGTTCTGATGATGCTCATGGTACATAGAGAAACCTGTTGAAATTAAGATGTAGTTGCTGGTACTGACCCTGAATGAACTAAGATGAAATAGAGCTGGACAGTGATGGAGGCAAGTCCCTGTGCTCCTGGGAGTCTGCTAGAAACATAAGTTTGTCCAGAGACTACTGCTTCATTATCAGCCAAGAAAAAAATGTCTGCAAGGATGTGACAAGTAGCTGCTCAACCTTTGGCTGGGGTTACCTTTGTTATAAGTCTATGAGTCTCCTTGTTATGCCTTCATGTGGCCAAGGAATATGGTTTAAAAATAATTCATACCATCACCATTTGAATATGCCATGGTTTCCCCAAAATCTAGTTCCAAATGTATCCTCTTTCTGAATTTCCAGATTCCACTATCTTTACAGTTCCTCTGTGTTATCACATGGAGGTTGGTAAAGGTCTGTGGCACCACTGACATACAAGAGTTGACATTTTAGATGATCACCAAGTAATCCTCACATTCCATTCAAGAGCCTTCAACTTGGGCTAGAGAGATGGCTCAGCAGTTAAAAGTGCTTTCGGCTCTTCCAGGGAATCCAGGTTCAGTTCCCAGCATCCACATTAGATAGTTCCCCCTGCAACTGAAGGTTTGGGGGGCTGACTCTCTCTTCTGGCTTCTGCAGGAACTGCACTCACGTACAAACCTACACACAAACATACACATTCATAATTAAAAATATTTTTTAAAAAAATGAGTCACTAATTATCCCAATAATATCCTACAAGGTAAAGGCACCTAGTATATGCTGTGTTTAATCATCATGTCCTGTCGGTCTCCTTCACTATGACCCCCACTCCTAATACTGTCCTTGACTTTGATGATCTCAATATGTCAAAGAGTGCAGTTTTCTTTTTAGTTTTTTTGATAATTCCTCATAATTAGATTTGGATTATAGAATATTTCAGAAATACTGTTGTTCCCTTTTTTTCTTCATTTTATAGTAATTAATGTGTTTTGTGTGTGTGTGTGTGTGTGTGTGTGTGTGTGTGTGAGAGAGAGAGAGAGAGAGAGAGAGAGAGAGAGAGAGAAGGGAAGTATGAATTAAGTGTTTATAGAGGAAGCAGGGCGCAGAGCACAGCTACGCGGGTTGGCTCTTTCCTTCTACCATATGAATTCCAGAGATCAAGCTCAGTCCTTGGGCTTGGTGGCATGTGCTTTTACCTGCTGGCCCATTTAACTCCCCACCCCACACTCCCGCATTTACTGGGTTTATGTGATCATGATTTTAACTTGCCTGGTGTCAAGGATACTCACTTCATTGCCTTAACTAGTATGGTATTCCCATGGTTCCCCTAGTACTCTTTGCCTCTTTGTAATGAACATACATGTTAAGGGCAGGTGTTTGAAACTATGTAAATATTCCATTCCTCATCAAATATTAGTTTATTCATGAGTTCGTCTGTATAAATAGTGACTCGTGCACACCTCTGTCCTACCCTAATTTGTAATCTGCAACAATCATTTTTATCTAGTTTCCAGTTTAGCCTTTGGTCTTCCCCTCAAGCTGGTTTTCACATTGTTTGCCAAGGCCTTCATCATTTTCTGAATCATTTCTTGTTTCTTAGCAACAAGCCCCAGCTCCATCCCTTCTTCAAGTGGTCTTTCATAGAGTCAAATGGAGAATATCTTCCAATGATACCCTTTAAAGACTGCAGATATGTGTCATGGCATGACCACGGGATTGTCATGTAATTATGGCAAAGGGGATTTTCTTGAGACGGATCTTTACTTTGGATCATCCAGATGCGCTCTCTACTCAGGGTAACTGTGAGAATCCTAGGTTAAAGAAGGATGCTGAAGAGTCAGAGGCTGAGAAAGGGGAGAAAGGTTGGAAGCCAGGATGAGAGCAATGGTGCCTCAGGGGTAAGAAGCCGTCCATGGAAAGGATCAGGGTGACTTCTGGGAGCTGGGACAGGACAGAGCGTGGCTTCTCTACAGGAGCCTCAGAGTGACGCCTGTCTTCTGGCCTTGCCAACACTTTGGCTTTCAGTCAGGTGGGATCCATTGGGGACTTCTAACCTCTACTCCTGTAAGTGATCAGTGCTGTTTGAAGCCATGAACTATGTGGTAATTTGTCACAGCAACAACAAGAAATTAACACGGGGCGTGTGTAGAGGCCAAGAATGGCTGCAAGATGGGCTCACTGTGTGGGTGCCATTGCTTGCATCCTCTCAGGGAACAGCAGAATATGCTCAACACACACACACACACACACACATGTGCACATGAGTACTCACACATGCACACATACACACTCATGCACACATGGAGGTACACAAAACACACGTGCACACACATGTACACACATCCACATGCATACCTGTGGGCCTGTGTACCAGACATGGTGGCCCAGTTAGGTGTGAGAGTTCTGGCAGAGGGAAGAGTGGGAGAGCAGGGGAGGGTGGGAAGTCACTTCTGCCGCAGCTGGTTCCACCTCGGTCTTCACCGTGTCACTCTGTGCTGAGTCAGGTCTGGCTGGGCTGACAAAAGGCCACCTAGCCAGGGAGGAGTGCAGCGGAGCTTCAGGTGGTGGTTCAGGAGAGCAGACCTCTTCCCAAGTGTTACAGCTCTTAGGACAGAAGCTTTCAGACGATGGAGTAGTTCTCGCACATCTTTAATCCTTCCAGATAGGATTCTTCTATACAGTTTTGGGGTGAGTCAGGGATTAACAACAGGTACTTCTCATTGGCTTGGTCTGAGAGCTTTGGGGAAACCTTATTTGCATGTGGGAGGGCTTGGTGCTGCTCCTACAGTGACTGATGGCCACATACCTCTGTGGGAAGGGGGCTGTGGGAGGCTGTAGCCAAGGGCCCAGGAGGTGTGGCAGAACTCCTACCATCCCATGAAGGCAGATGTCACCTCCCACCATGCCTATTTCATGGGGTCAAGCTCATGTTCTCCCTTTCGATGTAGTCAGTTCTCGTCTCCCAGAATTCTGAATAAATGAACTTATCTAAGTAATCTTCTTGCATTTAAGCGGCAATCTTTCTGTTTGCTCTCACTGCATGAACAAGCTCATCTGGCTTTGTGGACCTAATTCCCCCACAACAAGACTCCCTCATCTGTTTGACTATGAGAGACCCAGTTCTAGGTCTACTGTGTGGGTCAATCAATCCAGAATTATCCAAAGGAATAAAAAAGGGGTTTTGATCAAAATTTAAATGAAATGAGTAAGATTCAGAGTTAAATATACATGTTATGAAAGATCAGGAATAACCAACCCAAGCTCCTATTTTATAAAAGTATAAGAAAAAAATCACAAGCTTAACCCAAAGCAACAGGAAGAAAGATAATAAACATTAGAAAAGAAATCAATAAAATAAATCGAGAAAATTATAAAAACTCACAAACACAAAAGCTGGCTCTTTGAAAGCAATCAATAATAGGAATACATATAGAGTCTAGTAAATCAAGGGGGGAAAAAAGAGGAAGAAGATAGCTCACAAATTACCAATGCCAGAAACAAAAGAGGGCCAATCACTACTCATTCCTTGGACATCCAATATATCATATGAAAAAGGGTAAAAATGATTGCTAAAAATCTCTGTACCATGAGTTTCATAATTTACCTAAAATTAGCAAAATTTATATAAAGAGAAAAATATATCTTCATATATAAAATAAATATACGAAAATATATGAATAATATATATGAATATATAGTATAGATATAAAAATACATTTATGTGAATATATATTATTTTTCACACATATTCATACACACACACATATATATATATATATATATATATATATATATATATATATATGAAAAATAAAATAATTTAATGTCCCTAAAGCAGCAAACCCACACTCAGTGGGTTCGACTGATGCATTGCCCCAGCTCTTGGGAAGAGGAGTGGCAGCCCTGTAATCTCACTCAGAGTACAACAGACTAGAAGGTTCTCTATCTGGACTCATAGGCCAGCATTGCCCCTAGATACCAAAGCCAGACAAATACAGTTTAAGAAAAGAACATGTCAGATCAATATCAATATCTTCATTAACATGGATGCAGAAAGCAGCAGGAACCACCAAGTGAAATCCAGTGACTCATAAAAAGAACCATAGGCCACAACCGACCAATCCAAACATGTAGGGCTAATTCTGCACTTGAAAATCAGTGTAACCTACTGTGCAGATAGACAGGAGAAGAACATTTACAGAGTGTCAACAGAGGCAAAAATCATCTTTCGGGATTTGAAAATGGAAAGGGAAAATTCCCTTGGCCACCTAGGGATCCTGGCCACCCTCTCCGTGGGATAAGGAATGTCAGCATTAGACTGAATGCCAAGAGACTGGAATGCAGCCTTCCTAGGACTCAAAGCAAAGGCAGTATTTCTTCCCAGCCTTTCCTACTTGATATGGAACCAGAAGTCAAGGCTGCTCTCTAATAAGAAAAAGGGAAAGGAATAAGATGCATAGACACCGTAAAGGAAGAAGTTAGAGTGTCACCATTCCCAGTGGCATGAGTGACCGTGGAGAGAACCTCAGCTTATTTACTTTAAAAAAGAAAAAGAAAAATCAAAACAAAACCCTGACACTAGGAAACAAGTAGAGACATCACAGCCTAACTGCCACAGTCAGCTGCCCCCACCTGTACCTGCAGTGAGACTGACATTTGAAATCCACAGCACTAGGAGGCTGCGATAGTGTCTTTGGGTCTTGCAGTTATAGCCCAAGGTGTTCCAAGGTGTTCCTCAGTGTTCCTGAAGTTGGATGATATAGCTCACTGTACTGGGCAAAGAAAATAACCTTTCCTGAACCGACTTCTCACATGTAGGATTCCCTTACTTTTCTCGTTGTGCCGAGGAATTCAGGGGTGTGTACCCACCATGACCTTTTGACTGCTGATGCAAACTAATCCAAGCCTGGGTCAAAGGCTAGCAGAGCAAGCGAGTGGCCTTCCCGGTAGTAATGAAGTAATGAAGTACCCACTGGCAAGGCTGAAGGGAACGTTCTGCTCCAACCTCACATTCCCATTATTCTCAGTCAGTCTGAGTGCTCTGATATTTCAGGGAAGCATTGACAACAGCTGCCATCTTAGAACCTCACATTCCATCTGTGCTTCGATGATTTTTCAACTCTGGAATTTTGCTATGAACGCCTCTCCTACACCACCACCAACTTCTCGATATCCCTTAAGAGCCATCTGTACTCCCGCCTCAGCCCACCTGGACTGGTGGCTAGGACTTTTGCAGTAGCCTGAGAGCTGGCTCATCTGTGTCCACCTCGCCTCCCTCTCAGGCCATTGCTAGCTCAGAATCCAGAGAAGTCCTTCAAGACTGTAAGAGCACGGCCTTCCTCTGTCCAGATCCCTGCATTGGTTCCTCATTTCCCCAGAAGAAAGTGATAGCAACAGCGTACAAAGCCCCCTCCCTCTCCAGTGGTATACATACCCCTACCCTCCCTCTCCAGTGGTATACATACCCCTACCCTCCCTCTCCAGTGGTATACATACCCCTACCCTCCCTCTCTAACAGCATACAAAGCCCCTACCTTCTCTCTCCAATGGCATACAAAGCCCCCTACCCTCTCTTTCCAACAGTATATAACCCCCACCCTCTCTTTTCAATAACATACAACCCCCCTTTCTCCAATGGCATACAACCCCCCATACCCTCTCTCTCCAATGGCACACAACACCCCCCCACA
>NC_034597.1:16381015-16405952 GCF_900095145.1 Mus pahari | reverse complement strand
ATGGCACACAACACCCCCCCCCACACACACACCCTCTCTCTCCAAAGGCAAGCTTGGAGATGAGGAGGTGGCTCAGTAGGTAAAGTGCTTCTGGCTCGAGCATGAGGACCTGGGTTTGAATCCCCAGCACCCACAAAAAAAGCTGGGTGCAGCAGCACATACCTATAATCCAGAACTAGGGAAACTGAGGCAGGGGGATCTCTTGAGCTCACTGTCCAGATTATGTGACGTGCTTCAGGCCCGTGGAAGACCTTATCTCAAAAATAAGGTTGAGAGTGATTGAAGAAGTTAGCTGGTATGAGCCTCTGGCTTCTACACAGGCACACGCACATGTACATGCCCACACGTGCACACAGAGGCAATCTCATGTCCCGGCACCCATGGAAATCTCTACCTGCCTCTGCACTCCAGCTGGTCACGTGCAACCACCTGGATTGTTAACAGACACTGTCAGCATGAACAGAACTCTGCCAAGACAGGCACACTGTTCTCTCTCTGCATCACAACATCACTCCACACAACTTTCTGCCACAGTGCGGTTGCTCTAGGAGTGCAGTTTCCAATAAGGTGGCTGCTAGGTCTCTCTTCCCACAGGAGCATGCAGCTGCACCTCCCCAAACTATTCAGTGTAAAGTGTAACCAGCGGGATAAGATAACACAGCTGTAAGAGTCCTGACATCGTAGATGGTTCATCTATGTTACCCCGAAAATAATAGCTCTTTTATTATGTGTGCTTTGTCAACTACAGAGGCCAAAGGGCACCTCCACCCCAAACCTGGGAGTGGAAGGTGGGCTGCGGGCAGGGCTGGAGTGAGCCCTGGGTTGTAATCTCGGAGGGATGACTATGTTGAGGGATGGCATCTTTTCCAGAAAACCGGTTTTGAGTCACAACCCACCTAGGTACATTCATCTTCTATGAAAGCCAACCTCGAGGGATCTGAGACCCAGCAACCCAGCTAATTAAGATAGTGAGGTTTGAGGTACCATGAAGGGACAGCATGGTAGATGTACCCAAGCCCATGGCATTTCTATGGAGACGAGAGGAGCAGGGCTTAGGTGGGAGGCTCTATTGCACTAGCCAAGGCACCAAGGTTAAGCACTCATCTAAAGCAGAGGGAATCTGATGGAGGAGTGGGGAGGCAGGGGGCAGCAGAGCCAGACAGACCTGGGGGCTGCACTGGGTAATTCTGTACAGAAATGCCAGTGATATATTGCTTTCTGCTACTCCCACCCCTTCAAGTGGCCCCTGAGCAGCTCTGTAGCTGTAGCAGCCTTTTCCAGCTCTCTCCAGCCCTGGGGGTGGGGGAACGCAGGACAGAGGGAGGCTTTAATACGGGTTTGCAGGAAACTGCCAAGGTGGGCGGCCACCAGCACTTCAGGGAACAAGGCCACTGAGTTAATCCTTCCTTTTTCCAGGCCAACAGAGGTGACATTGTGCCACGTTTTATGAGATGGAAAAGGTTTGCCTGACTCCTCAGAGACCTGCTTGTTGGGGGAGAGGCGGTCAAAGCTGCTGAGGGCAGAGTTGGAGGAGCTGCCAAACCTCACTGCATCTGGGGCTGCTGAATGTGTTGCTGCCTCCCCTGGGGTTTGCCCTGTTGAGACCCCAGCTCCCTCAGGCTGAGAGGGTAGGTGTCAGTGAGGCTGGAGAACAAGGTGAGGAAACCTACATTTGGAGGCCAGCAGCCTTCAGAGGCAAGGACACCTGGCTTCTGAGGCCTCTGTATGTCTTTGTCAGACAGCTACAGAGTCACCTCCTTGAGTCCACAGAGTCTGGGAATTTATAGAAATCAAATGCACAAGTGTAAGCTTGCTTCCAGAGGGAAACACTTCCATCCCAGTCAGCACCGCGAGATTTACAGCCCAGGAGCAGAGCAGCGGACAGACTGCAGGCATTGATTCACAAATGAGGGCTCTCTGTTGCTAGAGCTAGCCATCAGCATGGCCACTTTGGAAAGCTGTTGTGACCCCCAGCCCCACCCACAGTGCCTCAGTTACCAACTTAAGTATAATACGTCTACTCCCAGATAAGCACACGGGTATAAATGAATGATTAAGGACTCAGGGGTGGGGGTGAGGGTGGGGGTGGGGTGAGAGGCTCAGTGGTCAAGAATGTTACACACACACACACACACACACACACAGTCATGAAGACCTGAGCTCAGCACTGTAAGAAGCAGAGACAGGGTGATTTATGTGGTTTTGTTGGCTGCCAGCAGAGCACCAGGCCCAGCAAGAGAACCGGTCTCAAGAGATCAGGACAGGAAGTGAAGGCAGGGCACACAAGGTGCTCATCTGTCCTCTGAGAGCATCCTCTTTCATACATGGGAATACACTATACACACACACACACACCTATACACACACACACACACCTACACACACACACACACACTCACACACACACACACACACACACACACCCCAAAAGGGGGAAAATACAAGAATGTTCTAACACTTTCTCAAAAGTATTCTACAACTTGAAACTGCTCGGATGTTCACCCATTCACACATGAATGCACCGCTTTAGGATCTTCACCAAGTAAAAGACCATACAGCAGTGAAAACTAACCACATGTCATTAAAGGCAGTGACACTGAAGATATCATGAATAAAAGACCAAGGGACAGAAGCCAGATACAGAGACAGCATGGGTGTATGACTCCATCCCGGTGACTCGGCAGGCAGAAGCCATGGCCTTGCCTTTGAAGTCAGGAGGGAGATTACAGGGGTAGGAAGTGGGGAGTGGGTGGGGTCTGTGTGGGTGTTGCGTATCTGGGGTTGGTCAGGCAGGTCAGTTCACTCTGAGGCACCTGGTTAGACTTCATCCCTGTGCTCTGCACATTCTTCTGTGCAAATGTCACAGATGGCAAGCAGAAAACAGCTATAACGTCTTCCACAAGATCTACACGTTACCGAGGAGCCGGGAGGTGTGTCAGTGGGTAAAGTACTTACCGTACAGGTTTGAGGACATGGGTTCAAATCCCCAGCATTTGCATTAAAAGTTGAGCACAGCAACATGCCTGGAAGTCCAGGGCTGGAGAAGCAGAGACGGGTGTATTGCTGGGGCTCACTAGCCAGCTCCAGGATCAGTGAGATAGCCTGTCTCCAAGAATACAGTAGAGAGCAACTGAAGATGCTTGCGTGTGTAATCACGTGTACTCACTTGTGTGTGCACTCAACCCACACAAACATCTACACACATATACCGTGCCCATGCATGCGTGGTGCATATACGTGCATACCTCCACCCATTAAAATGGCACAGGGGGCTGGTTCCAACCTGACTCCAGCCTTTGCTCCACAGCGTCCCAAGAGCCCTGCTTCTCCTTCTGGCCCAGAGTGATATCTTCACCATCTTCTTGGAGCCCAGGAAGGCCAAACAGCCATTTTGTCTGATATACCAGAGTCTGCCTGTGAGCAGGTGCTCTCGCCTTGGCCCCTGAAAAATGTGTGGCGAATGGATGTTCTCAGCAGGATGTGGGAAAAGTGGGACCTGGAGCCCTGTGTGTGAGGCAGTTCCCAGCCTAGGCCCCTCAGGGGTCTGCAGACAGGGGGCTCCTCCAATTGCAGTTAAGGGGGGGGGGCAGGGTCACAGTGAGGCCCAACTGCAGTCACAGCTGGCGAAGTGCTTTCTACATGGTCTCCAGCTGTCCCTGTGCTCAGGTGCTGGCCGGGTGTTGCAGATAATCATCATAAAAATATTGTTATAAACTAAAGCAGCACATTTTTATCCTAACTGAACTGAGAGCAGTTTTGTTTTGGTTTTTTTTTTTTTTTTTTTTTTTCAACTTGGCTTGGAAATTTCAGCACAAAGAGATGGACCATAGAAAGAAGTGGGCCAGGCCTGTGTGCCGACTCCCAGATCCGGGTGAGGTTCTTTTCCCAGGCAGGAACGGGAAGCTCCTTCCCTTGGGAATTGCAGGCTCCAGCAGGCTCTGTTGTCTCTGTTTCTGAGGCGAGCGAAGGGTTGGTCATTACCATTACTGGGCAGAACTTGCTGTACACACCCCCAAGCTTCCCTCTCCCTGGAGGGCAGGGGGCTCACAGTGTGTGACCTCCACCAGGATCTGAAGAGCTCCCGTGGAGGGCTATTCATAGGAGTGACAAATGCTTTGTACAGGGGACAGATGTATCTGCCTGTTTGGTGGGCCTGGAAGGGGCTGGTCTCAAAAAACAGATCTTAAGTGGCTGTCTCCTGAGTGCAGGGGCAGGGGTGAGGGAGGGAAGGCTCAGGCCAGAGGTGGTTGTTCAGTGTCTGGCCTCCGGGTTCAGGTCCCAAAGATCCCCACAAGCTGGTCACAGCCAAGGGCATGGGGGTATTAGCCAGTGATATGAAGGGGCTATCCTGTGCTACTGGAGGGAGAGAAGATTAGGAGAGGGGAAGAAAAAGAGGCACAGAAGAAAAGAGGAAGGAAGATCGGTAGGAGGAGAAATGAGGGAGGGAGAGAGGGGGAAGAAGGAAGGGGGAGGGAGGGAGGGGAAGGGGGAGGAAGAAGACTGGAGGATGGGACAGGAGGAGGACCCCAGGGGCACAGGGGTCGAGAAGGAGATGTCATTCACTGAACACTTAGTTCCTGTCAAAGTGGTTCTGAGGCTTCCACCTAAATTAAATTACTTGAATCTTCCTTTTGGGATCCAAGGGGTCGAGGTGACCTCTCCAGCAAGCACTTAGATGCTGGGACTTGCAGTTCAGAAAGGTTAAATAAGATGCTTAAAACTACACAGCAGGTCAGCGAATGCCTCGGGTTTTGAACCCAGGCCGATTGGATGTCAAGCCTATGTTCTTGACTTCCCTGAGATCTCCCCCAACCTCTGTAAGAGCCATCCCACTCTCCTCACTTGAGCGAAGGGATGGAATTGTCCCAGCCAAATGGGGAGCTGTACTCATGCCCTTTAACTGTAAGAAAATGGAGGCACAGAAGAAAGGGGCAGCTCACTCAAGCCCGTGGCCAAAGCCAGGGCCCAAAGCCGCATCCCGAAACAGCTACGGTCACTGTGCCAATGCCTTCTTGCCCAGGAATTCATCAAGAACCAAGGGGATGATCTGCTAGGAATCCACTCCAGGGCACTGGCTGCTCATTGCTCTGCTCTCCCAGTTTCTCTTTAGGGGTCGGAGCTCAGGCCTGGCTAGTTGCTAACACCCTGGCCTGTTGGCTCTGATAGCAGAAGATCACTTGTACTTCTCAGCCGCCTTTCAGCCAATGGACTGCTGGGGAAGGGCCAACCCCCATCAGGCATGCCCTGATCCAGAGTGGGGCATGAAAGCGCAGCCTCACTCGCTGCTCCTCTGCACTGGCCCATTTGGGAGTGCTTTCTGGTTCATGAAGCCTACACTGAGTTTAGACCCAACTTTCCCCAGAGCAACCACTTCACAGGATCCATGGAGTGTGAATGAACAGGGCTTCCCTGGTGGCCTGGCTGCAGGGCATGCGTGTTCCTACTGCAGCCATTTATGAGGGATAGATGGTTGCCTATAGAGCTAGACGCAGAAGACCGGCTCTCTCGTGTGAGAATAACACGGGTTTCACATCAGATTCCTGCTTCCTGGAAAAGAGCCTCTCAATGTGACTGGTGAGAAGGTGTTACCTGGCAACCCACACATGTTCATGGACCAGCCAGGACAAGACACGGGTGGCAATCGGGCAGGATGCAGGCTGAACCCCACTGCCACCCAGCAGAACTCTTCTATATGTCCAAAGGGCACAGCATTGGCCCCTGAGGTTCACCACCATTCACTCAAATACCTGATCACCAGGGCCCAGCTAAGTTCCAGTATGGAAGGAGGAAAGGAAAGACTACATCGCATGGTGATAAACCAGCAGGCATGTGGAGGGATGTCTTCTGTACCCAGTCTCAGAAATCACCCAACCCTCATGTCTGAGGAAAGCTGTTACCATGGGCAATTCATTGGTGGAGGGAACCCCCGAGCCGAAAGATGCTCTACCAGTGGTTTGGGACTATTCAGAGTCTTGGAAATGCCGGTGTGCCACTCTGTCAAAAAAAAAAGAAAGAAAGAAAGAAATAAAGAAAGAAACAAACAAACAAAGAAAGAAAGAAACAAAGAAAGAAAAGTAAAGAAAAGCAGAGACACAGCATTTTCTAAATGTACTTGTCCATGCCAAGCTCCTCAGAGATGTCAGAAGAATGATGACTGGGTCCCTCTGTGTACACACGACCGTGAATCTTCTGAGGAAGAAAAGGCCTTTAAATCAGCACTTAATTGATGACACCGGGGCAGGTGAAAAAGCAGGAGATGCATTTTACCTACGGAACAAGGGTACCGGGACCCAGGTGTTTCGGTTTTCTGTAATAACACATGCATGTGTCTAAAGCCAGTTGGAGTTAGGATCCTGACACTTGCACCTGACAGAATTAACTGTCTAACCGTAGTAGTTTAAAAGCACAGCTGTTCTTAGAAGGATTCTGTTACTTTACAAATCAGTCTTCACACACGTTATTCATTTCAAAATAACCGAGGCAGGGATAGAGGGTGTATTCGAAACCCGTAGAAGCGAGGCTGACAGGTTGAGGTTGACCACTGACAAGGTTGAGGACTGAGTATCTCCTGCAGGGCTTCCTTTTCACGTTACAGCCCCTTGGGTTGCACAGCACTACCCTTGGGAAATATGTAAGTCATCCCAAGTCCCAGTACTCACAGCACGAATCCCCCTTGTCACTGCCTAGCGCTGGAGTGGCAGGGATCTGCACTCTTCCTGGTTGTTGAAATCCTTCCTGGATCCCTTTACAGATGGCATTGTCTTAACCTCTTCCTTCTGGAGAAGTCCTGCCGGATTCTGTCCTTGGTTACAGAATGGCTTTGGGGAAATCATGGAGTGGGGTTCATGGAACAAGAGGAGATGAGTTAAGAACCAGAACTCAGCTCACAGAATGTCTGGGAAAGAAAGACAGTGTCCTCTTGTCTAGGCGCCTGGTGTGTGGAAGATCTGTCTGTCCTCTGGGCCACCCACACTCATGGTCAGAAGTCTGGGAAGAAGTGAGATGCTCTCTGCCTACAGAATACCTCGTTCCCCAGAGAATCTGGACTGTACTCTTCCTTTCCTCTGTTTTCCTCATGGGGAGAAATGGGAAGAAGTGCCTGGAGACTTTGATGACCAACGTAGGTTGTCATTGCCCCCAGAATTCAAAGTCCTTGGCTCAAGTTGCCCAGCCTGCCTGATTCCCCACTGGACAGGAGGGAGTGCCCCGCTCCAGTCACTGCAGTAGGGATTCACCTTCCTTTTCAGAGGGACATGACCTGTCCACCCCAGGTAGGAGCTCAGACCCAGAGGCTTCCAAAAGCCCGTAGAGCAGTTGTTCCCAACCTATGGGTTGTGACCCCTTTGTGGGATCAGTTGAATAACCTTTTCACAGGGGTTGCCTAAGACCATTGGAAAACACAGATATTTACATCATGATTCATAACAGTATCAAAATTACAGTTATGACGTAGCAATGAAAATAATTTTGTGGATGGGGGGTCACCACAACATGAGGAACTGTATTAAAGGGTTGTAGCATTAGGCAGGTTGAGAAGTACTGCTCTAGAGTAGATGAGGTCCCAGGTTGCCTGGAGACTCACCTTCACGGCTCCTTACTCTGTCCTCCATCCCAACCACCATTCCAGGTTGAGTGAGCTGCACCTTTAGTATATTCAGTGGGAACACGCAGCAAACGACAGTCAAAACAGGAACAAAATGTCTTCCCGGGTTACTTACAGCAGGCCCCTCATAGTCTAACACCTCCCCTATCCTACCCACCCAGAAATGAAATTCAGCCCGTGTTCTACAAAGACCCATGGGGTGCCTAAGCTGTGGCTCCCTCCTTGGCTGGCTTTGCTCAGATAATTCATGTGCATGCTGACTTGATTGGCTATACGTCCGTAAGTACAGGCCAGCCCACAGTTGACTGGTGAGCACAGGAGCCCTGCTCACTCTGCTCTGGAATCCAGAGTATTCAAGGACACACCTACGGTGGCCTCTCCAAAGAAGTCAACCCTTGCTGCCTGCCTCAGCCCAGCAGCCACTCGCAGACCGAGGTCCAGAATCTGGACCCTTCCTCCCAGGATAAATGCATGAAAGAAGTGAGACCAGTCTCTCCCTGTTCCCTGCAAAGCCTGACCCCATCATCCACTCACGACCATGAGGGTGGCCGGGACAGCCCTGAATAGAAATAGCCTGGAGACCTCATTTTAGACCTCGGGAGGGCTTGAAGGATTCTTCTTGCACCCTGTTCATCTTCCTCAGGTGGACTCTATGTCACCTGACCATGGCCCAGGACCCTTGGGGTCATCAAACTTGACCCCTACAGGCCATTGACAGTTCCCTGGACCCACATGACCTGCCTCCAGCCAAGGACTACTATGCCACTTACCCACCATGCCATCCTACCGTGTCTCTCTCAGGGACACTTTTGCTATGAGCATGCCGTCAAGCCAGGCTTAGCATTGCATGCAGCATGATGGCATAGCTGTTTCATAGAGATTTGAATCCCAGCTTGGCTCCTTAGTTGCTGGGTAACCTTAGGCAGGTTACTTAACTTCTCTGTTTTACTTTGCTCATCTAGTAGAGGGTGCATGAAATAGTAACTACCTTAGGATGTCCCTGATGAATTGAACTAATTGTGGAAGGGATCTAAATTAATATTTGTCCATAAAGACTTACAAAACTGTTCCCTTAACCTGGAAACAGAATCCTGTCTACAAACAGGTCCACCTATGCAAGCTCTCTGTCACCCTTCTCCCTTGAACACATTCTGTTCAGGCTTTCTCAAGATGACTGGAGGCTTCTTGCCACGCCGGGTCATGTTCAGTGTGTGCTTCTGTTTACAGGACCCACAGTGGTTCCCTGACACTCAACTGTCACTAGGCTGACACACAGCTCACTCCTGCTTCCCACCCTTGGGCTTCTGACTGGACCTTGTGACCAAGAGACTCCACAGTGACTTTGTTGGTCCTCAGGAAGTGCTTCCCGTAGACACTGTCTTGTCACAATGTCAGAAGGCCAGACATCCCAGCAACCCAAGGTTGGCCAAATATCAATCTAACAACTCATAGGCAATTTTAAAGTGGCAAAGGGAATACTTTACATAGGTTTTAAGACTTCAAAGAGTGGTTCATGAGTGACTCATCTAGGAGACCTCCATCTGCTCAGCCATGTGTCCAGGCTCGGGAGCAGGTAGTCTGGCCGATTCCTTGTTTGATGATACAGCCCCAGTTCCCTCAGCTGTGACTGATACCTGTGCCACAGGGCCTGGGTCTTATACCCAGGACGTACAGACTTCACATTTGAACTTGTCTCTTGTAGCTTACAGCATCCAGAACAAACTCCATGAGATAAGTCAGTTACTGCCCATCCTGAGTTGTGTCCTTGGTCCATGGTCCTCTGATTGGCCCAGAGAAGGAACAATAAACATGGTTGTCTTGGCCCCTGAGCAGCTCTCAGGGGTCCAGCTGGCTGGGAATACTCCTTCCCTCCTGGTCTTCATCCTTCCCTGCCCCACAGTGGGACCTGACCCTGGCCTTGGAGCCTGGGCTGTTGTTTGCATCTGAGTTGGTTCTAGCCCAAGCCATGTTCTTCTCTTTTTCATTTAGGAATGAAACAGCTTCTAACCTCTGTAACAGCAGAGTCACCAGAGGCCAATGCCTTGCTTAGACAAATGTTTGATGCCAGTGACTACTAAAAGCGAGGTGTGGACACGTCTCTCTGAGCCTCAACCGCATGACTTAGCGAGGGCGTGAGCTGCTGGCCTGCTATGATATCCACCATCCCAGGCTGTTGTTAGGAAAAAAGTGGCTGCGTCACTTAGCAACTGCACCCTCCTTCTTCCATGTCTCCGTCCGTAGCACTGGTCCACGGCAGATGGCATGTTCTCCATCAGTATCCTGGAAACGGCTCCTTCCTGGGGAACCCTGCCTGTCTCACCCATGCCCAGAAATGAAATACTTCTGAGACAAGTGATGGGCAACTGCCTAGCTTCAGTCAGCAGGCCCGTGGCTCACACAGTCAGTCCCTGGCTCTAGCCTTACCTCTCAGTGACATCTCTATATTCTAGAGGCTTCAAAAAAAAGACATGGGCATGGAAAGAAGAGGCAGACCCACCACCTGGCTTTTCCATTTTTATTTAAGACTCAGGGACCATGGCACCCACAGTCCAGGGACACAGGATACCTGAGGACAGGAGCTCCTAGCAATAGGTCTTGCTATTGCACTAGGAATGATTTCAGCAAGCCCGGGACAGCCTTTCTTCCTTTCGCCCTGACAAGAGGTATCATCAGCTGGCCAGGGGCATCGTCTGATCAGAAGTACCCTGTGACCCCGCAGGTCACAGACAGCCAGGTTCTAGAGTGTAGCCTCCAGGGTCTAGACTCCAGGGTGAATGAATTCTCCTACTGGAGAAGCAGAGTCTGAGACTGCCAGAGAAGAAGCTGTTAGGAACTCAGGGTCAAGCTGAGTGACAGCTGACTGAGTCACCACATCAAATTGGGCCTCTGCTGTCACCTAGATTTTTTTCTAACAGACAGCTCGAGCCTATGTTAAGAAAAGAAACCGAGGCAGGGAGTTACATGGGGCCTGTGATGGTCTGTTTTGTGTTGCTATAATGAAATGCCTGAATGCAGTCCTAGGGAGAAATGGAGAAGAAAGGTTTGTAACCTCACAAGCCTGCTTGCAGAAAAGGGGAAACAGCATAGCTATCCCTTCTCATGTGGGGGTCCTAGTTCTGTTTCAGGATGCAGAATGAAAGCAGATCAGGGGAACCAGCGACATGATAATACACCAAGCACCTGATGTGGCCTCATTGCATAACAGCCAGTCCTCTTAAGAGCTGTCTTACCCCTGGGATTCCAGGAAACAACGTCAGTCTTCTCATGAGCATGGAACTCCATGGCCTCCGATATCTCCTGAGACCAAGAGACATCTTGGAAAACCCACCATTGCACAGGAAGACCCATCTTCTAGCACAGATCTCCAGGGGACACAAAGCGTCCAAACTCCAGCAGAGACCCCAGTGAACAGAGAGTGGCTTGGGCCAGCCTAACACTCAAGGTGGGACTTCCAAGGTGACACATTTGTAACAGTGGGCATTTAGGTCAGTGGGTTCTTGGGGAGTTCTACCACTCAGGGGGCACTGCCAGAAGCCACTCAAGAGCCACAACAGAGAGCCAGGCGGGGACCAGGACTCCAGGAGCCACTGCTGACTCCAGGCCTGAGGGAACCATCTACTTTCAGAGTAGGCAGGGAGAGAAGAAACTCGGGCCAAAGGAAGGCAAGGGAGGCTAGCTGACAGCCTACAAAGCCCAGCCCTGGGGACTCTGTGCCCAGGGTATGAGGTTCTTGTCATTTTATCCAAGGGACAGGCTGTACTAGCCCGGGGCAGTCCTCCGGCAAGACAAGTGCTCTGGGACTTGAATGTTGAGTGATGTGTGATGTGAAGTCTCTAGGAATGAAATAGTTCCGTCTCACCATCACCTTAGAGTAGACATATTTACTTTGTCTTCCACCCTTTCTAACACTTCAGCCATCTAAGCAGTGGGGGTATCTTAGAGGTGCTGAGGAAAGGAGGAACAAGCTTGGATCATGGGTCAGGAACCTCAAAAGAGCAGATAAGGACAACTGATGAAATGTACATGGAACTGCACTCACCTGTGACACGTCCCCAGGTTCTCCTGGATAGGAGGGCACTGGTAGAGTCTATGCCCAAACTCCAGATTGTCACCATTTCCAACAGCATAACCAATGCTGTACTTGTGTCCTGGGCAAGGCTGCCTGAATAACCAATGTGTCAAATGTCTTTGTTTGAGTTGTTGCTCCATCCATGCTGTGAGTCACACAAGCATGAACCACATGCCAATTACATGTTAACTATTCTGTTCCATACAAATGGAAGAAGGCATTGATGATCACTTCATCTCCCTCTAGGAGAATTATTTTAAAGGTATACTATGTCGAGTGGGAGGGGTGGGGTGTTAAGGAGCTCCCCCTAAGGACTTCTTCCCTACTCTTCAAGAGTAGGCATTTACTTACACACACACACACACACACACACACACACACACACACACACACACGCACGCACACATGCATGCACACATGTGCCCATGCACATGCCTATGCCCTGGCATTTCCTAATGAACCAGGAGGCCTCCACATCTTAGATTTTATCATGGATACAGATTCCCAGTGAGCCTAGAGGATCTCCAGGGTGGCAGTGTCCACAGGGGCTTCTCAGATAAGACAGGAACCAAGGACTGGAGAGGTCAGTGGTCAAGGCTTCTGGGGGACAGCTGCTTTCTAAAGTCCTAAGGAACCAATGCCTTAGACACAGAAGGAAGCCACACATCGGGTGCTCCCAGTCCAGACCAATTCCATGAAAGCCATTCACTCTCACAGAGAGATGTACACAGGTATACAAGTATATATGCATATGAATGCATGTATACATATACTGTTCCTGTACTTATGTGCAAGTGTTCATATAAAATGGGACTTGAAGTGTGTGTGTGTGCGTGTGTATATATATATGTGTATATATATATATATATATATATATATATATATATATATATATAATATTAATAAACAGGATCTTGCCTATCAGGAACACGGGGCTGTAAGAACCTGTGCCTGTTACTACAAATATTGTTTCTGGTCACTTGGAGGTACAGTCTATTGTTTTGGTGCAGAGCATTGGACTGGTGGCATTGGAGTGTCAGAGACATCAAGATTTTCTCCCAGATTCTCCAGTTCTGTGACCGTGTGCAGATGTAGGCGAGAGGAGACATGATCATCATGCTATGGGGGTGCCTTCGTGGACCAAGGCATTGGGGAGGCATTTAAAGTTAAAGCACCCGCCTCAGGGCTAGGAGTCACTGTTATATGGTACCTTTGTGACCAGGCAGCCTGCCTTATAACCTTGTCTGCTCACACACCCAGTTCTCATTGTACCCCATCTGTGCAGTGATAACAGCCATGCTGGCCACGTGGAGAGAGCCAGAGAAAGCAGCATGGTAGTGGCTAACCTGCAGAGCTATGGGTAGTGAGCAGAGAGGAAGTCAGGCATCTGAGAAACCCCTAGAATAGAAACTCTAGTTCCCAGCTCAGACCATGGTACCTATCATCTTGCCAGTGATTACAGAGGCATAGGGTCAGGGGTTCCTCTGTGACAGGAGAATTTTTTTTCTTTTAATTTTTCATTTTCATCTGAAAAATCTAAACATGTAAGTGAGATCCTGTGTCATCCCCAGATGTCACCTTAGAAAAAAAGAGCAATAGAGCTTTGTGTCTAGGTTTAACCAACACCTTTTTTTTCCCCCAGAAGGAAGCCCAAATGAGTCCCCAGGCTGTTGTACAAACAGTGGCTTAGTGATTGTTCAAACAGAGATAAGTGGGTGAGGACTGAGTCATCAAACACTCTTGGGGCTAGAAGCTGGTAGGGGTCTCCATGTGCCAGCAGATGCCTGAATACATGACGCCCAGGGGTGACCGCTTGGAAGACACAACTAGCTGTGAGACAGACAAGCTGGGCAGCTGAGGAACTTCTCCATAAGCTGCACATGCTTTTGTAGTTGTTTTTCCTTTAAAAAAAAAAATTAACAGTCTCATGTGCCCTCAAGGACCAGGGCACATTGAGGAAGAAGAAGTGGGAAGATGTGAGAGATGGGAAAGGCTGCCATGGATTATGGCGTGGCTGTGACCACTGTGAACAGTCATTCATCATGGATAGAGGAGGTGCCACGAGGTCCCACCCCTTCCTTTGCAGCTCCTGCTTATTAGCGATTACTAGGTGAAGAGGTATCGTTTTCTTCAATATCACAACCAGTGGGGGACTAGTTAGAAACGAGGGATTCACAGGGAAAAGAAATGGAATTTGGGGGGAATATAATTACAGTACATCATATATATGCATGACACTAAATGACTATGTTTTGGGGTATTTTTTACTGAGTTGATAGGCCTATTAACATTCTTGAGTCTGTAGTTAACAGCTTATCCATTGTAATACAGGAAAAATAAAACAATATTGATAATAATACAAATGAGGGCACAGCACAGGCCATCGCCAAAACAATCCAGCTGATAGCAAGCAGATCTTCAGTTGGGACACTCTTCTATTATTATTCCTGAGACCGGTTGTTTCACTTCTAGCAGAACATCATCTGTCATATTAAATTAATGCCATTAATTTGAATTTTAATGTTTTTGTCGTCATTTTGTTTGCATTTAATTTGTGATTGTGTTTTGGTTTTATAGCTACGAGAGAAGTAAGAGCACAAGGAATTCATACTTACTCCTATGTTTGTCTATTTAAATAACAATGTGATCAAAATAATGTTAGTTGACACTGGGGATCTATGATAATTTGGTTCCCTTTAAATGCGTATGTTTAGGGCAACAAGATGGCTCAGCAGGTAAAAGCGATTGCTGCTCAGTCCCGATGATCTGAGTTCAATCTCTGTAACCCACGTTTTTAAAAAAAAAAAAAAAAATTGTGGTATGGTGGCATACATCTGTAATCCCAATACTCCTACTATGAAATGGGGGTGTAGAGAAGCACCTAGAAGCTTATGAGTCAGGTAACCTGGGAAGAAGCACAGTGGGAGCAACAAGGAAGAATCTGCCTCAGCAGAGAGGGAGGAGAGGCTCCAAGCGTTTCTCTCTGGCCTCTCCACCCTCTTGCCATGGCATAAGGGCACCCTGGCGTTGCAGCTACCGGCACTCAAATGCACACCTACCTACACAATGATAAATCAATGAACACTTCGAATGCATCTATTAGTGAACTTTAAGAATCTCTGAGACTGTCCTGTCACACACAGCTAAATGCACACATCACTTAGTTCTAAAAGTTCTGGGTGGGACTGGCACTGTACAGAGAATGGTGGGAAAGGGTGTAATGGCATAAGTCTCACGAGAATGTAGATCTTTTCTAAAGTAGAAACTGGTGAGTAGCCATCTCGGATGACTTTGGATTTCAAACTTACCCACATCCTTTTCTTTTTCTGCTGATCCTTGGTGTCACAGCCTAGCTGGCTACGAGTAGCTGCTGCACACCCAGATAGATGCTCAGAACCTGAATCCTATGTGTGACAGACAAGACTGGGAAAGTCCCCAACATTTGCCGGAGTGATTGCTCCATACCTCCTCTGACCCCAGACCTGGAGGCTCGGCGCTGTGCACCCCTGGGCTCCTCTGTGGCAGGCACCGTTACTGCTGCAGGTACTTCCTTTATCCCATCTGTCCCTGGATCAAAGCAGAGGCTAGGAAAGACTGGCTGACTTATCTGGGGCCCATAACTGAATGATGGCATGTTGGGCATGGGTCCAAATGCCTGCAGAGCCTCCAGTTCATCCTACTGGTTCCTGTCCTCTGTGGCTGCAGTCATGAGATAGGGTGTTGCTGATCCCAAACACACGGGTGGTCTTCTGTGAAACTAGCTATGGATGAATCCTCTCAACTGAAATCTCCAAACTAGGAATAACGAGTAAGAGAATTCTCTTATCTCAGGAGGAAGCATCCGGAATCCTTCCTTCCAGGTGCACTGAGAGGTACTTAGCCTATCTAATGCTCCCCCTACCCCCGTCACATGCTGTTTAAGCATGAGAAAAGGAACTTCCGTGGAGGTTTGAGGACCTCTGTCAGGCATGCACAGGGCCATGACGACTGTGTCCTTTATGCCCCATGCTCTTCTAGAAATTGGGGTATCCATGGAGAGGAGAGGTCAGCCCCTCACTGTCCATTGGGAGGTCAGCTGTATTGCAGGAACCCAGTCCTACAATGGCAGAAAGAACCCCAGAAATATTCATTTCACCTCTAGGACTAGGGATGGGAGATGCTCTATTGAGAATAGAGCTCAAGCTGTGGGTGGGATGGAGCGAGGTAAGCAGTCATTAGGTCTCTGTTGTAGTAAAGAGAGGGTGCAGGCTTCCCCAGAGCCAAGAAGGAGGGACAACAAGTCAGCTGTTAGAGCCCTGGGCTGTGAGAGACAGGAGAAGACCATAAGAACACAGTACCCCTCAAATCATGGTAGCTTAGGCACAGACCTCAGCACCTTTGTAGAAAGCACTCTTTCTCCACAGCATCCTCTCTTGACAGCCCTGGGAAGCCAGATGGGAAAGACAGATGTTCATTTATCCCTTTGGCTGCTGTAATGAAATCCCACAAAGAGTAGCTTTAAACAATACGTACACACAGTCCCATGTGTATGTGGAGGATACAGGTCCTAGCAAGGTTGCTCATGAGGTTATGCTCGCTGTAGCTCTACGGAGAATCCTTCCTGGCTGCTGGTGCCTGGTGTTCTAGGGACTCTTTAGTTGGGAGATACAGTACTCCATCATGTCCCATCTCCATGTCTCCTCTCTAAGTGCCTTTGTGTTTGCTTTCCCTCCTTGTTGTCCTGTGTCCACACTTCCTCTTCATCCAAGGAGTCAACAGTGTCCCCTTTAGAGTCCACATTTTTAACTGGCTCAACCCTGTAAAGACTCAACTTCAAGGCACATCTAAAAACCTGGGGGTGTCAATGCATTTACTTAGGAGAGACATAACTAAATTTATAACTACATAGTAAGAAAGAGAAACATACAGTGTCACCTGTCTCCAGGCCACCCACGTGGTCGGGGAAAGTAGCTCTGAAGCAAATGTGGACAGAGCTTGTGCCTGGTCCGCACCGATGGTGAATGGATTGAGAAGGGGATTCTTTTCTACTCCTGAAAGTGACTGAGAGGTTCCAGAATGTTCCTCCATGTCCTTGAGGGGTGGCTTCCTAGCCAGGCGTATGTGTAAGCATGCAAGGGCAGCAGGGAAAGCTTTATCTTGTTCTCACCTCCGGTATGCCATTATATACCCAAGATGTGTCTGGGGGCCAGGCCTGGGGCGATCAGGTGTGTGACATCGAGTAAATAAAACCAAGCAGGGGAAAATGAACTCAGGAAGTAATGACCTAGTACCCGGTGAGAGGAGAAGGGGTCTGGTGGACCCTCCCTGGGGATGGGAGAATCTGTCCAGCAGCAAGATTAGGGCAGAGCCTGTATGAAAGGATGCTCAGGGGTCTGACTCAGACCAGTGCTGGACACATCTTTGACTTGACCCTCCAGGGAAGTCTGCATCCCACAGAAGGACTTTTCTGCTCCCTCCCCCTACACACACACACACACACACACACACACACACACACACACACACACACTGGACAGCGGATGTAGATTTTACATGTGTCTGAAGAAGGCTAAAACTGTCTTCAACCAGAGCCACAGTGATCAGATGCTGTCTCAGACAGGGATGGGAGCATTTCCTTAGTTGGAAGAACTTGGGCAGACCGTGCCAGAAGTGGCTTATAAATAGACGGCTACCCCCTCCCTCCTTCTCTTCGCCCAGGCTCCTGGTCCCGAATCTCTCTCTCCCATTTGGCACAGTCCCAGGTGGGTTTTAATTAACAGTCCTGCCTTCTCTGCTGCGTACATCCAGGTTTTCCCAGGCCTGGAAAACCCTTCTCTCTCCTCCTCTGGCTTTGGGGGCTGAGCGGAAGCTTTTTGGAATCTTTGGACAATCTTAGAAATAGAATGACATCTCTCTCCTGTGGCGCCTCTTGCCTGTCAGGAAGGAATGTGTGGAAGAATGCTCTGCGAAGGGGAGGCCTTTAGCCTCGGGTTTGGCAAAGAGGCCTTTACTCTGTTGGGCATCAGCCTTCAGTAGAACACGATGGGTTCCCCAAAGTAATGGAGAGGTCTGTAAACAGTGCCCTGTGCCCACCATCGCCATCTCTAAGCCCCACAAACAGATCGACTCTCTATCGAGCCACCTAAGGCATCACTGTTCCCCCTCTCGATTTAATGAAGCAGCCTCAGCCGAACTGGACATACGCCATTCTCACCCATTACCAGTAAGGGTGACCACTGCGTCAGTCTGGTCTCTGCTGTTAGAACAGACCCTGAGACAAAACAACATATAAAGAGAAAAGGTTTCTCTTAGCTCATGCTTTAGAGGTCTTACTTTGAACCTTTGGAAGTCTGTTGTGGGAATGTATAAAGGAACAAAACCACTTGAATTGTGGGTAAGAGACAAAGGAAAAAAGAGGGGTTTCTTCTTCTCTCCAACTCTAAGAACAACCCCTAATGACATAAAGGTCCCCTACTAGGGGGACCCCCAAAAAGGTGCCACCTCCTCCCAGTTAGCACTACACTGAGGACTAACCCTTCAATGCATTGGCCTTGGAGGAAATTATAGATCAAGACTATAGTACCCACCTGCACTACTGAACCTTTCCCACCTCTATGCCTCATTCCCTTTATAATCTGAACACATACATCTTTGCCAGAAGCATCTCTTGTGCCCATCCCTGTGCCCCATCCCCGTGCCTTCATCTGCTCATTCTTCTCAGGGTACCTTTTCCAACCAGAACAAGAGCCTCATTGTCCAAGGGGAAGCTGATGACGAACAAATGATGTTTGTTGTGCTGCCAAGGGAAGGGACAGATCGGGGTAAATTAAGTTAGAGGGCCTTGGATGCCACAACCCCCAGGACAGCAGTGAGACACAGCAGTAGACTGAATGCCCTCAAGATGCTTGCTTGGCCTCGTCTGACTCAGTGGATTCCAGGCTTTCTGACCGTAAACCCGCTTATCCCCAAAACATCTACTAAAGGCCTCCACCCATGGTGTGCAGAGCCTTGTGGACCTACTTTCAGAAGAACCATAGTATTTAGGGTTCATTGATTCCTCCCATGGTGGGTCCATGGGTGGCCATGGCAGTGGGGAGCCATGCTTTATGTCTGGATGGCCATTTTCCAAACTCAAGTTCCCTGTGTCTAAGGGGTAGGGCACTTTTGGGCAAACAGGGTAATTCTTGCCCATCAGTTCAGTGGACAGACTCGGGAGGCGGCAGATGGTATGCTGAGGTCAAAGGAATTCATGTGCTCTCTGCCTTTTAGGGCCCCTCCGGTCTGCCTGCCCGCCTGCCCAAGGTACCCTTGTGATCTGATCTCAGGAGGTGCTTCATTGCTCTGTGCCTCAGTTTCCTCACTTTCAAAAGACCCATTACCATGCAAGGGCAGCATGAGGTCTACCTGGTGCTGCAATGGGGCTGGGGGAGGCAAACATCAAACCTGGCACACAGGGAAATCCAGATAAGCCTTTTTCTGGTAGCTGGCTTCCTTTTGGTGCTTGCAGGGTAGTATTGAGTCTTGGATATTTTTATTGGAGTGTGGTTTAAATTATTAACAGATTTGACAACACTAGGGTTGATCTAGGGACTCTGAGACAAGGTTCCAGTCTCTCAAGGGAGAGCTCTCTGTGTACCCAAGCTTCTGCAGTGACAGAGGAGCTCAGTAAGAGGACACCCTACTACTCTGTGAGGACATAGCCCCAGACAGACCCAGACAGCTCCAAGATCTGCCTTCATCCATACAGCACTCTCTGACACATGGGGCATTGGCAGTTCAGTGTATTGGGTCCTTTATCCCAAGGGCCTGAGGGTCTGCAAGACCACAATGGGGGGGGGGGATGAAGCTACAAGATGCAAAAAAAGTCGGTATTTCTTTCTGGTGGTAGAATTCCAGACGCCCACACCTACTGAGAAACAGAATGGGCAGATGATCTCTGCCTGATGTAGGATGTGGAGGACACATGGAGTAAGACCCAGCATCTCAGATCCCATGCCCTCCAGTGCCTGGGGACAAAGGCTCTGCACTATGGCCTGAAGATAAGTGAAGATGGATCCATGGCATCCTCTCACAAAGGTAGCTGGGATGTTTAGTTGCCACTGTCAATATGTCACAATCTAGAATCATCTTAGAAAAGAGTCACAGTAAGGGACTGTCCAGGTCAGGATGGTTTGTTAGGATGCCTGTGGGGCATTATTTTGAGTAAATTATGTGGGGAGACCGGCCTCCTTTGAGAAGCACAGTTGCCTGGTTTTGCACCGGAGACTGTATACAACTAGAGAGCATGAGCTGAGGAGCAAGGGGTGAGCGCTTATTTCTCTCCGCTCTTGACCGGAAGTGATGTGACGAGCTGTTTTATGTACCTATCACCTTGGCTTCCATGAGGGATCACAATCTGGGTTTGGGAACTGAAATAATCTCTCTCCTCCCCGAGGTTGCTTTCCATCAGGGTGTTGGTCACAGCGACAGAAATAAAACTAGGATCAAGGTCACCATTAGTTCAGTTTTCATATGTCTGGAGAACACAGTCATTTTCCCACAAGACGAGTCACAGTATCATAGGGCAGGGGAGGTGATGCAGAATTGGAGAATTGGAGAGTGCCAGGGAACATTCGGGCACGGGCTTGGGTCATGTTCTGTCATCATATTTGAGGGGCCAGATCAAAAGAGTCCTCAGATGAAAGCAGCATCCTTTGGGTTAGCCAAAGGTCCATGCCAAAGCCCAGCCTGGCCTTCTCTGCTCACTGCTTTCCCGTGAGTCTTGACTAGGTGCACACACAGTGGAGGAGGAGCTAGGAAATCCTACTTCCCAATGCCTAATGATGGTATCACTTGCTTCTTTGGATTGAGTCCCAAAGGGGTGGCTCTGGAAAGCCAGGAAGTGGCAAAGCAGCCCGATAATCCCTTCCATACCCCCCAGAGAACAGCGCTAAGCTAATGTATTCACTGCTGCTTCTTCCGTTGCCTCCAAAAGAGAAGCAGTCAGACTGTGGCAGCCTGAATGCCAAATGCAGTCTAGTTATCAGAAGAGCTTAGGGCAGAGACAGTGTCAACTCATCTGCTGGCTGGACTCATTCATGCCACCTGAGGCTGGTCCTGGACCAGGTTTGAAAGGGCCACAGGGAAAAGGAACAGGTGTTCTGTCCCCTGAGCCGACAGCCTACCCATACATCAGACAAGAGCCCTAGTTCTGTAAATGGCTGCACTCAGCCACTTTCCTTCTAGAACCTTCTCTCTGTCTTCTCATCCTGTCTTGCACAAGTGTTAGCTTCATGACAGTCTCCATGCCCCTGTGGCCATGGCCTTATTCAGGGTTGAGTTTGTCCTGCTAGCGGGTCACAGGCCTGCCCAAACTTCCTCCTTTATTCTTCCCAAGATCTTGTGCACTGCATCTTCCAAGTAACCAGAAGCTTATCATCCAGGGAGGGGCACCTTATTCTTGTGCCTCAGTCCCGATCCCCAGAGAGGACTGCTGCGCTGGCACGAGTATGTTATACTAAGCCCGTGCTTCTGGATCTTACCCTCTGACAGTTCTTCTGCTCTTGGCAGATCATGCCCAGGCCTCCAGTTACTTGATGGTATGGGAGGAAGCAGGAAGCAGAGAATGTGGACCACCGGGCAGTAAGAAACAGTCTTGCTTAAATGCTGATAATGCTGATGTCAATCGGGGGTGGAGGGGGGGGAGTGATGCTGGACCACTGAGCAAGTGAGAAAGATGAAGTGCAGGCAAGTGTTCCCCCATCTCATGGAAGGCTTGGCACCTGTGCTTGCCTTTGTTCTGTCTGTCCGTCTGTCAGGCCACCAAATCAAGCTCTCCATCACACTTTCTGAACTCCTGCAAAGCACAGCCAGTGAATGGCTGCTCGGAAGACGGCTTAGCTCTGGGCTCCTGTGTCATATCCTGCTTTATAGTCTGCTGCATGCTGGCTCGCTGTCCTTGCACACCTTATCCATAGGTCAGACTCTCTCTCTCTCTCTCTCTCTCTCTCTCTCTCTCTCTCTCTCTCTCTCTCTCTCTCTCTCTCTCTCTCTCTCTCTCTCTCTCTGGCTAACTCTCTGCCTGGTACCCACACATGTACTGGCAGCTCCAGCTGAACTGCACACATGAGCGGCTGGGATGCAGGCAACTCGGAGAAGAAAGTCCCACCAAGGCATACTTCGGTTTTCTTCAGTTTTTCCTCTTATAGAAACGGGCTCTACTGTTTTGTTTTTATTTAAATCTTCACTTTTCATCTGATCTCACAGACTTAGTTTCCCATCCATCATCTTACTCGAAATTTTGGCCCCCCAGCTTAGGACATTTTGATTTACAGCTTCTCAGCCTCACTCTGGGGCAGAAGCTAGGTCTATTCAGTAGAAGCCGCACTTCTGGTTTTAATTTCCTTCCTCTCCTAGACTGGTAGTGAAGTGGTACGGTGACTCTTGCCATCCCGGGCACTGCATCAAGCCGCAGCCCCGAGTCTCAGCAGCCATGATCAGTGCTGTGCCGGGATATTCAGCACACTAGGCCTGGTCACTGCATTTTCAACCCAATGGCTTCAATGTACCATGAGCTCATTGGGTAAGTGCGGCGTCATCTGCACACATGCCTCACAGCTGCCTATGGAGGGAAGGATGTCCAGGCCTAGACCTCAGGCAGCTGCCCCTCTTCTGGTCTTTGGTTCTGGCTCTGATTATTCAGGTATTTACATTCTGGAATTCTACTAAACTGGACACATCCTATTGTGAGCTGGGCTTAAGAACAACGAAGCTGACACATACCTCTCTGTCAGCCGTGAGGCACTCTAAGGAATTCCTTTCTCGGCCACAGTGTGTGTTAGTCCTCAGAAGGGCTAGATTCTCCAATGGCGTCTGCCACAGCAGCCAGGGGCGCCCCCTCCCAGGCCTCTGCCTGTGTCGTAGAGTTGACTGCCAGCCACTAGCTTTGCCCTCTGGGTCCTCACACTGTGCTTATGCAAGCCACACCTGCCTCGTGCAGCTGCCTCCCATGAGGCTGGTGTCCATTCGAGGCAGATATCCATAGCCTGAAATCTAGGGTGGGGCCACCATGATTAAGGTTGAGTTTTGTTAATGAATAATGTTACTTAAGAAACCTCTTCCATCATCCTGGTCCAAATTTTCTGAGACCGGTGCCCTAGTCTCAAAGTTCCTTCTTCACCTTCCCCTCCCTTCTACTCCCAACTTCAGTCCTGTGTGTTGGCTGAAAGTCTCTGTGCTCTTAATGCTTGGCAAACATGTTCCCTGGTGAAGCTACATCCAGTCTTGTCCTAGAGCCTCTTTTTGGGATAGTCTGCAACATTCAGCCTCAACTCATGAAGGACAAAAACTTGCAAGCAATATTCACCCTCCTCTGCTCATCTGCAAGTTGATCTACCCCAATTCACTCATTCTCAACCACAGGCCGTCAGATGTTTGTCTTTACTGTGGCTATTCGTGAACTATGTTTGCACATGCTCCTATGTTTGCACATACCTGCCATGCGTCCAATGCTCGACATACAGGTTCATGGTTTAAAGGTCCCACTGGCAGCCCTGAAGCCCTCACAATCACAGGAGAGGTGGCCAGTATTATTAATTTTACCTTGCCTGTGATGGCACTTCATGGCAGCTGAGCCAGGTATGCCCCGTCTATTTAATACTTCCTAATGCCCACGGGACAGTGCAGAAAGTGTGATGCCCGTCAAACACGGCTGATCATCTCACACGGCATCAGTCATCCTAGAGCGCACCCAAGTGAAAACTTAGGCATTGTCAACCCAGTTACAGTCACATTGGGAACGAAGCAAACAGTCATACCCTCAGACAGCTGAGCCCCGCTTTAGAGAGAGGAGACTGGGTAGAGGCTGCTGTCATTAAATTAAATCCCGCTTCCTTCATCTCCTGTGGTTGGGTTAGCGTACGTATTCAGACCTCCATCATCCTATGTGGACACTGTAATCCAGGAGCATCTGGGGATATAGTAACTTTCCCAAACCCACCAGACTTTGACCCCATTCCCTTTATTGGGGAATGAATTAGGGTCAGAGGATCTAAGAGTCTCATGGTAGGCGCTGTGGTTTCTCCACATGGAGTCTAGTATCTCCCTAAAAGATCTATTTGTATCTGAAGAGCCTGGGCAGGAGAAATGGCTCAGTCAGTAGAGTTCCTATGTTACAAGCATTCAGACCTGAGTTTGGATCCCCAGTTCCCAGGGATGACAGCAAGCATCTGTAATCCTAGCACTGGGGATGAAGAGAAGAGAAGTTCCCTGGAGCACATTGACTAACCAGCATAAATGAATTAAGGAGCCCCAGATGCAGTAAGAGGCCGTGTCTCAAAAGAGGGGGCAGTCAGACACCAGACGTGGACCTCATACTCTACTAATACACACATGTCCATGGGCACCACACATGAATATGCTAGTACACATACAATGCACACACAAGCCTTCAGTAGTTCCCAGGAGCCTTGGAGAGACAGCTTGAGCCGTTATGTCTCATACGTCATGGCTCTGGAAGGCTGACTCCAGCCAGCTCAGCCCTGCTACTCCCGCCTAACCCACCCTAACACATGCACGGTGCACAGGCCCACACCCAGTGTACATCCACTTGCTCTGGCTGCTCTCCAATGCTGAAAAGCCATGGACTTGGTCCTCTCCTTTATGACTTAGCTGGTTTCCTTCACCCAACTAAAGCACCTTGCTTTCTGTCAAAGCCGATCTTGTTTCTGAGGACAGGGTGGCCTTCCTTATGAGCCCTGGCTCAGCTACCATGAAGTGATGTCATAGGAGAGGTAACATTGATACTACTGACCACCTCTGCTGTGGTTGGGAGGGCTCCAAAGAAGGCCTCTGTCCTCCACTCTGCATTTAAATTGCTGTGCCTGTCACACAGGAAGTGGTACAGGGGGAGTATGGTGCTTGTCTTTGCTTAGGGGATTTACTGGGGTCAAGTCTACCTTTTTCCCACTTGGCTGTATTTTCTGTATATATTTTAAAGAATGTTTCAACTTTTTTAATGGTGAGGGGGAAAAAATAAGATTATTTCAGAGAGGACATGAGCCTGGCTTATAGCAGGACATTTGCAACTTGTCTTCCTGTCTCTGCCACCCCAGGCCCAAGACGGAACACAGGGGCAGGAATTCATTGAGACTGCTGACCCATCTGCTAAGAGCTAATTCCAGTCCTCCAGCTTCCAGCCCTACTACTTTATTATACATGGGAGGTGGAGAGAGGGAGAGGGAGAGGAAGAGGGAGGGGGGAGAGGAAGAGGGAGGGGGAGAGGGGGAGAGGGAGGTGGAGAGGGAGAG
>NC_034597.1:16374290-16380435 GCF_900095145.1 Mus pahari | reverse complement strand
TCTCTCTCTCTCTCTCTCTCTCTCTCTCTCTCTCTCTCTCTTGTCTTCAGTTTTAGATTACCCTCTGGACTTCCTATCTGAAATCCAAGCTAATTTCACCAAAACAAAACTACCAGATCAGATCACTGTGCTTGAAGAAGGTGCTGGACTTCCCAGAGAGTCGAGCCAGCTCTGTAGCCTCACGGAAACATCAGTGGCTGGAAACTATCTTTCGGAGTCTCTAAACTTCTTCTCCTGGCAAAGCTCTAGTAAGACTCCCTGGCATTCTAGAGATCGGATCTGCCCACATCCCTTCCTGTTCAAAACTCGGGAATCTGCCCCCTTCACTATCAAGACACCCCAAGGCAGATGCTATAACCCGAGCACAGTGGGGATGGGGCAGAGAAGAATGGAGCAGGTAGACCAGGATTTCTTTGTCCCTGTGGGTTCTGCCAGCTCACGACACCACCTAATGGCCCCCGAGAATCAGAACATGAGTGCAGCTCCATCAAGCTCTGGCATCCAAAGGGAAGAGACCTCAGTCCACTCCCAGCACGAGCAGTACTTTGTGTCCTATCTGGCAGCTCTAGCTTGTCCAAAGCCAGTTGTGACATCAGCTGACTCCCAGGACTATAGAGTGAACAGGGAGTTGGAGAGTGTTCCCTCTAATAGCAGAGAGCTGAGGTGGGGAGGAAGAGATGGGGGGAGAGAGGGAGGAAGGGAGGGAGGGAGGGAGGGAGGAGGAAGAATTTCAGGGGAAGAATATGGAGTGATCATGCTTTATTTAGAACTGAGTTGTAATTTCTGTGTTGAAGTTTTGAAGTTCTAAACTCTGGAACCCCAGAATGGGGCTGTGTTTAGAGATATGCTCTTTAAAGAGATAACTGTTAAAAATGAAGCCATGATTGGTGTTTTCATGAGGGAATACTAAACAGACAGAGATACGCACCCATACACATACAGAAGGAGGGAGGGAGAGAGGGAGAGAGGGAGGGAGGGAGGGAGGGAGGGAGGGAAGGAGGGAGAACTGCTACGCATAAGGAAGGACAAAGGTCTCAGAAGAAACCACCTCTACTGACACCTTATTGGGCTCCTCCAGGGTGGTGAACAAGTTTGCATTGTTTAACAGCCCCTAGCCGCACACCCTGCTTGGTGGCACTGTTACAGCATCCAAGCTGATAAAACCTCGATGTTTGCTGTCCCAGCCTCAGGATACCTCATGCCTTTATCCTGATTTTTGTGATACATTTCTAAAGCACAGGCTTTCCTCTACAGATAGGGAGTTGCTACAACACAGTAACATTACTTTACAAATGTATAAGGGCAGATATGAATAGCATACGCTACTAAAAGACTTGATCCGATAATTAATTTTCTTCCTTTCACTTTAAGAAAAATAAAGCCATTACTTTTTGGTGGGTGCCAAGAATATCGGGTCACAGGCATGTGTCCACTAAGGGAGTCCTTAGAAGCACCTACTGCTGGATCTATGCCAATCCATGCCCCCTGGCATCACAGGACCTCGGGAGTTAAAAGTTCAGTTCTCAGGTGAAGTTGCCTAGCCCAGTGTGGGTGGCCAGCATTGGCCTTTGACCACAGCTGAGCAAATAAAACCCAGGCTACCTCCGAGGCTGTACTCAGCTCTTGCCTGCCTCCCGCTTCCTTGCCAGGGGCCCAGAATTTGAGAAGCATGCTGTCTGTGGCTGCCCGACTGCCTTGCAGACACGCCGGGCAGGCTCCCTTTTTCCTGGGTCACACCAGGCAAAGCCAACTGGGAGAATAAAGAGCTGACTTTGTGGGCTGTCTCTCCCCTTGCCTGGCCTGACCCCCTCCACTGGCCCACGACTCTCCAGGGATTCTAGAACATTCAGAGAGAAAAGACCTCATCTGTGGTAAGATACAGGTCAGCCAGTCAGTAGCTTAACTGGTTTTCCTGGATAGAGAGAATAAACAAGAGTTAGCATGGTGTGATTAGGGCAGGGCCCTTGGCCTTCCTCATCCCTACACGAGCCTGGTTCAAGTACATCCCAAACACCAAAGAAACCCCAAAGGATGCCATTTGGGGAATCATGTGTTGAGTGGTCCCTGAGCTCCAGTTTGGGAGGGATGACCATGGTCTTGCAGTAAATGGCTGGTCATGCAATAAAAAAACAAAACAAAACAAAACAAAACAAAACAAAACAAAACACCAACCCAGTGGTGTCAGGGATCCTCGGGCTGGGGCTAAGAAAGAACAAGGCAGATGTGGTATCCCCAGTGGGTTCCTCAGTGGAGAAAACGGGTCCTGTTCCAGGAGCCATGGAAAGGCAGTGGTGGTCAACACAGGAACCAAGATACAGCTCTCCCTTACAGACTCATCAAAACGTCTCCGTCACAGCACGGCCATCATGGCCACAGCTGTCATACGCACAGTGCTCGCGGATGCAGCTCTAATGCACACCACTACAGGCATCTACACCAGTATCGTCATGGGCAGAACGTGTCGTGCATACTCCATGTTACACAAAACACGCCACACGCTGTGTCCGGCCCGTGAGGCATCTCTGCGGAATCCATTAGCAGGCCAGCAAGCAAGGCCCTCCCCTCCATGGGAGCTCTGAGGCAAGCTAATCCCCACATACCTAGGATGTTAAATCATTGCTTCTGCTGTGGGCTGCCCAGGTACATCTGGCTCCGTTTAGTCTCCCCCACTGAGCAGAAACACATGTGGGCTCTGTGCTCTGAGGGGGGAGTCTGTGTGCACAGGCTTCTGCAGGCCGGTGGGGGCTGAGGGCCGCTGAGACAGGGGGATGTAAGGCAGCTTTTCAGAAGTGTGGGTTTTGGCACACGTGTGTTCTGTGAGATATAATTGGGTTCTATGGAAAAGAAAAAAGAAAAAAAGTTTCCTCAGAGAAGGGAACTTGGCAAACTGCACCGATCCGGGGTGAGCCAAGAATCATGGGCTTCCTCAGAGATGCTGAATAAAACGAATTGTTTCCTAAATGTACATCGTTGGACTACCCGGAAGGAGACTGGTGGGTACCCCGGTCAACAGGAAGTCCAGATTCCCAGAGCTTGAAAGTTCTGGAAAGTTATCAGCTCCCACAGTAGGAAGTCCAGAGATGGGTACTTCCAGGACTCCATGTTCAAGTGTGTCACCGAAGCCAGCTACCTTACTTTTTTTTTTTTTTCCCCTCTGTAGTCTGAATTGTTTCCTCACTGGGGCCCAAATGGCGGCTGCAGTTCTGGGTCCTGTCATGGACTCCAGAGCTGCCAGCACCAGAACTTCTGTAGCCTGAGGGAAACATTTCTCAGTGATCCAACCAGAGACCTCTCTCCATATTTTATTAGTCATACTGCTGCCTAAAGCAGTTCGTGGAAGGGGGCTCGCGGGGCTCGAACTCGAGACTGAAGCTACACTAACTACTTGCTCAAGGGACTTCATGCTGTCTGTCTTCCATCTTACGAGACCTTTGAGGACGCACCTGCTTTGAGAGATTCCTCTCTGGCTGCTCTAATTGCTGTTTAGTTTTCTGTCAACTTGGCACAAGCTTCGTCAGTTGGGAAGAGGTAACCTTAGTTGAGAGAATGTCTCCATCAGATTGGCCTGTAGGCAACCCTGTGGAGTATTTTCTGGATTAGTGGCTGATGTGGGAGGACTCAGCCCACTGTGGGCAGTGCAACCCCAGGGCAGATGGCCCTAGGCTTATAAGAAGGCAGACCGAGCAAGAGTGGAAGGTAAGAAATAATTCAAGTTATCCTCTGACCCCCACACACCAGCCATGGCATGAATATGCACATGCGTGTGTGCATGTGTGCACGCATGTGTGTACACACGCACACATACACACACACCACCACCACCACCACTGCCAGCAGCAGCAACAG
Organism: Mus pahari; assembly: GCF_900095145.1. Taxonomy (NCBI): domain Eukaryota; kingdom Metazoa; phylum Chordata; class Mammalia; order Rodentia; family Muridae; genus Mus; species Mus pahari. The sequence goes on along the minus strand of NC_034597.1, from coordinate 16,376,589 downwards.
CAACAACAAAAATAAAATACAAAAAAAAAAAACCCACCATAAATAGAAGTGCCACTTGCTTGTCTACAATTTAAAAGGAATGTAATTTAAATTCCTGTTTTCTTACAGTCTATGTACATTGCTAACAAGTTGCTGAGGCACAAATATTCCCTAAGTTATTTGGATCTAGTTCTGAGAAGTGTTGGGGGCACTGCAAAAGAAAATAAGGTTGGTCATGGTGGTGTCTCCCCAGCATTCTAACATTTTAGAGGGAGAAGCTGGGGAATTAGGGTAGCCTTGGCTACATAGTGAGAACCTCTGAGGGTACAGCTCAGTAAGAGTGCTTGGCAAGCGTGTACAAGGCTCTCCTCTCAACTCCAAGCTCTGCAAATAATGAGGAGGAGGAAGAGAAGGAGGAGGAGGACATTGACGGTGATGGTGGTCCTGATGATGGTGGTGAAATAAAGAAACATAGAGTTCCTGGAACAAAGTCGGGAACTTCTACTGTAGAGAGATCATGATTTATAAGAACTTGGATTGACAGAGAGCTGAAGCTGGGACTGGCAGCTGACTCGCTTGAAGCCCATGAATGGTGTACATCAGAGTAGGCTTTTATTAAGAAAGGAGCAATGGCAAAGGAGGCCCTGGGTCCTGTGAAGGCTTGATGCCCCAGCGTGGACGAATGCTAGGGTGGTGAGGCGGGAGTGATAATCTTTCAGAGTTTCTTACCCAAGTAAGAAATTCTGTTGCCTCCCTCTCTCCCTCCCTCCCTCCCTCCCTTGATTTTGTTCTGGGACATTTCTTTTTTACTATTAGCATACATCAATTGCATAAAGTACTGTATTTCTCACCACCTCTGCACCCCGTTATTACCCCACCCTCCTGTCCCCCAAACATGCCTAGTGTCTCCACTTCATTCTTATGTCCATCGATTTCCCCTAAGTTCCACACTTTGAGAGACAATTTGTGACGTTGTGCTCATAATCTGCTTTCTTTCTCTGCACACGATAAGCCACAGCTCCGTGCCTTTTCCTGCAAAAGGCCACATTCGCTCTGTCACTGATAGGTACCTAAGGCTGACTGCACAACCCGGCTGCTGTGACCAGAACCCCAGTCAGAGTGGCTATGCAGGTGTCCCCACAGAACAGCGACCTGAAGAGTCCTTTGCATGTTTTCTCAGAAGCAGCATCGCAGCTTATGATCACATGACAGTTCTAATGGACATAGGAAGGCCCCCAACTGTGATCAGAGGAAGGGGAAGGGGCATAAGCTATATCCTCTTATCATCTCCTCAGCTTCCTTGGTAGCATCAAAGGAGCTGAGAACAGATAATGGTCCTAACTGAACCCTCCCAGTCTGAGCACCTCTGACTCATCCACTCGGTTTTGGTCCTTAATTTTCATCTACTTTGCATATGTACACACCAGCCAATCAGAATCCACCTAAGCTTATAAAGGAGCAAAACAAAACCCTGAAAGAGCATCTTCACTGGCAACCCACCGAGCAACCCTCTACCATCCACTAAGGACTTTCCCTTTTGTTTAATAATCCCGGCTCTGCTCATTCTTTGAGGTCTGTGTTCACTCTCCTTCATGAGCCAGAGACATACACCCTGCAGAGAAGAAAAGCTACAACATTTCCACATTACCAAGCAGTTTGATTTTCAGTTTTGTTTTGTTTTGTCTTGAGGAACCTCCCTACCAATGCTGAAGTACAAAATGGCTAATAAGTATACAAAAATTATATACTCTAAAAAGTACTCAACACCCTTAAGCCATGAGGGAAACGTAAGTCAAAACTGCATTGAGATTCCCTCTCACACCTGTCAGATGGGTTATCACTAAGAGAAAGCAATGAAGACAAATGCTTGCCTGGATACGCTGAAAAGGGAGCCTTAATACAAGGCTGGTGGGAATGGGTTTAATTAGCCCATTTGTCAATTCTTGCTGTTATTTACTGCATGGTTGCTGTCCTATTCAGAGAGTGGCTGCCTGTGCATAGATACTGAGAAGTGGTTCCTTTATGGTTGTTGTTGTTGTTGTTGTTTTTTAATTTCAAGTCTTACTTTAGGACTGCTGATCTATTTTTCTTCTCTCTTCTTCCTCTTCCTCTTCCTCATTTTCCACTCCTTCTCCTCCTCCTTGTCCACTTCTAATCTTCTTTCTCCTCCTCTTTATTCTTTTTTTCTTCTTGTAGCACTGGGGATTGAACCAGAACCTTGCATGGGCTAGGGAAGCATTCTACCATTGATCTACAGCTCAGCCCTTTTGATCCATTTGAAGTTGTGTGTGTGTGTGTGTGTGTGTGTGTGTGTGTGTGT
>NC_034597.1:16366419-16374245 GCF_900095145.1 Mus pahari | reverse complement strand
AGAGAGAGAGAGAGAGAGAGAGAGAGAGAGAGAGAGAGAGAGAGAGAGATCTAGTTTCATGTTTCTCCATGTGTATATCCAACTTTCCCTAGCATCATTTGTTAAAAAGGCTGCCTTTCCCCTAATGTACACGTTGGCACACACTCCCCCAACCAGGGCCTAGTTCTGCTCCATTGGCCTGTGTGTCTGGTGTTGTGCTAACCCCGTGCTGGTTTTGTTACTGGGGCTCCGTAGTATAGTTTGAGATCAGATACTGTAATGCTATAAGCTTTGTTCTCTCTGCTCGGCATTGGCTAGGTTATTTGGAGTTCACTGTACTTCCACGTGAATTTTAGGGCTTCCTTTTCTAGCTCTGTGAAGAATGGCATTGGCATCTTCACGGGGATTTGCTTGGAACTTCTTGCTCTTGCATCAGTACTTCCGGGGCTGTGGTGACTTCCACAGCGCCATCAAATTCCTGGGGTGTGGGAAAGGGGCAGGACGGGTGCTCTCCGCAATGCACAGCCTATGTTTTATCACTTCTGTTCTGTTCTGCTCCTCTTTACCCACCTCACAGCCTCTGGCCACTATTAGACATGTCCTAATACCTTCTAACCAGGCCTGGGCTAGTCACCCGTGTTTGAAGAGGGAATACACACCAACCCATGGTGCCCACCCTGCACAGCCTTGACTTTTCCATACCAGTTCTAGCCAGAGTGGATGGAGCACCAGCAGTTGAGCCAGGCCCAGCTGCTTCTCCTTGGCTTCTCCTCACCTTCCCATAACACTTGGAATATTGGTTCCTGGGATTTGTACAACCAGAGAGGTGTTGCATACCGGTCCCTGCCCTGTTCTTTCCTAATGCAGTTCTTGGCCCACATCCCCCAGGGTCACTTACTAGCATTTCTGTTGTAGTTTTTATTGCCGGCTCAGTGTGAAAATCCTGCATGTTTCTCTTCTGTGCACATGTTGGTTGTCCATCTCATCTGATGAGACCTCAGGCACACCAAGGATTGGCCAGCCCCAAGTCCCTGGCACACATTCAGTGACTGTAAAGTAAGTGACACACCCTCCTCTATACTGTGCCCTGTCCCCAAAAGTCACCATGCCAACTGTGATGTTAATGACATCATCTGAGTGTAGAAAGAAGTCTCTTTTCTTCATTTCCCATCATGGAACCTCCTTTTTGGACACAGAACCCTCCACTTGCCAATCACCTATGGTTTCATTTGGATGAAAAGACAGCACAAGTCTGAGGTTGTACTGATCAGCACCAACACCCACTACACACACACACACACACACACACAGAGAGAGAGAGAGAGAGAGAGAGAGAGAGAGAGAGAGAGAGAGAGAGAGAGACTGTGCTAGGCTAACTAACCTTGGGCCTTGGGCTCTCTGGAAGTTTCTGTCAAAGGAGAGGTTTCTAGACCCACATTGATCTGTCTACAACCTTGCCTTTTTGAGTTAACATTAGTGTGTCCCCCAGTCACCACCAGAGAGAGCAAGTTTCTCTGCCCTGATACCCAGCTCTACAAATAGTCTGGCCAAGGGAGACAGGGAGTTGGGGCTGACCTGAATACCATGAGGAGAACATCCCCAGGGGACACTGAGAGATGTCTCTGCAGCACCCACTTCAGGAAAGTCAGAACCATAATGTATTCTGAGACCCAATCTGTGCCCTCTCTGTTAGTAGCTGGGGCCTCAATTCTCCACCCAGCCGTCTTTCCAAGAAGCCAGATGCTATGCTTCATCAGAATTCAGCCAGAGGGACATAAATAAATAAAGGAAATTCGCCTGAGCTCTTTCCTCCTCTTAACAATCACCGACATACAGATGCTTAAAAGAGGAGACATTTTCCAGAGGAACAATAGGTGACAGGCGTCCGGACTGTGGGGACATTTTTTTTCTTCAAGTATATCGTTAGCCACATTTTCTTCTTAACAAACGAAAGCAGGCAGGGACCTCGCTGCGATTTCCGTCAGACCCTGGAGGATGCCTGCTCTTCCATTTTTGATTGTTTGTTTTCGTCAATATATTTGTATCTGAGATTCGAGAGGCACACTCGGGCAGCTTGAGAAATTCCTGTTGGAAGACTGTATTTTCATTTCCCTCAGCTGGGCCTCTCTCACTGTACCTCTAGTTAATGTGGATTCCTGCTTCATGATATCCCCCGTCCTTCCATGTGGCTAATCAGACGGTTAGTATATGAAATGCTCTATGCTCTAAGTGACCAGTGACAAACCATGCTAGCTGCATTTCTGAGAACACACCACTAACCTTTGGACCCCTACCTTTCCCGAGACCATTTTGGACAGAGCTTTTGGGGGATTCCGAGGACAACCCTCTTCCACTCGTGCTATACTATGCATGCCAAGAAACCACTCCCACTAGAGAGCACGGGAAAGGAAAGAGGCTTTTGCACCAACACGGGTGCACAGCTCTTCTGCTGCTGCCCCACCCCCACCTCCTTCACTGAGGTCCTCCTGTCTAGGCTCCAATAGAAGTAAGGAGAGAACTAAAGCAGGCGAGGCATTGGAGACCTCTGTGAAAGGGGACCCTGGTGATGCTTGGCTTTTCTCTTCTGGTTCTTCATGCAGTGGCAAGTGTCTTAGTTAGGGCTTTGTAGCTGTGAAGAGATAGCATGACTATGGCAACTCGTATAAAGACAAAAGCCATTTCATTGGGGCTGGCTTACAGTTCCAGAGGTTTCGTTCATTATTGTCCTGGTGGAAAGCATGGTGGCATGCAGGCAGACATGGTGCTGGAGAAGGAGCTGAGAGTTCTAAATCTATATTGGAAGATGGCAAGAAGGGAATACTACACTAGTCCTAGCTTAAGCAGTTTAGACCCCAAAGCCCTCCTGATGGTGACTTCCTCCAACAAAGCCACACCTACTCAAACAAGGCTACACCTCCGAAAGTGCCACTCCCTAAGGACCTGTGGGACACATTTTTATTCAAACCACTATAGCAAGAAATGGTTGGCCTAGACTGAGCTATTCTATAAGGAAAGGAGGAGCTGGGGCTCCCAGGAAAGTGGGTCTGGCTCCTTGATCAATAGCTCTTCTTCACAGACACTGGAGGTTCATGGCTGCCCAGTCGGCTGGGAATTAGCATGAAGCAGACATCACCCACAATGAGAGGCAGGTTCTCAATTTCCAGCCCCACCTCTATTTCTGGCTTGCATGGCCTTGGGTAGCTGAGAGAGGATCTGCCATTCATGTGTCTGGGGCTGAAGAAGGCCATGGCTCACGGGAGCCCAGGGGGGTTCTGATTTCAGGGAAGAACCAATTACTTTTAGTTTGTTTTTAAAAATCTATCTATCTATCTATCTATCTATCTATCTATCTATCTATCTATCTATCTATCTATCTATCTATTTAATGAGTGCTCTATTTTCATGTATGCCTCCATGACAGAAGAGGGCATTAGATCCCATTGTAGATGGTTGTGAGTCACCATGTGGTTGCTGGGAACTGAACTCAGGATCCCCCCCCCCCAGGAAGAGCAGCAAATGGCTCTTAACTACTGAGCCATCTCACCAGCCCCATGTTTTCGTTTGTTTGTTTCTTAAGATTATGTATTTGTTGACATTTTTGACTTTGTGTTTGCTGTTATTGATTGGGAATTTTGCACATCTGTCTCCTATGTTTGGTCACACCCCCATTCTTCCCTCCCTTCCTGTGTGTACCCTACCTTCCTGTTCCCTCTCAACTTTATATGCTCCCTTTTTTTTTTTTTCTTTAAACACCCTGAGTTCACTTAGTGCTGCCTGTATGTGCATGAGTGTAGGGACGTCTACCAGGGCACAGTTAGCATCTCAGGAACCTCATCTCTGAGGAAAACAGACTCCCCCTCCTGTCAGTGAAACCTCAGCTGCCTAAGCACTTCAGGTAGGCGTGTGACTTCATGAGTCTGTCTTTGATCGATGCTGGGATTCGGGCTGGAATGATCTTGTGTAGGTCATAGGCATGCAGTCCCGGCTGCTGGGAGTTTATATGTGCAATGGTGCTGCCACGTCAAACACGTACTGTTTTACTGCGGACATGTAGTCTTTCTGGTTTTTAACATTTTCCATCCCCTTTTCTGAGATGTTCTCCGAGCCTTGGGGTGAAGGGTCCGACACAGACGACGTCTCATTTAGAGATGAGCACTCTACTGTCCCTTATTCGTTGCACATCAACCAGTATGGGTCTCTGTATTAATTGCTCTCTACTAAAAACAAAACAAAACAAAACAAAAAACCCAACAACCTCTCTTGTGAAGATTGGGAATTATACTAATCTATGGATATGAATATAATAGCTTAGGGGTCTGTTATTACTATGTCCATTTATCAGAACAATAGCATTAGGTTTTCCCTTAGGGTCTATGACCTAGGTAGCCAGGGTTTTTGCCCAGTTAATGGTACCAGGGGTCATAGTTGGTAAACCTAGACATACCTGGGAAGAGAGAATCCCAGTTAAAGAACTGCCTCCATCATATTATCCTGTAGACAAGTCTATGGGGTATTTTCTTAACTGATGAGAGGTGTGGGAGGGCCCAGCCTACTATGGGCGGTGCTATCCCTTGGCAGAATAGCCCGGATTATATAAGAAAGATAACTGAGCAAGCCAGGGTACACAAGTCATTAAGAAGCAGCATTTTTTTTCGTAGTCTCTGTTTCAGTTCTTGCCCTCAGGTTCCTTGACTTTATTCAGTGATGCACTATAACCTGTGAGCCAAATAAACCTTTTCTTTCCCAAGTTGCTTTTGGCCACTGTTTTATCACAGGAGCAGAAACTAAACTAGGACACCAGACGTGTGGAGTAGGATTTGAATCCAATCAGAGAGTGGTTGGTGACTTCCATAGCATTTAGGCCACTATTGTACCAGGAGGCCAGTCTTGCCAGACCAGTCATTATTGTGTCTCATACAACTCACAGCTAGGTTAATATTATTGATTATACTTCTCTGTAATGCATAGAATCTTCTAGTACTATGAAAGCTACACAATAGGGATGAAGTTTCTAGGTCAATACCATTTTGCTTTCCTCATATCTTTTGACTTAAGTGTTTGATGTCATAAAGCAACAGTCAAGCTCTTGAGGGTAACCAAGAGCAGTGGCAATAGCCTATGATATTTGGATGTTCTATGACACCTCACTGACCAACAACTCAAAAAGAGGTACCCTATACCTGGCACTGGGCTTTTATTTTTGATAGATTACAATATCTGAGAGAGTTATTGCACCCCCCCCCACCCGTGCACAGTGTAACTCCATTTAAACTCCTTTTGTATATGTACATTGTATGTATATGTATATATTTTAGGATGCTTTTACAGTAGTAGTTTTCCATATGGATTTTTTTCCAAAAGTTTTTACTGTTCTTGTTCCTTACCAAGCTCTTTCCTCGACCTTGCTATCCTTGTCTACGCTCCATTTAACCCTTCCTGTTCCATTATTTCTCTTTCAATCTATTTTGTTTGTGTAAGTATATTCCCAACACTGAAAAAGGACATACTCATCCTCAATATATTGTGTTTACTAAATTAAGCAAGTCTACCAAGGCACAAAGGAAGTAGGCACCAGATCTGGAGCCCTCCTCCAGCCTATCTGTGTACTAGTTCTTACCTTCCCCAGAAACCCCATAGGGGATAGGGTCACTACAGCATGCTCAAAGGAACTGCCCCCATCCTCTCCAGCTGGCAGTTTTGAAACTGAAAACGTAAGTTGGTATCAACCAACGCCAATGACTCTTACCCATCTTAATGCCCTTGCTAGGCCTTATACATTCTAGCATGCCATAAATGCCAATGAAGTTTGTGGGCTGGATGGATGGACAGATAGATGGATGCATGCATGAATTTATGGGTGCATGGATGAGTGAATTTATAGATGTATAGATCGAGCTTTGTCCCTGTCTGGCTCCTGGAGCCGAACCCTGGAGGTTGACCTATGCATGGAATTCTCCCACTAGGAGATACATCCCGCCCTCCATTCTTGGCAGGGTCCTGAAGTCCTCAGCACTGAGACACATGGACAGGAGTTTTCTTAAATAAATTCTTGATTAAGGATGAGGTAACCAGCTTCCTGCTCTATGTTTCCCAATGTCCCACCCACAATGCCTTTCTGGCTGGCTGTCATTCCTTTGCAGAGTCCATGGAGCCACTGAAGCAGAAGAGGTGGGAGAGGAGCGGCTGGGAACTACACTGGGCTGTGTGGAGAGTGCCAGCCAGATGGCCATCTGTGTGCTTTGGCCTCTCTAGGCCTGTCAGGAGAGGATATATGAAGCCAAAGGCAGACAAGAGTAAGATCCAGCCAAGCACCCTGGCTGACTGCACGCTGCAGACCAGCCTTGGTGCAGATGCATTCAGGTGCACATGGGAGTGCTGGCACCCACGTGCTACTCTGCCTAGCTATTGGGCAGGTCTCGCTGTCCATGACCCATGATGTCACAGAATATTGGGCAGAGATACTGACATGGGACCCCACTGCTAAGGCTGAGTGACAGCAGGGAATAGCCAGGGCTCAGGAGGGAAAAGTGTCTTTTCTTCAGGCCCCTGATCCAGACCTAGTCACCGTATCTATGACTGTGGCTCAAGACACCTGCGAGGATGAAACACACAGAGCCACACAGATGGTTCCCCAAGGTAGGATGGTCACTTAGGATTTTTCAATTTTACCATGGCATGAAAGTCGCATGCCCTGGAGGAACAGAGGCAGACTGTGAAATGAGATCCAGGCTGGTGATATTTGGGAAGTGACAGTCCATTAGCCAATTACATGATCACAGTGGAAAATGACCTGCACTGCATGGAACTGGGCTGCCAGCATTTGGTGGAGGGGAAGGTATCCAATATGTGACATGAGTGGCCCAGCGCTTTATTACAAGGGCCTTGTGTGGGTTGATTCTGCCCAGCTGTGGGTGAGTGCGAACGCTCTGAGCATATTGGAGGCAGGCTTGCTGTGCAATGCTGCTCTGTAGAGTAGCTGTGTTACATGTGTTTTTGCTTGGTATTTTCAGTGGTATACACTGAGTCTGTGGAGACCCTAACCTTACTCTGACTCAAACAGCATATGCACTAGAAAATAACATCCCTTGTAGGCTAAAAAGAGCTAGCTAGACTTCATAGTCTCTGTCTGTCCTTCTAACCCCCACCCCAATGCTTCCAGGATTTTAAAAATGAAATGTTTCTCTGCCAAGCTAGCTATATACAGTACAGGCCTAGTTTCTGTACAGATAGCCAGGAATGAAAGAGTTCAGATTTTGGGCAAAGTGCAGGCTCTTGTCATATAGGCCTGTCACTTCATGTTCTGCCTACTGTGTCAGAAGAGGACTGGATGTCCCCACTGAGCCAGGCTGGGATTTTAGCGTAGGGCAGCCACTTTTCAGATGGGTTGGAAGATGCAAAGCCACGATGGATTTCCTGGAAGATGCAAAGCCACGATGGATTTCCTGGAGATACTGCCTCAGTTTCCCAGTCTCCTGTCTCCTCAGCTTCTGTAGGGAAAACAGACCTCCATGGGCCCTGGCTGGCCTGATCCTGGAACCCAGCATCCTACCTTTGGGGCAGCATGGGTACTAAACTGAGGAACTAGGAACCTGAGTGTGCCCAGCTTGCTTCTTGCTTCATTGGATGCTCATTCTGTTCTGCAGCGTCCACCAAACCCTTTCCTTCTATAGGCACAATTTCCTTGGCTGTAGGGCAGGGCGGAGGAATTTCAGACTTGTGTGGGTCTTAGAGAAGCAGACACAGTCTCTCTGTTTCTCTCTCTCTCTCTCTCTCTCTCTCTCTCTCTCTGTGTGTGTGTGTGTGTGTGTGTGTGTCTGTCTGTCTCTGTCTCTGTCTGTCTCTGTCTC
>NC_034597.1:16321050-16366275 GCF_900095145.1 Mus pahari | reverse complement strand
TCTCTCTCTCTCTCTCTCTCTCTCTCTCTCTCTGTAGAAGACATGGGGCAACATAGCTTCTCTTGTTCCCACTTTCCTTACACCCCCCCACACACACACACGCCTGCACCCTAGTCCTTGCTGTTCAGAAGCAGTTCCTGCCACCAATGACTACCTACTTTGTGCCCTAGGCTCCAGGTTTCAACCAATCCCGTCACTGCTGTCTCACTGGAGGAAGGCTAGAGGAAGCACCTAAAACCACTGCTGTTACACTTTCAGCAACAGAATCCATACTGAGAGTATCAAAGTGTAACTCCTAGGTCATGATTGGGAATGAATCATCCAGGGAAGAGGGCAGCTCATCCCTTGAGAAGAATGGCAGCTGATACAAGGAAGTAACAAAGTTGCCAAGGAGATGATTATTGCAGACATGGTGCTCTGTTAGCTTAAGACTAGAGGGTAAAAGTTAGGGGTGAAATGGGAGATCTGAATGACTTCAGGGTATCTCTCCTAACAGATTTGTTACTGTAAATGGCTTCTAGAAAACAAGACGCCACAGTGATAATCTTCAAAGAAAACACCCAGCAGATGCCATCTTTACCCCAGGGCTACGATCAGGTCAGCATCCAAAGTCTGAAAACACGAGGCACTGTAGAGACCACATTACCTCTGCAAATGCAGAGTTGGCCCTAAATAATGGGTAAAAATAAGGTTCTAGACTTTCCATCTTAATCTCTCTGTGCCCCTGGCATAAATGAAGGTACTTGCTGCTTTTCTTTAGTCAAGCACATAAGACAACTCCACTCACTCTATAAGGACTGATCTGTGCCTTTGTCTTTATTCTCTCCATCTGCCCCTCAGTATCCTAAAGTGCTGGGCTTGGTTCTCAAACACAAATGAGTAAAGGCCCACCCAAAGGCATGGAGGAGTGGAAAGGGCATTCAGCCCACAGAAAGGTACAGACTTTATGGATGGAATCCCAACACGATAGCAAGGACCATAGAGGGGCTGTGAAATAATAACCATCCCAAGACAGGGAAGAGTCCAGGGGAGGAACTGACCCATATTCACCAGCGCCTGCTTTGCAGGCAGGGACCTCCCTGCTCAGGGGTGGCTGCTGTAAGGTTTACTTTAGAAGAGATAAAAAAGGGATGGGAAAGAAAACATAGGGTGAAGGGAAGGAGGAAAAGGGATATCTTCAAATGACTTCTAACTAAAAACATCCTCAAATGTCTGAACTTTTTAATATAAATTGGTATGTTCTAGGATGCTTCTGATATCAAAATTTGGGCAACGTTTGCTGATTCTGGGAAAGCACCACTGTAAAAAGTGACTGAGCAGGTTGGACTCCAGCAAGGAGCCAGCCTTGCCAAGGTTAGACCAGAGATGGATTGATACTGGCATTAGCAGGATGTTCCTCGGGAATCCCGGGAGTGCTGAGAGCTATCGGTGAGAGTCTGTGAGCTATCAGAATCCCCACCCTTCATGATCAAAATCAATCAATGCTTCACCCTGGTCAATAAGTGGCACTTCTCGTAATAAGGTTGATTGAAGCCATGTGGGGGAGTGCAGGGATCCGCTTTTCGTAGTTAATAGCTGGCTTTAGCTACTATGTTCCAAGGTTATGTAGTTTGTGTCCCAGTCTTCTACCGACCTGTCACATCTGCAAACAACTGGGTGCCAAGAGACTACCTCCCGTGAAAATACACACAGAGTGAAGTCCAAGCTTCCACAGGCTTTAGAATGTGTCAAGACTCACCTGAATTTGCCTCTACACATCCTTCACATGATAACCTCTGCTACAAATTGGTTTAGAGTCTCTCTCTCTCTCTCTCTCTCTCTCTCTCTCTCTCTCTCTCTCTCNTCTCTCTCTCTCTCTCTCTCTCTCTCTCTCTCTCTCTCTCTCTCTCTCTCTCTCTCTCTCCTTCTTTTATTTCTATACTGTGTATTGAACCAAGGACCTGGCACATTCTAGAAAAGCACCTTGCCCCTGAGCTACACCCCAAGCCCCTCAGCTGTAAGTTAGAAGAATAAGATGGGCTCAGCGGTTTTCAACCTTGAGCACACGTTAGAGTACCCCAGGAATTTTTCTAATTTCCCAGTGCTTCCGCTTTGATCAATTACATCTGAAGTATTGGACTTTTTTTCAAAAGCACATGGATGATTGTCTCCTTCCAGTCATGTCACAAGCTGGGACCCAAGCAGCTGTCCAGTTTGTTTTGGCTTCTTACCACTGCTACACTTAGACATAAGTGTGTTATCATACAGACTGGAGGTTAACTGTCCACAGTAAGTCTCACTGGGCTGAAACGAAGCATGTCGGCGGGGCTGCATTTCTTCCAGAAACTAGAGGAGAGTCTATTTCCTTGCCTGTCCCGTCCCAGATGCTGTTTGGATTGGATCATATTTCCCCTTTCTTATCCCCTAAGTCAGTGGAGCCCAACCACATTCTGGTCACACTGCCATACCTGCAATATTCCTTACTGTTGTCCTGTGCCACTATTAAATATCATTTCTATTACTTTGGGTTTTCCTGGGTCATCAGAGAGAGTCTCTCTCCATAAAGTTGACTGACTTATTCCACCTGTGATCCTTCCTAACTTCCCTTTGTCTGCATGATGAGCTGGCTCAGTAGATAAAGGCACTTGCCACCAAAACCAGTGGCATGTGTTCAATCTCTAGAATACACATGGTAAAAGGAACAAACCACTGGGATGTATGAGACCAGGAACCAAAGAGAAAGATGCTGTGCTGAGAAAGCAGGACCCAAAGCCTGCATCAGGACCCTAAGCTTGTATCAGGACCCTAACCCTGGATCTGGACCCAAAGCCTGCATCAGGACCCTAAACTTGTATCAGGACCCTAACCCTGGATCTGGACCCAAAGCCTGCATCAGGACCCTAAGTCTTTATTTAAAACCAAAGCTGCACATGTACAGCCAGATATTCCATCAATAGCAGGACCCATTATACCAAGGAGAAAATGGCTTCCAGAAAGAACACGACTATCAGGGAACCTGGAGTTGAACCAACACTGATGCTCAGCAGTATTGAGAGATATTTGACACTTTCCCACTGAAAGAGTGGCTAGACCCTGTAGGTCCCTGTGGGCATTCTGAGAGACCCCACAGTAGCAGAACTAAGCTATAGAAAGGCAAAGCTACTTCAGAGCCAATAAGAGTTAAAACCCAGATTCAAAACCAAGAGGCCACTTGAGGGTAAACCAGTTGGCTGCCAGCACACAACACAGTGGACTCTCTGAAGGAAAAACAAACCCAGACACTCAGCCACACTACATTCAATGCCTGGCACCCAAGGAAAGATATCGAAATATGCAAAAAAAAATTATTGTAAAGAAACAGGAAAATGTAACCCAAGGCATTTTAATCAAATAAACCTAGACAGCCAAACTCAGAAACCACAGAAGGGGATGGAATTAGCATAGAAGGATTTTAAAACAACTATTATAAATACTTTCAAGGTCTGGGGAAACTATAAGCATCCCAAAGAGAGAAAAGACTATGAGTGTGGCTGGAGCTTCTAGAGCTCAGAATTACAACATATAAAATGAAACACATACACACACACACACACACACACACACACACACACACACACACACACACTAGACAAGCTTAAAAGCAGATTAGACACTGCACAAAGAAAACATAAGCAGAATTGAACAAAGAGACTGTTCAAATAAAAGCAGAGAGTTTCTTAAAGACAATTCATTAAAAGGAGCCTCACTGGCATGTAGAAAAACATCAAGTGAGCCTTTATCCTGAAGGAAAAGGAAGTTGTTTTTCTTTCCACTCTCACATACAACATAGAACATTTCTCTGTCCAGAAACAGGAGATTTCTATTTACTAACAGCCCATCTCCAGCGGACACCAGTTGAGTGTCCTATGGTTGAACCCTGACACTATCTACTTGAAGGTAGCACCCTATTCCACAGGTGGAGCGCTTCTGGTCCACAACAGTGCCTTTCCCACTTCAGATGTCAGTTACCAGTGTCAGGCAGAGCTCATTGCCATGACAAAAATGTCTGACATAAATTATTTGAACGAGGAAGGTTTTATTTTAGTTCACAGTGTCCGAAGTTTCAGTTCATGATCAGTTAGTTGGCCTGTCACTACAGGACTGTGGTGAGACAGAGCTGTGATGGGGAAAGGGTGTGACAGCAGAGATAGTATCTTACTTAGGCTTCCATTGTTGTAAAGAGATACTATGACCAAGGCAACTCTTAGAGAACATTTAATTGGGTCTGACTTAAATTTCAGAGGCTTAGTCCATTGTCATCATGGCAAGAAGCATGGCAGCATACAGGCAGACATGGTACTGGAGGAGCCAAGATTTCTACATCTTGATGCATAGGCAGCAGAAAGAGACTGTGTGCCATAGTGGGCATACCTTGAGCATAGGAGACCTTAAAACCTGTCTCCACAATGACTCACTTCCTCCAACAAGGCCACACCCACTCCAACAAGGCCAAGCCTCCTAATAGTGCCAGTCCCTAGGGCCAAGCATTCAAATGCAAGGTTCTATGGGGGCATACCTATTCAAACTATCAGGGATGATCATCTCATGGCAGCCAAGAAGAACAAGAAACAGAGAATGAGAGAAAAATAGAGGCAAAGCAAGATATTCCATCAAAGATATATCTCTAGCTACTTTCTTATTCCAACTATGCTCTACCTCCCAATGGTCCATCCAGTACAAACTTTAGCAATGGCTTTACCCGTTGATGAAGTTAGGATCTTATGATCCAATTACAAACTCATTATTTCATATCAATGATGATTAACCTTGATTATCAAGGTTCTACAATAATCCATAGATGGGATCTACAATCACCCATAACACAGATCTTGGGCATGTATATGAGGGCATTCCCAGGGAGGTCTAACTGAAGTTGAAAGAGACATATGAACATGAGTAGCATGATCGATCCCATTGGCTGGGACCTTGATTACATTGAAAGAAGAATGTGAGCTGGGCACCACCATTCATCTCTCTCTGCTTCCTGACTCCAGATGTCATGTGACCAGCTTCCTCAAATTCCTGCCACCATGCCTTTCCCATTATGATGGCCTGTACCCTTACACTATGAGCAGCTGTGAGTCAAAATAAACATTTCCTTTTTCAAGTTGTGTTTCTTACGTGTTTCGTCCCAACTACAAAGTAACCAACACTAAGCACAACTGGACGCTTCCTAAACCCCGTGCTGTAGGGATTTATGTCGATTTCAGTGGTAAGCATGAGTGATTACATCATTAGCCATGACCGATCGCTCAACTGTTAGCTTCATCTCCTCCCATGAGGTCAGAGTATAGAGCTGAACGTTCTGATTCTCTAACCGGATGGAGGGCTCCTCTGGCAAACAGCTCTCATCCTGTGGTTATCTAAGGACTTCCAAAAAATCTCACTCATACAAATTCCGCCAGGATCGGGGCTTGCTAGAAAAGATGTATCTTTAACTGTTACTACTCGGAAGTTGTTTGAGGAACTGAGGCAGAAGTCCAAGATTTATTTTGTAATGAGAAAGAGTCTTCTTGCTCTAGTCACTAAGGAAATGACAAGGGATTCGGGATCCATGGATGAAACTAAAATGAATATTTGCTGTTATATCACAGTGTTACGTAGGAGCTAATGAAGATGTAGTAGCTATGAATTTTCTAGATTAAAAAAATACATTGATATACTTAAAATGCCAACATACATCAAAGAAAGATAATAAAAAAAAGAAAAATCAGATCTCTGCATTTCCCAATCAAGCTTATGAAGATCGATGATAAGGCCAAAGCATCCTTAAAGTGCATAAAATGGTACTAATCATAACAGGGATGCAACTGAAGAAAAACCTAAGACTGACTTCTCTACTATGCCAGTCAGGTGATGATGTCACAGTATCACTGATATGGAAAGAAAGTAGGAAGCCCACCAACCTGGGATTTTATAGCCAGTGGAAATATCCTTCAAAAACAAAGGCAAAAAAAATTAAATTGATAAAGCTTGGAAATCCCATTTCCTAGGAACCCTGTGTTGTATTATTGATGAAATAAAACCCTTTTGGTTGAAGGAGAATAGATGGAAATCAAGGCACTAGTACTAGAAGGGTTTGATTTTCAATTAGAATTTTTTTTTTAACTTTGAGTGTTTTAATGTTTCATTTTCTTGAAAGAGTAGTTGGTGTGTGTGTGTGTGTGTGTGTGTGTGTGTGTGTGTGTAAAGAGAGAGAGGAGAGAATACATGACAATAATAGCATAGAGGACAAGAAGTGAGAAAGGAATTGTATTCTTGTAAAAATTTTATGTCATATAGAATGTAGCACAAGATTAGTGGGAAGTAGTCTAGGAGAAAGTAAATATGCTCTATTACAAATTCTGGAGCAGAAAACAGAAATGCATAGCTTCTACCGAACAAGAAACAGAATCCTAAAAATACCCAACTAATATGAAAACAGAAAATAAAAAGAGAACAAATAGATACAAAATAGAAAATAAGTACCAAAATAATATATTTGAATACACCATTATTTACATAATTAATAATTGAATGAAATTAAATGAAATAATTACTTTAATTATTAAATGAAAATTGGTTACATGTTGAATTTAAAAGGTCGAAAAAAGTAAGACCCAATTATGTGCTATCTATAGAACATATACTTGTTTTGGTGTTTTCAGAAGGACTCTTACTTGTACCACAGGTGAGCCTCAAATTCATGACAATCTTCCTACCTCATCCTCCCAGGTCAAGGGATCAAAGGTGAGAGCAACCACACCTGTCACAAAAATATTTATTTTAAATATGAAGATAGATGGGTTTATATTTAAGACCTGATAGTTTTAAATGTTAATATGACTCAATCTAGAATTTCCTAGGAAAAGAATCTCAATGAGGGACTGTCTAGAAAACATTGGCCTATGGATATCTTTATGGAGAACTTCTTGATTACATATTAATTAATGTGTGAAGAAGACAAAGCCTACTATGGGTGACACTATTCCCTAGGCAGGAGATCCTGGATTGAATATGTGGAGAGAAGAAGCTGAGTATAAAAAAAAAAAACTGAGCATAAGAATAATGCATGCATTTGATTTTCTCTGCTCTTGACTTTGGATGTGACTAACTGCTTCAGGTCCCTGCAGTGATGCACTGTAATCTGGAATTGTGAGCTAAAACAATTTTCTCCCTCTAAAGTTGCTTTTTACCTGGGTATTTTATCATAGCAACAGAAATGAAACTAGGTCAGATGGAATAAAATAAATTATATAAACATTAATTATATTCACCTGTAATTCTATTGATTATATTTACATCAGGTTGAATAGAATTTCACACACAAAAAAAAATATTACAACACACTGAGAAAAGGGTCAGTTTATCAGGATGACAAAATATTTGTAAATGTTTATGTAACCCATAATGAAATTTCAGAATATGCCAAGAAAATTCTGGCAGACTGAAAGGGGTAGAGAAATGCAAGGCTGTGTTGGCAATCTCAAATACCTTGATAGAAAGTCTTTCTAAGAACACGGAAGCCTTAAAGAAGACCATCAAGAAGCCCTCCCAAATAGACTCTCTAACCAACACCACCAAAACATCTATCATTTTATAGTATGCCTCCTAGACTTACCCAGCAGCCATGCTCTCAGGATTGGCTGGAGGTGGCTCATACCAGCTCACAAAATTTGTGTACTTGATATTCCAACACTGCATTCAGCAGCACTGTGTTTAGTTTGTCCATGATGGAAGGATTTATACCCTAAGGATTGGCTGGTGTTGCAAGCCAAGCAACCTTTCTCAGGAAGCCGGCTTACTTGAACATCACTGAAGAGTCTGGCGCTTCACATGTGTCATCTGACATTAAAAACAAACACAAACAAACAAACAAGCAAAATAAGGTACCAAAACACTTAAAAGAATTATGTCATTTCATATATTTTCCCTGGCAATTTATTTGTAAATACATAACAGTAAGTTTTGTATGGAAGCCAAAATTCTTAGAGAACAAATATTTATGATAATGATTTATAATAATGAGTCTTAATGTATAATAATATTATATATATAATATATAAATAATACATAATAAGTGTTATGTATTAATTGTAAATAAGTCAAAATGAATTACAAAGGAAATCTTTATGTTCAACTCAGTGAAAACAAAAAATGAAACATGACATTCTGAATCTTCAGTGAACCTGTAGTAATAAGTAGTAAACATAGTAGTTTTAATGATAACTGGTGTTTACAATCTCTGGCATTTGGTTGTGCTGTTTATGTAGGTTTAGGATGAATGGCCTTGCTGAAGGAAGTATGTCACTAGTATAGGTTTTGAGTGTTTAAAGACTTGGTGCTCTTTCTAGTTTTCTCTCTCTGCTTCTTGCTTGTGGCTCAGGATGTGGGCTCCCAGCTGCTGCACCAACTGCCACTCCATCATTCTGGGCTCTTATTCCTCGGGACCTCTGAGCCCAAAGGAATCCTTTCTTCTTGGATAAGTTACCTTGGTCATGGTGGTTCCTCACAGCAATAGAAAAGTAGCTAATGCAAGAAGCCGTGAGTCATGACAACACTGAGTCACAAAGAAGAAAGTCCCAAAGCAGGCATTTATATGCTCAGTCATGGCAAGGAGGAAAATGTAAAATAAACCCAAGGAAGCCAGAAGGAAGAGGGCACAAGGTCCAGCTGCCAGTACTAATGGTGAGCAGCAAGCATCTAAGCAGACTGATCCAGGAGCAAAGGAAACATAGCTCATCAACAGCGAGGATCAAAAGAGGACATCACAGGCTGGGAACTTGAAGTAATGAAAAGGCTAATAATAAAATTGTACTAGATCTCACACTACAAGTTCAACAACTCAGAAGACATGCACCAATTCCTCGAAATACAAAGACTTCGAAAACTCATTCAGAAGAAATAGGAAGCATGAATAGCCCTGCATCTACGAAGCCTGTAGTTATAAACCTTCTTACTCGGTTGCTACAGCTTCACTGGGAAATCCTGCTTTTAAAAATTAGGTAGAAAACAAAACCAAACCAATATTAGACCTATTAAACTCCTTCAGAAAGTAAAGAGAAAACCCTTTCCATTTTGTTTTGATCAGTGAATTTACCTAATCCCAATTTAGAAAGGGATATTTAACAATAAAATAGAAATAATATAGGAAAAAAAAACCCCTACAGGCCAGGGTGTTTCAAAAACACTGAAAATATGATCAAACTCAATTCAACAATACACAAAAAAGAGTGGGACGTGGTGGCCAAGCAACCAGCATGATGAGGGAAGGAAAACAAGCAGCAAGTTGAAGGCCAGCCTGGGCAAGTTAGTGAGACCTTGTGCTGAAATCAAAACTAAAAGCGGGTCTGGAGATTTCACTAGGAAGTAGCTCATAGAAGGCTGTAGGTTCGATCCCCAGCTACCTCAAAACAAAGCAACAATATGCAGACTGAATAAACCAACATGACCCACTGTGGTTTCTCTAGGAATGAAAAGTTAGTTTAATATTCAGTGGTCAGTAAAATGATCTGACTCTCCCAATAGAATTTTACTAAGTAGGGATACGGTTTAGCTTTAATGATAACCTATGGCAGCCTCAGAACATATGGACAGACTCTATGGAAGTTTACAGAGATGTAGACTTTGGGTCTTTCTAACTTTAGTGTATGATGGTTCTAATTTCCAATTTTTTATAATAAATTTTTAAATTAAAAAATTCTCAATGCCATAAGGATATGTATTCATTTGCAGGCCACTTTTCCTTCCTGAGTAGACTCCTATCTCCAGGAAGTGAACCACCCAGGCTGCTACCACTGGTCCAAAGTTAACCATAAAGGAAACATGGCAAAATTTTCCAAGTCCACAAGGATATAGAAGACTTGAACCACACTACTAAGACAATTAACCCAACATAGTGTCTCTGGGCACTATGAACACCTGACTCAGCAAGAACAACAACCACAACAAAAACAGTTGTTTTCTGTGAACCTGGAATAATTCTCACTCAATAGACCACAGTACCAGTGTTGGCTGGAACTGTCTTGTACCTGCTCACAAAGTTCTTCCCTGCATTTGGTAGCCACATGTTGAATTTGGCCATGGTGCAAGGGAGGTGAAGGCCATTCTTACAGCCTCTCATAAGGGTTCTGTGTGCCTTCACCAGGGGCCGGGAGGTGGGAGATAGAAAGATCTTCAGGTGGGCTGTTTGGTGACTCTCAGGGACTTGGAGTGTGGCAGAACCCAGGGCAACCCTCTAGATTTTATATAAGCAGAGACACTGAGGACTAGTGAGTTCCTGAAGGTCACATAATACCCTCACTTCAAGGTCAAAGCCACAACAGAAGCCCCAGTCGCCGTTCTAAACTTCAGGACCGAGAAAAGTACCACTCATTTCCCACCCACCAAAACCAAACAGGTCCTAGTCTCTCCCTGGGTTTCTCTTTTTATTACAACCATTCTGAAACCCACTGAAAAGCAAAATGGTATAATTAACGCCCATATATCTGTCATGTAGACTTAACAATCTCTATCATTTTGTGCTCCTGACTTCATATCATTTTTTTCCCTGAAATATTTTAAAGCAAATTGCAGACACTATGACATTTTGCTCCCAAATTCTTCAGAAAGGATTTCTAAAATGCATGAGCCCCTATAATCACAGTGTCATTAAGGTATCGAAAAATCATGGCTATTTTCTTAACACTCAGTGTCCAGGCTTGTGTGTGTGTGTGTTATGTGTGTACACAGGTGTGTAAGTATGCATGTTCATGTGTGTACGATGCATGTGCACATGGAAGCCAATAACAATGCCCAATGTCTTACTCAGAGTCTTATTCAATCTATCTATTTTGAGGCAGGGTCTCTCCCTGAGTCTGGGGCTCACTGATTGGGATAGATTGGGTGAACGGTGAGCTCCAGGGGTCTTCCTATTTCTACATCTCCAGGGTTGGCATTAAAGATGCGTTCTATGGCACCCAGCTTTTCTATGTGGCTGCTATAGAAAAGCTGTCTCTCCATTGGCCCTGGTGTCCAGTCGTTCTGTGCAACAGAGGCTGCTGATGTCTGTCTAGCCTCTCCTGACCCACTTCACTAGACATCAGCTTCAGCTGAGTGTGTAGCACCTTCGCACATCTCTGTCTTCCCCTCGTACAACTGCCTTTCTATGGGAGTGAGGGCTAGCCCTGTACACAACTGCCTTTCTATAGGAGTGAAGGCTAACCCTTTACCAGCACACCTTCCTATCTATAGGACAGGAACAAAGCAAAGGCAGTGGTCCTCAACCCCAAAGGAATCTTCAGCCAAAGAGAAACAAGAGTTGTCTGGCAAGCCCTCTAGCTTGCCCCTCTGGAAATACCCTCTTCTGTCACCAAGAGAACCCAGGGTGACTGAATTCCATGTTCCTCCAGCAGAGATCCACTTGCTATCTCTCTTGAAGTCAGCCTTCTCTCACTGTGCCCCACAGCCATAAGGCCCCTCCTCTGGTCATGGTTCCTCTTCCTGGGACTACTGCCAAGTAAATATGTCATTTCCCCAGGTCTCTTCTCATCATTCACTTTGGGGAGGCTGGCCACAAATGATGAAAATATTCAAATTTGCCCGATTATTTCAATCACCTTGTTCCCAACAATCCAAAGCATTTGACCTAGAAAATAAGGAATTTGGAAGCGAAAATTGTCAAGGGAGATGAGGAGGTGCCTTCAGTTCTTCCAGAACGGGGCCTCGGAACCTGTGAGCCGGATTGTTGTGTTTTACACTTAATCTCTGGCCCCTCTTCCTGTAGGGCCATCTATACCTGACCTTATTCCCTGCCTGTGGCCAAGTACTTCAGCTTTAGCAATCAATCTCTCTTCCCCAGGCAGTAGAGACCTGTTCAGGAAATCAGAAATGACTCCAATCAAGGGCTTGTCCAAAGCCATCGAGCCAGGATTGCTCATCTGATGGGAGTGAACCCGGAGCTGCAGAATGCCATGTCTGCCCTCTGTGCAGGGACAGCCTGAGAATGAAGTCGACAGAGCAGAAGGAAGCCAGAGGTGGCACTTGGCACCTGGGGCCAGCCATGCCTGGCCCCTGCCTTGAGAGTTAAATCCTTCCTTCACGCTTGAGCAAGGGGGAACTGGGTTTCATTCCCTAGCAGACAAAGTGCCAACCAATATGAGGGTCCATGGGTTCTCCAACTCAGTGCTCTGCCTGTGTGGTACTGTAGACACATCCTAGGGTTGACAGGGAGATGTCCCTTCAAACCTTGTCTGCCCGAGGGGCTATGAGAGTGACTCATGCTTTCTTGCCTATGAGTTTTGTTTTTGTTTTTGTTTTTGTTTTTGTTTTTGTTTTGTTTTTGTTTTTTTTTTTTTTTTTCGAGACAGGGTTTCTCTGTGTACCCCTGGCTGTCCTGGAACTCACTCTGTAAACCAGGCTGGCCTCGAACTCAGAAATCCACCTGCCTCTG
The DNA here is from genome assembly GCF_900095145.1 of Mus pahari. Taxonomy (NCBI): domain Eukaryota; kingdom Metazoa; phylum Chordata; class Mammalia; order Rodentia; family Muridae; genus Mus; species Mus pahari. The sequence continues at coordinate 16,353,848 of NC_034597.1, read as the reverse complement.
CCTCCCAAGTGCTGGGATTACAGGCGTGTGCCACCACTGCCTGGCTTGATAAGGAACTTTTTTTTTTTTTTTAAAAAAAAAAAAACTTACTTATTTATATGAGTACACTGCATCTGTCTTTAGACACACACTAGAAGAGTGCATTGGATCCCATTACAGATGGTTGTGAGCCACCATGTGGTTGCTGGGAATTGAACTCAGGACCTCTGGAAGAGCAATCAGTGCTCTTAACCACTCCCGCCCTTGCCTATGAGTTTTAAAGAAAACATAGTAGGTTGTGTTTTTAAGTTTTCTTTTTAAAGAAAGATGGGTTGCTATGTTTATACTCGACCATTTGAGAGCTCCCTGTAGGTGCACAGCATGGAATCCCCAATTTAAAGGTGCTGCCATAAGTGGCCTAAGGTGTCCCGTGTTTCCTAGGTTAAAGGCAGAAGCCACTGCTGTTCAAGCACTTGCTTCTGCTCTAAGCATTGTACACCAGGGGACCCACCTACACTCCACAGGTGACAACTCAAGACGTTCTGGCCCTGAATGAGGAGATGGGTACCCTCATCTGACAATAGAGAAAACCAAAGGCTGGCTGACTTACATGACTTCCCAAGGCCACAGATACGGGTAAAGGAGCTGGCATTCAATTCCAGATCTGGGAGGCGTGCCTTACCCACAGCACCTCTGCCCTTTCCTACTGACTCCTGTACAGAACTGTGAACACAGCTTCCTCCGGCAGCCCGCCGGCCATCTGGCCACACACTGGAGGGCAGGGATCTTGCTCAAATTTGTACTTCCAGCGTGCTGAGAGAGCCAGGGCTTCTGAAACTGGCTCCAGTTCACACAGGTTCATCTGGGCTTCTGCTTCCTGAAGAGGAAGCTGTGGGGATTCTTGTGATTAAGGGCTGTTGGCAGCTGTGCCTTAGGGGCCTGTGAAAGACAGAAGTGACTATGACACTCATCTCACTGGGACTGAAGGAGAAAGAGCAGGGCAGCCTTGTTCCTGGAGATGAGCAGCCTTCGTTCTTCTCCTCGGGGACACATGAAGGCCGGAAGAGGCAGGGGGATTGAACTGCTACCCACAGCAGAAGACAGAGTTTTCAGTTTCCTTACGCCAACCACTAAGGACGGTTTCACTGAGCGTAGGCCAGTCAGGACCGAAGGTGTGTGCTCTTGAGCAGGTCTCTATGGTATGGAGAGCATATGCCAGCTCTACCTTTGGGGATGACTTCCCTCCTCTCAGCTCTGCACAGCTCGCAAGATTATAGCTCGGAGCTCGCAGAGGAGAGGGGACCCAGGATGCTTCCATACCAACTGCCACTGTTGGAGTCAGGATGTCATATCCACTCACCACATCCGTAAGACACCCCAGTGCACTAAAGTAGGAGCACTGTGGCCTCTGCTGTTAATATTCCTAACCTCGTCTGAACACAGGTTCTACCTGCTAAGAGCCATCCTTTTAAAAAAAAAAAAAAAAAAAAAAAAACTTGATTTAGAACTCACAGTCATATATGGAGAAGAGCCTTCTAGAAACACCTTATGTAGTCAAGCTCCTTTATGAGAGAGAGAGAGAGAGAGAGAGAGAGAGAGAGAGAGAGAGAGCAATGCAAACACAGAAGAACACACTGGCTGTTCAAGAGACAAACAAAACTAAAAACAAAACAGAAAAAAACCAAACAACTGGTCCTTGGCCCACGCAGACCTTGGGTCCCTCTTTATGCCAGCTTCTCACTCACTGCTTCTCATAGTGCAAATGTGACTGGTTCAATGAGAATTTGGATCTTTAAAAAAAAAAAAAAGGATTGATTTTGGTGTTTTGAGGCTTCGTGAAACCAGCAATTTTAATCAATTTTTCAAAATTGCTAATTTCATCCATCCAAGAGACTCACACACAAACAGAGGGGCTGATTGAAATTTAAATGGCGGCTGGCTTGTTAGCTGCAGGCAGCCAGGCTGGGTATTTTTCTATGCAAGTCTGCCACTGTGTCCCGGCTGGCAGCAAGAGGAAGCGGATCTCCAGGAGACACTCGAAGGCAGTAAGAATTCAGGCAGCCGAAATGAGAAGCAACAACGTGAAATGATAAAAACAAAGGCAGATCCTTATTAGCACCAACATAATGTGTTCCTGTGTCCTCCGGTCTCATCGAGAGCCCTGCCCGTTGTCTATTGAAACTGTAATTAGGCTGATAGGAACCAGAGGATTAAACTAACTTTCTTCTCTGATCGCAGGGATTTCAAATGAGGGAGATGGGGTGGAGATAAACCTGAGGAAAGGTATTAATATTCTGGGCCGCAGCTTCCCAGGGCAGCTGAGCTGCTAAACAATGGCTGGATGCGGCCCGCCCACCTGCGGCTGCCTGCTGGGTAAGGATTGAGATGCCCGCCTGCCACATCTGCTGGATGAGAATGTTGAGGTCGCTCCATACTCTGCCAAACGCGATCCTTGGTCTTTCACACCTCTCTCCCAGGACGCTGTGTCAATCCCTCCTAGTGTCCTTCCCATATGCCTGCCACCTGGGTACTATTGCAGTTGAGCCTTAATCTGGAGCTCCTGGCAGAGGAGCCCGCTGCTGTCTTTCCAACCTCCAGTGCATTCGTTCAGTTACATGCCAACCTCCATGCACAGTCAGGCACCTGGAGGCCGTTTTCCTAGCCACACCGGAGATCATCCCGTCTCTCTTTCATGATCTATTTCCAACTCAGAAAATAAAGGCCAGCCTGCCCCATGTGTCCTCACACTGCCTCTATGCCTCCTCCCCACCAAGGTTCTGGGTACATCAGCCACTTCTCAAATTTACCGTGGGCTTCCCCTCCGGCTGCATGGGCTGTTACTCTCCCTGTTACTCCTTTATCTGGTGACACTGGACCCCGCGGCCTTCTGTAGTGCTTAGGACCCTAGTCACCTTCCTCTGAACCGTCACTTAAGTAGCCACGTGAAGACCTTCCACTTCATTGTAAGTTCTGTATAAGGTGATGGACCAGATCTTGTTGAAGAACGTGGGACATGGTGCATGACGGGACATACAGAATTAAAACTCGTGCCAGGGAATTGATGTGGGAAGGGGAGATGGAATAGAGCAGAGAAAAATGTGGAAGACAGGTAAGTTAAAATAAAGTCTAGTGACACACACACACACACACACACACACACACANATATATATATATATATATATATATATATATATATATATATTATCATAATGAAGGCTATTCCTTTACATTTTAATTTTTAAAAAAAGATAAAAATGAAAACAATCAGCCAGTGGATAGAGAACTTGCTCAGTGGTTAAGAACACTTTCTGCTTTTCACAAGGACCTGAGTTCGATTCCCAGCACCCACATTGTGCAACTCACAACACCCTGTAAATCCAGCTCCAAAGGATTCACAGACACATAAATAAAAATAAGTAGGAGCTATTCATATCAACACGGATCAGCCTGAATATGGACTAGGGACTCCAAGGGAGGCAGCCCGAGGAAGTGCTGAGGACTCCCTCTAACTGCTCTGTCTGGAAATCTTGCTAACTTCAGCACGGTTTCCTATGTGAGTGTGTTTGTGTATGTGCGTGTGTGCATATGTGTGTGTGTATGCATATATCTACATTCACATATATATCATTCCATATACCATCCACACGTGAATGGAATGATATTCACATGAATGCACGGCAGATCCCAATGGAGTGGACAACACGGAGTCTCACTTCCTATGCAAGGTGTTCACACAAGGGGAAACATGGTTGGTTGCTCTCACCATAGACCAGAGAATGAGGCCAGCATCCTAATGTCCTACAGCTCCATCCCCCTAGTCCCTCCAGTCTCAAGGCCAAAGCCTTAGTAGTACATTCGAGCGCTGAGAAGATGACTCGGTGGGCAAAGTACTTGCTGCAGAAGTGTGAAGATCTAAGTTGGCTCCCTAGAACCCTGATGAAGGAGCACAAATCAACAATCCCAGCTCTTGTAAGGCAAGATGTGAGGCAGAAAGGAGAATCTTTGGAAGCTGGAACGCCGTCTAGCCTGGTGTACTTAGCAGAAAACAAGAGACCCTGTCTGAAACAAAGTAGAAAATGTGGAACATCCCTGTAGGTTGTCCTTTGACCTTTACACAAGTGCCACGAATGACAGTAGGGGTATTCACACACAAGCACACACACAAAGGTTTAGAGAGAAGGTGGGATGGGGAAAGGAGAGGGAGGGGCACAGGGAGAGGGAGGGACCGAAACGTGATAAAAGAATAGCATGTGACAGTTCCTCACCATGGAACTGGGAAACTCTTGTCTGGTGCTGAACCCCCCTTCCTGAGCTTCCATTTCCTCAACTGTGAAGTTGGAGGAACATTTGAGGGTAATCTCCGCACCTCTGACAGTCTGACCTTTGTGACTGTTCCTTCAGGAGTAGGAGCCCCTTTCTGCCTCCTGAGACAGCAGGGGAGGCTCATACAACTGAGCAGGCTCAGGAAACTCAGAAAATCCCAAGAGCTGTCCCCAGGGGCACATAAGAGCCCTCTCCAGATTGAGCAGGCAGCTCCCAGAAATGTAGCTTTTTTTTTTTTTTTCTTTTGAGTTGTCACCCATGCTGGGATGGCTTTCCAGGAGATGCAGCTGCTTAGAGTCACCCATGTGTCTATAAGTGATCCCAATAAACTCACTGGTTCGCGGAGCCAAATTAGTGTGACCTCGTTTCTCTGGTCTGTCATCAGTGCCCTATCTGGGGGTGAGGAAGCATTTGTTTGTATCTCCCTAGGAAAAGTCAACATCTTGCTCATCCATTGGCATGGAGAACTTGCCCTTGAAAACAGACCTACTGGGGGCTTGTCAGAATGGCGTCTGCTGCACTGCATTGACCAGCAGGTGCTGTGAGAAGGCTGGGACGGTGGCTTTGCCTTACTTGACTCCTGAGGAGACAGAAATCCAAGGGAAATAGACAGAGACCAGTTCCTCCCCTGAGAGACTCAGTCTGGCTAGAGGTGCCGAGCCTACCTCCCTATGCCTTTGTTTTTCTGAATAAAAGAACTCCCTGTCTCTGAGAGTGTGGTGAGGGCAGCTGAGAACCCTTGGCTCACCTTCCTGCCTCCCCTTTCAGATACAGGCTTGCTTTGCTAATAATAATAATAATAATAATAATAATAATAATAATAATAATAGGCCCGTTTAAAGGAGAGTGAATGTGTGCTTTCACCTACTGCGCGTGTGAGCATGTGGGTCCACACAGGTAGAACAGGGAAAACTCTGTGCATTGCTTGTAGGAGGAAACGACATAGCCCAATCCCAATGCTATTTCCTCCAGCCCCTCACGAAACCATTATGCCTCAAAGATTGGAGAGGTTGTATGCAGAAGTCACATCCATGTCACTTCCGGTTCCTAGACGGGCTTACTTTTTGCGTGGCACCTGAGAAACACAGCAGCTTTGTAATAAAGTCACGGTTCCTCTCTCCTCTGAACCTGATTGATGGCCCTGCTTGGTAGGTTGTTGTGAGGATAGAGGGAGACACAGATGGGTGGGGCCCAATGCCAGCAATGGGCGCACAGTAGGTGCTCCTGCCAGCCATGGGCACACAGTGGGTGCTCCTTCTGGCGGATGGGTCTCATCCCATCTGACACTGGAGGGACCTGGGCTTTGGCTGACAGACAGTATTAATGCCCACTCCTCTGGTGCTGGACCAAACAAGCTTTGGCAGGGTCAGCTGGCCCCTCGCCTCCCCCGCCCCCGGCTCCTCATCGTGCATGCCCCATTAGTTGCACAGTGCCCCAAAGTACAACAGGAACGCTTCCTCAGCCGTTTCCTCTGCTAAATACCTCAGTGACAGCTTCTTGGCAGGGACAGAGCGCCAAGGTTAACATATGCTTGGAGTATGTGCTGCAGGCGTCCCACCTCCACATGGAAGCTGGAGGAGCCCCGCTTCATCTTAGCCTTTCCTGTGCCCCCAGCCCCCGAGGCTGCTTCCCAGCTGCCCCTCAGCCCCCCTCTGGAAGCCACTGAGGGATCTTAGCCTGGGTGGTTATTTACCTGTTCTGAGCACGTACCACGGCACCCTCCCTAGTACCGGTCAGCCCCATCACACCTGCCCACTAATCGGGACTTCCATCCCTTTCCAGAGCTTTCTCTGGATCAGGCAGTACGCAGGGCGCTAGTAATGAGATTGTGAAAGGGACTAACGTCTCAGAGGGAACTCCACAGTGCCTTTTGGTGACGCTAGGAATCTCAATCGCTTACTTCTTGTTTGAGCTTGACACAATCAACCTGCCCTCTCTGGTCAAGTGAAAGCAAGGATCAGCCATATGTCTAGGCAGGGTCATAGGGTCATAGGGTCATAGTTCACAGGGTCATAGGTCACAGGGTCATAGGGTCACAGGGACACAGGTTTAAAGAGATTTCTCTGCCATCATTTTGCCACCTTTACCTCCAATACCCAAGAGACCAGAGGAATTGGATATCAGCTGTACAAGCTATAAAAGTGTGTGGCACTCAAGGAGCCTTTGCCGAAGGATGAACTTATGGGTCTAAGTCCCCTAGAACACTGAAATCCTTCAGTCTCTTTACAAAGGTGAACCTTGGAAGCACCGAGAGAAAACGGCACGATCCCCAAGATATACAACTCACAGAGACGCCATCTTGGTTTCACAGCTGGCACAGTCTGGTCGATGGAACCAGGATATCTGGAGGTCAAGTTCAAGAGTCGTTTTCACCGGTCACATGCTGAGAGCATCCTCTTCAGTTGTTTCATTTGCACAACCCATGTCTGACTAGCTCACGACAGTCACTGTTTAGATGAAAAGACCTCTTTTGCTGCCTCTGCCCTGAGTGCCCAGTTTGAACTCAGTAATATCAGGCAGAATGAAATGGGAAGGTGGGATGCAGCAATGAAATGGGAAGGTGGGGGATGCAGCAATGAAATGGGAAGGCAGGATGCAGCAATGAAATGGGAAGGCAGGATGCAGCAATGGTATTGCACTAACATTAAGCAGTGTAGTAACCACAGCGCAGAAAAGTCTCCCAATCTCAGAGACAGGCCGGTGCCATTTGGGTCTTGCTCATATCACATACATGTCCAACCCAGAACAGTAGCAATCTCAGATCTGTGCAGTTCGTCAGGATACCAGCTAGCAGATGATGTGCCATCTTGAAGCTATGCCATCTGAGTCCCATGGCATTTTGTTGGCTCTAGCGGGGAGAAAAGGGACTAAAGGAGCATTGCTGCCAATGTTAGCTACCTCCTCCAGGAGGTGATACCCAGCCCGTCTGTCTATAACCTAGAACCGGCGACAGGGTCTTAGCTTCCAGCAGGAGAGTCTGGAATTTTAGGTGTGCATAGAAGATCACTGGGTGTTCTCTGTGTCTGGTACAGGCAAGGTGGTCTCAACCCATCGGGGACTCACATATCAACTTGAAGAAAGAGATTGGTCTGTGTGGGTTTGGGTGACCCTGGTGGCTAGACTGGAAGGTGATATATGGGAGAGGCCATTAAGGAAGATAAAGGAAGGGAGGGAAGACATTTGCTGAAGGTCAGTCTAGAAAGAGATCATAAAACACCAAAGTGGGCACAGATAGGCTTTAGTGGACTGGTCTCAGACAGAAGGCAAAGACAGGCATGGAAGGAGTCTGACTAGGTCGACAGGCTGGAGGATAAAGGCCTGGGAAACACAGCCGGGGGCTGTGGCCAGTCAGGTGAGTGACCAGTCAGGATGGCATGATTCTTTCGGGAAGGTGACTCCCTGGAAAGCTTGGGAAGGAGTAAAAGCAGGGACACACTGGCATTGTTCTCTGGAAATCTTGGAAATGCCTTCTAGGAAGGTGAGTGGCCAGTATGGCACCCACTCTGCTTGTTTCTTCTCTCTCAGCCCGTCTTCAAATCCGGGATATCCCTGGATTTTCTTTATCTGATGCTGTGGCCGAAGCTAAGACTGTGGTTGCTTGGGGCAGGAGAGTAGATGCAGTACCTGATAATCCTTTCTGCTACAAAGTGAGCTCCACCCCCATTCCCATAACTAGGCAGACAGGGAATAGCTGTGTCCATTCCACAGACTGGAAACCTGAGGCTCAGAGCTGCAGACCCCTTACACGATGGACTGTCCACCTCTGCCATTAGCTCCAGGTTACAGTTCCAACACTTCCTCTATGGAAGCAGGCTCCGTAAGCAGGCTTCTGGCAGATAGCTCACTCTGCTGGGACCTGCCAGCCAAATCAGAGCCTGCCTGCTAGGGGCTAAAGAACTGGTACTGGCAGGTACTAGTTGTGGGTTTCCATCAGCATTTGTCCCTGTTATCAACACGAGATGAAAACAGTCGTCTGACTTGAGGATTTGGCTTTCGCGGGAGGTTTCCCATCTGTCTCTTTCTCTCCTTCCTGGTCTGCCCCACTCCCAACTCTCATTGCCACCCTCGGCCTCCCCTCATGCCCCACCACCAGCCATACATATCTGGGAGCATGCATGCAAGCACACAAGCTCTGGATAGGGCTCTGGGCTGCACTTTCTTTCAGGAAGTTCTTACAGTGCTGTCCACACCTTCCCATCCCTCCGCTCTCCCTTGCACTGCCCTTTCCAGGGCTCTTTTCTGACACTTTCCTATGTTGGCATCAAGCAGCAGAATTCCAGCTCCAACTCTGCCCTGTGACCTTAAACAAGGCACCGAAACCCTCTCAGTTTTTATTTTCTTGGACTCACTTATCTCCATCAGGTATCAAGGACATGTGACTCTAGACTGATCCCAGAACGGCTTGCAAGCAACCAAAGGTACCACCAGACTGGGAGACACCAGAGGAGCTTCAGATGAAGCACACATCCGGCTGTGCTACTGTCCTGAATTCACTGACCCTCTCTGTACCCCCAGCCTTCCTTCCCTCTCTTCCTCCCTCCCTCCCTCCCTCCCTCCCTCCGTGCGCGATGAGAGTGTGGGTATGGGAGCAAGCACATGCATGCCACAGGTGAACAACCTCTGATGAACATCCTTGCTTGAGACAGGTCTCCTTTTCCTTGTTCACTGCTGCATATGCCAGGCTACTTAGCCCAAGAGCTCCTGCCTCCACCTCCTGTCTTGCTGTGAAAGTACCGGGACTATACACACTATTGTGCCTGGCTTTATGTGGGTGCTGGGGATTCAAATTCAGATCCGCAGTCTTGTGCATCAAGCACTGAGTCATCTTTACAGCCCTTGTGCCTGCAGCTTTTAGTAACTAAAATGGGGAGGCCACTGCTCCTGCTTTATTAGTATTATGGGATGAGCTCAAAAATCTCTCTGCTGGGGAAGGAAACAGTACATGGGTTCTGGTTGTATGGAGACATGTATGTAAGGACCAACAAGCTCCAGTCTCTGCTCCTCACACAGACAGGCATGTGAACTCCTGCTAACACGCCACACTTACTTCTTGCTTTCTCGCGTAAGATGACAGAACCAGAAACCGACATTTTTCAAACAAGTTTCCCTCACTGAGGTCTATGGGAAAGGCTTGGTGTCTCAGAGATTCCCTCAGTCACCCCTGTTTGACCAACAGCATGAGACACCCACATGGTCTCAGGGGCCAGGAATCAGGCGTATCCCACCCTGGCAGGGCCACATCTATTACTAGTTACTAGTGCTATTACTGTATTAAACAGTTATTACTCATGCTATTACTGTATTAAGACAGGAATGACTTAAGAGAGGAAGAACTGATTCGGCCTCACAATTCAAGAGTCTACAGCTCATCATGTCAGGATTCACTTGGTGTCACAGCCTGCCACAGGCAGTGAGATCCTGAGACAGGGCACCCCCACGTCCCGTTGGATCAAGAATCAGAACACAGCTTGACTATAACCCTCAAAGGCCTACCCCACGGACATACTCACGCCAGTCAGAAACCACAACCTTCCAAAACAGTGTCACCAGCTGGGGGGTGGGGGGGCATGTGTTCAAGCACATGGGACCATGGGGAACATTTCACATGCAACCCATAATACTACATTCCTGGAGAGGGGCCAGACATAGCCCAAAATGAGGGAGCCCAGGTAAAACTAAACAGGCACTGTTGAGATCCATGTGACAGGGTGCCTATGTTAATACTTTAGAATGTCACTAGCCTTGATGGCGACCCTGAGGAGATGAGCGCTGTGCTTCCCCAGCAGATCCATTTGTGGGCCTCTTGTAGACACTAACACCAGAGAATAGGTGCTCAGACCTGAATATGCCACGCACGCGAGGTCACACTCCTCACGACAAGCATGGGACAAGTCAGATAGCCCCAGCCAGGCAGCTCCAGTACTTGAAACTGCTCTCTCTCTCTCATGCTGGTCCCTCCTCCAGGCTACGTCAACCCTGTTAATTTGCTGTGGTTCTCCAGAAGCATGTTCATATAGACACCCTACGTGGAACCATCACGTAGGGACACAGCATATTCCCAACTCTACCACAGAGCTGCCGAAGGCAAAGGGACCCAAGCCAGGGCTTCCCATGGCATGGGCCCTTGACTTGTGCATTCTTCGCTGCATCCGTGTAATCCGCACTTGTTCTGCGATATCAAAGAGCCAGACAGGCTGTGGAATGTGCTCTCTTAGGTCTCATGACATGGGGAAAGATGGAGAGCCCCGAGACTTCTCCCACACTGGCGAGCTTCCCACACGTTGTTCTAGGAGGCGCTGGGGGGGGGGGGGTTCGCTCAGGAAAACAGATTATCTCCTTCTCAAAGGTGCTCTGAGAAGGCTCGTCTTGGGAGAAGCTTCTAGAACCAAAGTCAACAGAGGAACAGCAGGGAAGTGACTAGGAAGGATGAGCTTGAAGCAAGGGGCAATGGTAGGCAACTTGGGTGGGGGCAGCTGGGAAGGCAGGGGCACCATGCAAAGGAGCTGGTCCAGCCCAAGCACAGCTAGAGTGTGGCTAGGCACTCATCGTTATCAGACAGCTTCTGCGAAGGGCAACTCAGGGATACCCAGGACAGTACCCCCCACCACACACACACACACACACACACACACACACACACACGCACACGTGCACATGCACACGCACTCACATGCTCACGTGCACACATACATACACGCACACATACATGCACACATACACACACATACTCACGTGCACACGCATGCACACGCACACACACGTGCGTGTGCACACACACATACACGCACATGCACGCACACACACGTGCACACACACAGACACATACACACACGCACATGCACACACACACACATGCACGTGCACACACACGCACACACATCTAGGCCTCAGGGCACACAGCACAGCCTATCCATGCAGTGGGCCAGGTCAGAGGGCTGAGCCCCTACACTCCATCCCTACTCCCTAGTCATGCAGCATACAACTTTCGCAGGCATTATCAGTAGCCATCCAGGACCCTAATGACTCCTCACAGGCAATCCCCTCTTTCCTAGTAGTACACATACTAGCTGAGCCTGATCCATCTCTGTAAGGCAGAGTTGTACTCCTGTAGGGCCGAGGTGAAGCTTGTGTGAGCCCATTTTATAGCTGTGGCTAAGCTGACAGAGGGCCCTGCTGAGCGACCTCGAGGCCTGACCACTCTGGTCTTCCTGCTGGTGTTGAGAAGGGTTCTGAAGTCCTGGAGTCCTGCCAGACACGGAGGCTGAGCCTGCTTGGCATCAGCCCCTGGGAAAGAAAGGCTTCAGAGTGTAGTCCATTCCCAGAAACTGGAGACTAAGCTTGTGATAAGGCCAGCCTGCTTTCTGAGCCTGCCAGGCAACCAGACTGAGAAACCCACACAGGCAAGGAGTGAGCACTCTGTATGAGGTTGTCCCTGTGAGAGAGGCCACTTTCCATCATTGGAAGTTGAGTACTAATGCCACAGAGAGACACAGGCCACTCCACTGAGGGCCCCGACACCCAGCAGTCCACAGGGTATAGAAAGTGATGTCCAGAAGCCATTGGCCAAGGTTCATCCAGGGCATGGGTCTCCTAGTGGGTGGACACTGCCTGTAAGTAGAGACAGTTCCCACACTGCTGTTTTGCCTTCAGGGAAACTGCTGAAGGAAAGCTGGGCACAGACCAATGTCCTCATGTGACATGCAGGAGAGTGGAGTCTCCTAGCAGGGCCTCTACTAGCCCAAGGCAGATCCCACAGCCCAGCTTCCGGCGTCATCCCTCTTTGCCTCCCTTCTTCTCCCGCACCCACCCACCCCAGCTCTCCTGACCTGGCATTAAGGCCACTGAGAGCTTTATTTAAGCAACTAGAAGAGGCCCACAGTGGAGCATGTACCAGGAAAAGGACTCAAAGGAGATACTTTTCAACCCTGGTTCTAACACAGAGCAGCTGTGTTGCCCTGGATACATTCATCTCCCTCTCTGGTCTGTCTCCAGTATCAGAATAATCCCTGGTATCCACTTCACAAGTTGGACTGTAGCAGAGAGCATGGGAGCCCAAGTACAGAGCAGGAATGGCCAGGGCCAGGCAGTCACGTTCAGTTTGTATCAGTGAAAGCAGACCACAGCCTCGACCAACAGGAGACCAAAGCTAAAGAACAAAGGTAGCACTTGCCTCTCACTACTGGGTGGTGAGCCCAGCTACTCACCCTTCTGTGTCCCATGTATCACCTATGAATATATACAATATATGCAGAGGGTCGCTATCATATTTCAAAGGCAGGGAGGAAACTCAGCAGTGCACATAAGCCTTGCTCACAGCGAGAGGACCAGGGGTAGCCTTCAGCATCATGCACAAAGGAAGGGACCCAGAGATATATCAACTTCATAGCCCCACGGAAGGGACCTAAGGTTGGGCTGCCCTTCCGCACACAGAGTGGGGAATCTACAGGTACGCCAGCTTTGTGCCCATGGCGAAGGACCCAGGGTCCCCACAGCAATTCTCACTCCTGGGTAAGAGACCCAGGGGTGCACTGGCCTCCTGTAGGCGTGTGAGAAAGAGGAGTGGGCAGTCTTCAAAATCAAACAAACGGGCCCAGCCAGAGTTTTCCACCCCACCCCCTTATGTGGTCCAAGCCTGTCTGGCAAACATCTAAAGCGGGCAGCAATGTTGACAGCCTGCAGTCGCTGGCCGTGGAAGAGTAGGCTTCACCCACTTCCCCTGCAGTATGGGGGTGGGGTGGGGGTGGGGGGAGTGGGGGTGGAGTAGATCAAGGCTTATTGTGAGGAAGCCCAGCTGGGCTCTCCGCTGCCTCCCTAGGTGGAAATCGGACCTGTTGTGGAACATCTGTTCCAGGTATTTGGAAGATGTGAGTTGAGAGATCTTGGAGAAAGAGCTGGGCTACAGTGCTGTGTTTATCAGCCTCCAAGTCAGTGCTGCTTCAGCAGTAAGAAACAGTGAGGCCCCAGGAGGGAGGGCAGAGACCCGTGTGTGCAGGAAAGAGACAGGCTGCTGGACCTGTTGGGAAGTCCAGCATGGAGGGAGGCTCTGAGAGAGTATATTGTCCTCCACCTTCACCATGACATGCTACCTGCCCTGAAGCACCCACACCCCTTTTCTTGAACTGCCCAGGATACAATATTCATGGAGAAAGCCTTTGCCCAACATCGGGCTGCCAGGGTTGGCCAGGAAGTCCAGCCACCTTTGCTTCCAGTGGAAGTAACGTTCCTTTCTCCAGTGTCCTTGGACACCTTCCTCTCTTTACCTGCAGAGGTCCCAAGACCTCATTAAGTCATGCTAGAGTTAGAGGCGGAGCTTGTTTCCTTGTCTTTTTGACCTCTCTTCCTGCCACCCGCTATCCTCCTAGCGCAACCCCAGCATCGCCAGCCTTAATACCGTCCTCACTTCTTACCTGGGCTTTAGTTCTGCTAAGGATCCTTATAATCAATCTGCCACACACACACAAATCCCTACGGGATGGGGGACTCCCTCCTGCTGTGCCACCAGGATGGGGACTGTATTAGCCCCTGGGCCCTCCAAGGCTTAGCATATTGCTCAATACCATAGGCTCTCAATAAACTTGTGTGGGTTGAGTGAAGAAAGGAATGAAAGAGATGGAGACAGGCTCTGCAGTGTGAGGAGAGGCTGGGGTTTGGAAGGAGTACAATAACGTGTTTGGGGACAGGTGTTTGAAATCTGGCTGGGAGGCACTAGGTTTGTCCCTTGTCAGAGTCTGGGGACAAAACACAGTAAGGGTTCTTCAAGAGTCACTCAGTGCCCGCTTTTGAGGGTACTTCTCTGCAAAACCTGGGTGAGCAAGACAGTAGTAGCTCTTCTATTGGACACCTCCAGTGATAGGTGTTCTCTTCCTAGTATGTCAACCATGCTGAGTAACCTCTGCCTCACCAGGGCTCAGGTAATTCTAAATAAGAGAATTAGCAGTTCTGGCTGAACTTGGACATACACAGCCTGCCCAGTACCCTCAGAGTGGGGGGTGGTTCCCTAGCTACACATCCTCCCTGCACCTAGTTAGTCTCCCTTAGGAACCACTGAAGCTGCCCATCTGGAAGCCGCATTCCCCTTCCTGCCCACCCTGGCTGCTGCTCTGGCCTCCAGCCAGTCAGTTAATGCAGTTCTTTTACTTCAAAGCTGAATACTTAGTGCAATGTTCCCAGGAACCATAGAGGAAAGCTGGCCAGGTGCAGGTGAAGCTGATGGGAAAATGGCTATGCCTCTCTCTGTGCCAGCGAAGGGCTCCATTCGACGGGCAAACAGATGTTCTATAGAGCTACCCCTGAACTTGGGAAAACTTTGCTAGGTAGGGGACAGGGCTTGTGCCGAACCCTGATGTTACTTTTCTGAATTCCTGCAGGCTGTTCCTCTGCTCGCCCCCCACAGTCCCTCCCATTAAAGCAGACTCTTTAAGACCTCCCTGACATCATCCAGAGAAGACAGGCTGGCTTGTGTGTGTGTGTTCAGCTTACCATTTGCTTGCTCTGTGAACACGCCCCGATCCTTTCTGACCCAATTCCTTCAGCTCTGTAATGAGATGATGTTTCCACTTTTGGCCAAGTGCAGTGAAGATCAAGTACATTCTGGGGGTCAGCCTCCTGGCGTTGAGTGGGTACTCCATGGGTGTTTCTTTGCCTCTTGCACATCTCAGCCATTTTCCATGGAGGAAGCCGTGGGATGAAGCATGTGAGTCAAGACATTTTACCACTGTCCTTAAACCTTTGTAATTTCCCTGAGGGAAGTAGATCTTCAAATGGTCACAACGGGCCCTCTAGAATTTTCCCCAGGCCAGGCTGCAGCTCAGAGAAAGCATCCTAGAGAAGGGGCTCATAACAGAAGCACGTATGTGAGTTATTCTCTCATCGCTGTGCTGAAAGGGGGAGGTTTGCTTTGGCCCCTGCTCTCAGAATGCCATGGCGGAGTGGCTTGGTCTGAGGTGGCAGGCACTTATAGCTGCCAAGTCTCATGTTTGGCAGATCAGGAAAGAGTCAGTGCCACCAGAAACAAGGCTGGGTCATAACCCTAAAGGCCTAGTGTCTTATATCGGCCGGCTGTCTCAAATGCTCCACAGTCTCCCAGTGCAGTGCCGCTAACTAGCGACACAAACCAGGAGCCTGTGAGGGACACTTCACATTCAAGCCACGACCTTCTGCTCCTGGTCCCCACTGGCTCATAGCTATTGAACAACAAAAAAATATATCTGGTCTAAACAGAAGAGTCCCCATAACCTCAACAGACCCAACACTTTTCAGAAGTGCGAAGTCTCCACCAAGTCTCAGGCAGTTGTCTGGTTGGTTTTTTGTTTGTTTTGTTTTGTTTTTTAGCTGTTAGCCTCTGTAAAACCAAAAATTAGATTATATATTTCTGGTATATGGTAGTACAGAGTATAAATCCACATTCCAAAAGGAAAGATGATAATGATGATGATGATGATGATGATGATGATGATGATAACAACGATAAATCAGAGCAATGCAAGACCACATCCCAGCTGGGCAAAACTTAACCCCTGCAGTTCCATGTCCCACATTTGGGGCACCTGGCAGCACCATCTGATCTCCAACAGCCTTGAGTAGCTTCACCCATCTCCCTGGTGCCTGCAGTCCATGTGATCTCACCCTGCTCTGGCTCCTCTCAGCACCTCCCCTCCCCCTCCTCAGTGTGCTCCCTGTGGTCCTGGGGTCATCATTATCCTGAGGCATCCACTGTGATTCAGGCTCCAGCTGCATGCACAGCTGTCCGAGGAGCTCCACATAGGAACTCGACTGTGGTACCCACTGGCTGACTTCATTTGCTTTACTCTGGAAACGTGGCGCAAACCTCAGTGAACCCTGTAACTCTTACATTCGCGTGCTTACAAACCCAGCCCTGTGTGGAAAGCACCCGGCTTCTGTCGGCGGCCTGAGATGACGCCAGGCCCTTTGCAGCAAGATTGAAGCAGCTTCCATATGGCTGTGAGGCCGGAGCATGGAGAACACCCGCCTAAGTACCTGTCCTTCCATGTGGTCCCCTTTTAGCTTTGCCTCTCCAGGCACTGTCTTTCTTTTTTCTTCAGACACACCAGAATAGGACACCAGCTCCCATTACAGATGGTTGTGAGCTGCCGTGTGACTACTGGGAATTGAACTCTTAACCGCGGAGCCATCTTTTCAGCTTGGCACTGCCTTTTTTAAACAAAAGTGTTTTCAGTTTCCTCCCCGGGAACCTTTGATGGGCAGGGGTCTCACGCTCAAGCTCGTACGTCGTCTTATTGTGTCCATGAAAATATACATTTTTTTTTTTCTTTAAGGGCATGGCACTACTTAAAACAAATAGACAATTATAGCAATTCTGTCCACAGCCACCTTATTTACAACTTTGAATGTGTTCATGCTGCCCTTGAAGGATCCACATTGATCCGTGGAAGTGCTGGGAGAAAAGAAAAGGTCCCCAGGTTGAAGAGAGTGGGACTATCTGGCAGGGCACTTGAATGGCTGTAATGTGGAAGGAGGAGAAGAGCAAACATGAGATAAAGAGTCAAGATATGCGTCTAAGGGGAGAATGTAGGATTCACAGGCTCTGGAAAAGCTTAGACTTTAAGCCCAGAGGAACTTTTGAATGGCTGTACCATGAAGAGATAGATCTACTCACTAGACGATCATCAGTGTATGTTGTGGAGGATGGCTTAGCAGCATCAAGACATCTTTAGACTTCTTTAGTCAGCTCACTGACTTCCAGGCTCTGTTCCAAGCAACCTATTTATCACTGTAATGTACTCGTGAGGGACTGTTGCTATCCCATGTTGCAGATAAAAACACCAAGGCACAGAAAAGACAAATGCCTTATCAACAAGAGCAACCAAGGCTGTGGTGGCAGCACTGATGGCTGAATCCTGGTAATTCTGGCTCCAGGGTCTGCCTGGTTCCCCACAGTACTGACCTTGCTGTGGCAGGGCCCCGAGGTGAGAGCGCACACAGCAGAGATCTTCGAAACACGGGCAATAATGGGAAAGATGAGTGTTTCTTGTTCTTTTCTGAACATTCAGTCCCTGGCAGTGAAGGGCCACGTGTAAAAACATGAGCAGCTCCACCTCTCTGTAACAACCTGGCCCTGAAGCAGTATGTGAGCTATCTGCTCTTCTTCGAAGCCACAGTCAACCCACCTAGTGCAGGGTACACTGACCAAGAAATAAGGTGCAGGGCTGGTCTGAAGACTGACTAATGAGCCTCTTCAGAGACCTGTGCAGGCAGGGCCAGGCATGGTTTTCCATATCTGTAGCGATGTGGGGACCCCAAACAAGGGTTGTGACTTAACCCAGCCTCCTCAGGTCCCTGCTGAGAGTATTAAGGGGAGCACCTGCAGGAGGCCTCCCTGGAACAAGGTGCCCTGCTGCAATGCTACCTGCAGCCAAGCAGTGAAGGCATCCTTTGGCACACACATGGGGTCTGCTGGGAATTTCCTGAGGGGCTGGCTCTGAAAGAAGCAAAAGCAGATGCTGGCTAGGGACGAGTTGCACTTCACAGGCAGTTAGCACAGTCCTGTCTCGGGCATACAGAGAGGCACTGGTTGGCATCAAGAATTGGAAAAGCCTGACTTGTCATCTCAGTAAATCCTCAGTGGCTGTCCCACCTGTCACAAGGCTCTCTGGCTCCTGCTTTCCTGCATTGCTTTCTGCAGGAAGTGTCAGTATACAGCCCAGTGTACCAGAGAGCGGCCTGATGTGTTCTGGGTGGAGCTTTTTTGGCACAGCACCCGGACCTCCTATTGCTGCCGTTTAGCTCTCCCAATAAATAAGGGTGTGAGAGAGGCTTCCGGAAGGTGTATGCCCTCACCATCACCAGTCAGTTTTGCTTTCCAGAGTTTCAATCCATGATGGCCTTGAAAATTATTGAGGGATAAGTTTTAGAAATGAACAACTCCTGGGTTTTAAATGGAGCAACTTTCTAAGTGACCTTATGAGTGATCATAAGTGATCATAAGTGATCTTATGAGATTCCTCAGTGTTCTCCATTCTGTCCTGGGTATCCATCACCCTTTTATCCAGTGTATCCATAGTTCACACAGCCTACCCATTACTAATTCCTGGTTATCAGAATGGCTGTCAAAATGCCATGGCATTTGTATGGAAGTAACACTTATTTTACTTAACAGTGGCCCCAATCAGGATAGTAGTGATGCTAATAATTCAAATATGCCAAAGGAAAGCCAAAGAATGCTCTATGCCACCAAGTAAAAAGGTAAAAGTTCTACGCTTAATAATAAAATGAAACAATGTATGCTGGAGTTACTAAGGTTTATGGAGGGTAGAATGAACAGAGGGCCCACATCAAGTCCTATAGAGGCTTTGGTATTATCTGTAGTCTTGGTATTTGCTAGAGGCTAGGGGCCTCACTGATAACGGCGTTTGCTCTAGCGAAGTCCAGTAGAACAGCAAACACCTGCTTGAGTCAGGACGGCAAAGTCAGATCTTGTTTCTCCGAGAACACTGCTTGAGGCTTCGGTCTGGGACATTCTCACTGACCATGCTTTCTTATTATAGAAGTGAAGTGGGAACTTCTAATTTCTTTGGAAAGTCAGTTATGTCCAGTGATGTTTTGCTGGGCACACAGGTGAAAGCAGACATGGGAAAGAATGCTTTCCTGCAGCAGACCAGGTGAAAGGATGTTCTGATCTAGCAAACACACTTTGCTATATCTACTGTGGCTCACAACTGCCTATGACTCCAGTTTCAGGAGACCTTACAGTCTTCTAGGCTCCATGAGCACCCACCTAACATGTGGCACACACTCACACAGACATAGACACAGGCTGGGAGTCAAGTGTCAAAACATATGATCCCGTAGCGGGCATTTCAGATCGAAACCCTAACACTAGGTAAAAACAACTCTGCAATAGTGTCAAAAAAGACTTCTCGGAAATTCAGGGTACGTAAGATGGCTGAGAGGATAATGATCTGTGCCATGCTAGGCTTGTGACCTGACTCTGATCCATGGAGCCTATAAAATGTTCATAGAAAAAGAACTGACTCTATAAAGTTGAACTGTGAACTCCAAACATGTACTCTGACATGCACACACACATACTTATAACAGACATATATACAATAATATTTTTTTAAAGTACTCAAGAACCCATTTCATAAAAAACCCACAAAGTCTGCACTCTGAAAATTAGCAAGCTGTTGGAGGAAACGAGTGCTCCAAGTGAACAGGAAGACATTGTATGCCCATGGATAGGGCAATGTAATGCTGGTATGGTGGAAACATTCCATCTATCCATAGCTGCAACGCAGCTCGCAGCAAAATCTCAGCTGGCTTCCTTGCAGGGCTGGACAAGCTGGTCCTAAAGCTCCCTTGGAAATTCATCGAGGCTTAGAATAACTCAAGTTGGAGAACTCACACTTCCTGATTTCAAAGCTTACTTCCAAGTGACAGTAATCAAGACAGTGTGGGATTGGCATATGAACAAACATGGAGATTAATTGAGTCAAATTGAGAATCTAGAAAGACATCCTCACTCTGACAGTCGATTCATCTTTGGAAAGGGTGCCAAAATATAATTCATGGGGAAGTAAGAGTGTCTTCAACAAAATGGTTCTGGGACAACATGCAGAAGGACAAAATTGGATCCCAACATCACTCCATATGTAAAAGTACCCAAAACTGAATCAAAATTCCAAATTTAAAAGCTAAAACTAGAAACCTCATAGAAGAAACCGTGGGGGAAATGTTTTGTGATCTCAGATTGGTTTTCTTTCTTTCTTTCTTTTTTTTAAGATGTGACCCCAAACACAGAAACAAAAAAAAATTAAAAATAGACAAATAGAATCTTACTAAAATGTGACACCTTGTGCTTGAAAGAGTATCATCAAATAAAAAAATAAATAAATAAATAAATAAGGAGGAAAAAAGAGACCCATTAAGTGAGAGGATATATCTGCAAATCAGACATCTACTAAGGGATATATACACAGAATATATAAAGAACTCAGACAACTCCATAATAAAATGAAAAGCAGCAAAGAGTTAGAATGGGCATTTCTCCTAGAAAGGACCACAAATGGCCAACAAGAACGGAGGAAGGTGTTTAATATCACGTACCTCCAGGGAAACACAAACTGCAACCAATTGTTTATGAAGACGGTAGAGGGGTACAGAACGAGCTTAGGACCACTGGATGTCAACTTCCAGTGGGTGACAATATACTTGTCATTATACTTGTAATTATTTAGAGAGAACAAGGGAAGGAATGCCTGTTACCACAGGAAATATATTCTGTAACTTGCTCTTCTTGAATCACAGGTTGTGCCCATAGGCATAGCCATCCTGGTGTGTGGGGAGGCCCCCACTGCAAGAGAATAGATAAGGCCACGGCAATGTCTGGACTCTTGAGGGAAAGCACTGCAGAACATGGAGCCTGGGGAGGTATGGCATCTGGAGAGTTCCAATCTCAGACCTCATGGGGTCTTTCAGTGGGTTACAGGGGTCACCTGGAACCCAAGTCAAGAAGCACATGGACAAGATGGCCTGAGCTCCCCTGAGAGAATACCTTATCCACTAAGATGACCCACAGGGGTACAGACTACCAAGCATTTGCCCATCAAATATAGCTCAGTTTATCTCCTCTCAAAAGACAGGAAACTCAGCCCCAGGAGAAAGAAATGGCCAGCAGCCTAGAGCCTAGAGTGGATCGAGGGCAGCTTGGACTGGTCCCATAACACATAGCCCTTCACTTCTGCTCCTCTCCACATCTTGCTGTTATGTGGACTTTACAGAGCTGGGCTGCCATCCAGGTAGGGTGGCTCAACAGAAAGTCTCTGATCCGGAGGTGGCTCCAACCAGCTTACCTGCCCTTTCCGTTCACAGTCCACAGTGCAGTGGGAGAGAATGATGGTTATCTTTGTTGGATGGATAACAAAACTGAATCTCAGAGAGGCTATGTCCCTGGCCACAATCCACCATACCAGAGAGAGGAACCCACATCAGCTCTCTCCAGCTCCAAGGCCTGTACTCAATCCAGAGTTTTGAGGACTCACCAAAGGATACATTTCCTTTCCCTCTCTTGCTTCTCTTCCTTCTTTTCAACCCCTTCTTCTCAACACAAGCAGGATGAGTGAAGGAAAAAGGAAAGCGGATTAGAATCTCCCTGCATCTTTCAGTGGGTTCTCCAACCACACCAACCAGCTCCTGTGGTCATATTGCTTCCTCTCTGCCATGGCTGACCACCCAGAGAACATTCATTATGCTATTGCCTCTGACTCTTCCCTGTCCTCTCTTCTTCGTGCTCCATAGGACTGTGCCAACTCCAAGGTCACCAAAATATCCTCACCCTGAGCCCAGTGGTCTGGGCTCTCCAGCATCAGCTTCCCTGTAAAGCCCTGCTCACTCCACTCCTCCTCACGTGTGCTTTTCCTTGGACTCATTTTAATTCATCCCTTCCTTTTTTGAGAGAGTCTCACGACAGAGCCCAGGCTGGCTCAAACTTAGTATATAACTCAGGATACTCCCTTCCCCTGCCTCCTCAGAACTGGGATAACAGGCCCATGAAATCATCTCCACAATCCTTTGTCTCTTCTAACAAATAGCTTCTGTGCATTTTTGGAGTCTTGTCTGTGTCTTCCCACTTTGGCAACAAGTGGACCAGGTTGAATCGTTGAATCTCTCTGCCCTTAGGGGTCCATTAAGCAGGAACTTCAGCACACAGGCAAGGCCAAGATACAGAGATGGAGCAATGGCCCCCCGGGGTGACCAGAGTATAAGTGGGGAGATCTAAGGACTGCCCTATGGTTCTCCAGAGGTCCTGCAGATTTGAACCACAGTTGTCAAGTGATTTTGCACCCGCAGTTGACCCTTCTTTCCCTCCCTCCTTCTTTCCCTCTCCATCCCTTCCTCCTTTCTAGCTTTCTGAGTCATCATGACTGGCTGTATGAGTGCATGTGCCTCATGCAGGTGGCCTGGGGAAGGGTGGAAGGAAGCACCATCATGGTCTTTCTGTCTCCCTTCACCGCTGACCCATTCACGTCCAGCCTCCATGGACCGCTCACCTAGTCAGAGAGTCCCTCGGTCTCCCACTCTCTGGTTCCTTTGCTCAGCCCTATTTCAGGTCCTTGAACCACACTGATCCCTTCTGCTTGGCACCAGAAGCTCTGTTCCCTCTACCCCTTCACCATTTTGCAAAATTCTGATTCTGCTCACTTTGGAGACAAGGAAACGTGCATTATCTATCCCTCTGGGAGTCTGTCAACATTCTCCACAACCAACAACTATCAGCTGCTACAGGTGGCCCTAGGTGACGGTTGGTGGCAGCCTGGCTGCTGTGTACTGTCCTTTTACCACAATGACATCTCCCTGAGAGCAAACCCAGTGAACTTTTGTCTCTATCATTCCAGAATATAGCAGCATCCTGACCCACTGGCCCTTGCTTAATAAAATAAGCATTCTTACTACTTCCATCAGACTATGAGAGTTTCCTTCTCCACTGTTCCTTCCACACACATTCTTCCCCCCAGTGGGATTTAAGCAAAATTTATGTTGTAATGATCAGGACTTTTCCCTCTACTGAGTCACCAGCCAATTTGGCTCATCGGGGAGACAAAACTGTGCCTCTTTCTGCACCTCTTGCCCTCTCAGTGTCTTTGACTTTGATTAAAGCTATAAACATCCCGGTCTACTAAACCAAAGCAGAGGGGAGCCACATAAAACATCAGCCTTTTGACCCCTATCAGCACCCAAGAAGCACCACTCCCTGCCACAAGCCCCACGTGACAATGTTCAGCTAAGTCCCCAGGGAAGAGCAGGGTGCTGGGGGTGGGGGCACATTTATAACCTGTGATGCTGAGAAGGCTCTAGAGTGCTCATAGGTCAGATAAGGTGCAATCACCTCCGTCTAGGCCAAAGAAGAGAAAGCCCAGATCCCTCATGCTAGGCTCCTGCTGGCTGTCTGGGTACAGGACTCTTGTCCTAAGAACAGGTTCAAGTAGGGAAAATCCATCTGCCTGGGCCTTGACTTCTGACACTCAAGCTCTAATCAAGAAAAAGAATATTCCATCAGAAAATCAGCTAATTATAATGGAGGCTGACTCAGTCTGTCAGGGTTTCCTGGGCATTTTGAAAAGCATTAAATTATTTACTTCCCACAATAACCCTGGGGTGGAATGCTGGAGCCGGCTCCTATTAGCTCACAGGAGCCGGTTGTTAAATGTTCAGAAGTTTTATAAGCTGGGTGCTAAATACCGCTATTATTTAAAAATTAGATTATATAAACCCACAATTAAATAAATTATACTAAAAACAAAAGTAAGAAATACTCAGAACTCCTCGCTTCCCCATTATCTCTGTGTCTCATTGTTGCCCGCACTTCAGGGTTGTTCCCGTCAATAGCGTCTGCCTGGTGGAAATACCACGCAGTGGTGGCCACCAAGTATCTTTTACCAAGTCTGCATTTGGTGACGCCACTAAAGACGTAGATGAAGGTTACAAGTCTGGACTTGATTTCCTTGCTGTGGTTATGTTTTCTACATGGGAAAAAATAGGGAGAAGTGTTGGTCATTGTGTGTGGTGTTCCTCAGGAGTCATCTACCTTGCTCTTTGAGACAGCGCTCCCTGAACTTGGCCCTGACTCAGTAGGCTGTGATATCTGGTCAGCAAACCCCAGGAACCCTCCATTTCTCTAGTTCCCCAGCCCTGTCAATCATACCTGGCTCTTTTTCGTAGGTTCTGATCAAATTCACACCCTCATATTTGCATGGCAAGCGTTTGACTGGCTGAGCTCTATCTATGGCTCCAGGTCCTCCTTTGACCTTTGAACAGGGACTGCATACCTAGCGCTCTCCAGGGAGCTCCAGGTTTTCAGGGTTGCATTGAGGGCTGCTGAGGTGACCCACCTCCTAGATCTGAAACCCGATTCTCTGCCTCTCCGGTGTACACCCTAGCACTGCTGAGTTACCCAGCCCCCATTATAAAAGCTAATTTAATAACCTCCCTTTTGTGTGAGAGTGCACGTGTATGCATGTGAGTATGTATGTCTCTCTCTCTCTCCAGAACCCTGGGTAATGTGGCTCCCCAAAGTCAAGTGCTACTAGGGACTCCTGCACCTCCTAACACCTCTCTGCACACTAGTTGACAAAATAGCTTTCACTGATCCTATCTGAGGGCTGCTTGATTCAAACCCAGGTTCCCCACATTCCAGCTAACGTGGGTGCCTCTTCCTGTCTGGAGCTCAGCCCCCCTGACAAGTAGGGTTCGGATTGGACTTGCAAGCACATCCGAGAGAGCCTGACGTTTAGCAAGGTGGCATGCCTGACAGGGCCTGAACATAGTAGGTGCTCCAGTGGGCATTTGCTATGGTCATCGCCTGCTTGCTGTGTTCAGGATCTCGCCCAGGTGTCCTGGCAGGTGTTAATTCACTTACTCCCTCTGCAATCCTGGGAGAGCGCAACCACGATTAACCCCATTTACGGAGTCACAGAGAGGCGATTAGAGTGGAACATCTGAGATTGCTAGCTTTGTAGGTCAAACGTAGCTGTGGATCAGCGGTTGCCAGTGACTCACAGCTAGCAGGGCTGAAGGTCTCAAAGCCTTGCAGCCTGCCTAAGCTGTGTGTAGCCTGAGCATCCCTGACAGCAGAGAGGCCATGC
Organism: Mus pahari; assembly: GCF_900095145.1. NCBI lineage: Eukaryota > Metazoa > Chordata > Mammalia > Rodentia > Muridae > Mus > Mus pahari. The sequence goes on along the minus strand of NC_034597.1, from coordinate 16,328,923 downwards.
CTCCTCTTAGACAGCACGGAAGGCAGCTCTGCAGGCCTGTTTATGCAACCAGCGCTCTACTCTTGTAGAAGATGAACATTCGGGCTATTGTATTTGCCTTTTCCTTATGGTCTCACAGTCCCCGTCAGTGGCTGATATAAACATCACCTCCTCTGGGAAGTCTCCCTGACTTCTCCAGGCAGAAGAGCAAACCCCTGCAAAGATTCAGAGGGAGAAGTAGGGCCTGGTCAATCAGGGAAAGTAGCAAGTTTCCCACAGCTTAGTGCCACGGGTACTAGTAGGCCACGGCTGGAAAGGACCTGAGCATGAAGAGGCCATGAAGAGGTTGGCTCTACAGTCACCATGAAAATGGGTCTCTGGGTTCTCTTCATCCAGTCAGGTTGACAACTAAAACCAGAGGCCGACGTCAACGAGGTGGTGACTTATTTACTTTTCAATTGCGGTGATAAAACACGATGATCAAATACCACTTGGGGAGGAAAGGGTTTATTTCATCAAAGAGCTTTGTACTCAGTCTATAATCCAGAAAAGTCAGGGCAGGAATCTAAGGCAGGAGCTGGAGCAGAGGCCATGGAGGAGTGCTGTTTACTGACTTGATTCTCAGCCTGCTTTCTTATAGCACCCAAAGCCAATAGCCTAGGATTGGTACTGCCTATAGTGGGCGGGCCCCTCCCACATTAGTCATTAACCAAGAAAAAGCGCCGCGGGCTTTCCCACAGGCCCATCCAGTGAAGGCATTTTCTTAATTGAGGTCTCCTCTTCCCAGATGACTCTAGCTTGTGTCAAGTTGACATAAAACTAGCCAGCTCAGGTGGGTTGGGTAGGTGCAAATCTGGAGAGAACCCAAGGAGGGCCCACAGCCCAGGTGAAGAGGGGACGTCATGGCAGTCGGCTACCTCTAGATAGCTACAGTCTAGTGCTTGGGGGGGGGGGGTGGCTTGGATCACTACTGCACCTGGTGGGCAAGACCAGGAGTCAGAATAAACTCAGCCCTAGGGCTTGTTGGGTTGCTCTGCAGCTCTGTCGCCATGACCTCCTGAGAATGATGGACCCTCTCTGCTTCCAGCTTCATCAGCTCACACACATCCACGTCACATCCACTCTAACTCAGAGAAAAGGGGTCTGGGAAATGTAAATGTTAGTTTGGGCCAAATATACGGAGACCAATGCATTGTCGGTGGAGATTACAGAGATGGGCTCACCTAGGGAATCTGGGGGAGGAATGCCTTCTCCTTCCTGCTGAAACATTCTGTCTGAAAGGAAACCTATTCCTGCACATGGTGTGCAGGTCCTGCTTGCCAGGCTTCACAGTCCTTTCTCCAGTCAGCCTACTACCTCATTCCTGTCTTCCTCAAATACACATTTCCCTGACAGAAAGCTTCACTTATACTCTTCCCTGGTCACAAATGCCCTTTTGTGTACCTTCCCTTCTCCTGGTATATACACTCCGGGCTATCTGCCCACTGCTCCCTACCACCTGTCTAGCCTCTGATGTCCACTCCACATTCTATACCACCAGACAATTCAGGGGAGGGTAATAGCATCCTTCTGGGGCCAGAACTGGGGTAAGGCCTTAGTTTAAGGCAATAAATACTAAACATTGTCATAGGGACTTATCGGACCAGGGAAGGCTCCTCCAAATTCACTTAGTCTATACTTGAGAGAGTGACATCTTTCTAACTAGAAAAGACAGGTCACAGGACAGTCACAAGTTAGGGGGCAAAATCCAGGAAGATTAGATCCTGTTTGGAAAAGAAGATACCAGGTATCCTTTAAGAAGAGCCAGCGCACATCACATGGACCACTAAGTTTTCCTGCATCAGTCATGACAGACATCACCAACCGAGTGCAAACAATCTTTGTCAGTGAACTGAGACCCAGCTTTTCCTTAGACCCACTTCTTTCTTAGAGACTGAGGACAATCTAGGGAGTTCTCAACTCCCAACAAGGGTTTCTGGAAGAAATAAATGCTTGGACAGTGCTGGGAGCCAGCCTGGCCTGGAATGGTTTGAAGTGCGACACAGCTTTGGGTGTAGAGGAAGCTTTAAAGACTGATACTCTCTGGCCTTTTATCTCTCTAACTATACTGAATGCTTGCTGATAACTACTAAAACATCCTAAAAACTTTCTTGCTTTTCTATGGTTAAAAACCACGGCTTGAGCAATTGACACCTGTTGCCTAGCAGTGGGGAATTAAGTAAAATATTTATTGCTAACACTCCCTTCTCTGTCTAGGCAGCTGGAAGCCTCTCTGGCTACTCTGGTTAACCCTTTGTGAACCAGAGAGGAGGGAAAGGAAAAGGATTAAGATGCTTTATACAGGCAAATATGCAGACACATATACATTCATACACACATTTACATTTTCATTCACTTTCTCATTTACACATTAACACGTTCACATTTTTGTTGGGTCCAACCACCTGTCTTATATACCCCACAAGTATTCATGCACTCCATGTACATACATACATACATACATACATACATACACCTACACCCATACATATAGACAAAAAGACATATACATTTGGATGGATGGATGAATGGATGGATGGATAGATGGATAGATGCATAGATGGATGGATGGATGGATGGATGGATGGATGGATGGATGGATGATTGGATGGGGCGGAGCTCCCCAAGCCAAACAATTTTATTTCTTTTCTTTGGTCTTTTTATACCTTCTTAGAAAAAAAAAATCCTTAGAAAATTGCCTCAGAGATAAAATGTTACATAAAATGAAAGTTACAGAAGGATGTTGATATAAGTTCAAAGCACTGTTTCATTCTATAAGCTCATTATAAGTTTAAAGCAACAGTTTTTTCATGGCCTTGTCTTATCATAGTGCACACCAATGACTTTATCTTTGAACCTAAATGTTTATCCTTGGACATAAATTTGTCCCAAGTCTATTTCTTTTTGTGTGTATGTAATTATGAAAGCACATTCTATTTCTTATTATGCAGCCTTTATTTACTATATGAGGAGAAGGCACATTCTATTCTTGATTCCAACTTTATTATATCTTTCTAGCAAAGCAACTGAGACTGTCTCTTAAAACTTTCTTCCTAAACTTATTTGAGTCAAATCAGGAATTCTATAGAATTATTAATTTATCTAAACATCATTCATTTATGAAAGTTCATCTTTATGTTGGTCTGCAGGAAATCTGATTAATAGTGTGGGCTAGTGCCCAGGAATTATTATATTAATTTAATAATGACAGGAAAGGCATATCAGCTTCAAGAAGCAATCCTGAGATGAAGTCTCTTTGGAACCTTGCCATCAACCTCACCCATCATAGACCAGGCAAAAATGGTAGGCCACCTCCAAGAAGGCTAGCTGCTAGCCTTAGCCTATCCTAGATGGCTCCTGACTGGACAGAATGTATTTGGAATCAGGAACTGAGACCTTAATTAGTAGAGTCTGTGCATAGTCAGCCAACAGGAACCTGATACTAGAACGTTCCAAAGCCTCTCTATCACTGCTGTCAAATGTGTCTCCTAAGGGAACTCTAAGTACAATGCAGGATGCTCAGCATAGAGCAAGGGTCAGCCACAGTGACCAAAGCTAACCCACTACAATTTTGCAAATAAGGTTTTATTGAAACAAGGCCACAACTTGAAAACTATGGCTGTTTTCAAATTAAAATAGTATAGTGAAGAGTTGCAAAAGATATGGTATATCCGCCCCCCCCCAATAATAACCTACATAATTTCTCTGTAGAGACAAAATATCAATGACCCAACTGAGAAGAACAGGTGTCATCCAAGGTGATGCTGCAGTCTCCAGTTCCCTTTTCAACCCCCCTGCTGTGTCTGAAGATAGACGCCCTGCCACTTTATATGCCCATGTGTTTGTATTTTATGAAACGTGATTTTAAAACTCTTGACCCTTCAGTGAAGGAAAGGCATTAAGAAGCTGCTCACACTTTAAAGATGTTCCAAGTCTGGGTCAAACCCGTTTTGGAAGAGCCACTTCCAGCAACAGGTTCTGTTTGATGGTGAGCAGGAATCTTCGTGCCCCTTAAAAGCTTGATCCCAGGGGTTGGGATCTCAGGTTGAGCAAAGGCTGGAGTGTGACGGGGGTCTGAGCGGCCAGGGGCGGGCACACACATCAGCAGCTGCGCTGATCAGACAGATAGGCTGCTGCCTGGGCACATGCACTGTGGCCAGCGGTGTCCAAGTTTCTCCTCCAGACAGCAGCCGTCAGCCACCGCTTCTCGTGCCTTGCTCATCTGGAACTCCAAGGCCCCGGGTCCAGCAGGGCAAGCTCTGCTATGTTCCATGGTCTCAAGGGTATTGCTACTTAACTGGACCTCAAGGAGACTAACTTGCAAACTGTGCTTGAAGTTGCTACAAACTTTAAAAACAGCTGAGGTAGACAGTAGGGTTGCATGAGATTTGCACCAAGCTTAACCCTGATTTTCCTTATTTTGTAGCTTTAGAAAATGGATCGATAGGTAAGTTATGGAAAAAAAAGGAAAAGAAAAGAAAAGAAAAAAGAAAGCCCCACAGGTTTAAGGAGTTCCCTCTAACTCAAACACAGGGACAAGCAGATAATATAAATGAGCAAGTCAAACAAAGCATGGGACAACGGGGAGTGATGTGGCCTAGGTAGTGGTGGTGGTGGTGGTGAACTTTCAGAATTAAAAAAAAATAAAATTAAACTGGGTGTCCATGAGATCTGACCATGTGAAATGACCAAGTTAGCAAGCCTAAGAATTAAATTTTTCCAGAAAACATGGAATTTTATGTGTTTTTTAAATTATTAGGCATCTTTGGACCAATTAGATTCCTATCTGAGAATCAGGAGCAGCTTGTGTTACAGGTAGCTGTCTGCAGCCCTTGGCTTAAGCTTTGCCTTGGAAAAGACCAGACCACAAAGAGCTGCTGTTTCCCTAAACACTTTCCTTGGCCCGGCACAGACTCATAAGAAATCCCAAGGAAGCACGGAAATGTTTTTTTTTTCAGATCCAGTCCTGAGAGTCAGATATGGGGCCAGGACAGCATCCAGAGCCCCTCTGTAGGCACCTGCACTATGCTGAGGAGAACAGAACACCGCAGGGGACCAGGTGAATGGCTGAGAGAAGGAAGGAAGATGCCACAGGTGACAGTCCTCTAGACATAAATGGCAATGAGGGTCACAGTAGGGACCTGGAGCGTCACAGTAGGGTGCCATCTCCTTTGCTGGAGATAGCAGAGATTAGCCCATGTTAGTGGCCCATGGAGTATGGCTGCAGGTCTTTTAAGCAGCTCCAGGGCCATGACTGGTCCAGAAAGCCCAGACCCCCTCTACTAAGGGAGATGACAAACGACCACTTTCCATCTCTGATCATCAGCGCACAGATGAGGAACGTAAGCCCCATCAGAGAGGAGCGGGCACCAGGGCCCGTGGCTGTCGAGTACGATCATTAATAAGATAGATGTTCCTAATGGCTCCAAGAAGGATCATGGAGATACTCATTATGGGGGGTTGAGATTGCTAATTATTCCTTTCTCTGAAGCTGTCACTTGCCGCACCCACCCGAACCACCGGACCCCAGCGGCTGTTCTTCTCCCATGACCAAAAGAGGGCCACCAGCAGGCATGGTCAGCCTGGACCCTGGGGCTACAGGGCAAAATGTTCGTCCTGCATTAAACACTTATTAATGTTGATTAGAGCTCAATGCACCATAAAATCTTTTTCAAGTCAGTGAAATGCCTTTGGCTACAGACAAGACACCCACCCCCTGCCCTCCCGGTTCTATCCAAAAAGGAACTCTGGGGCAGTATTGGAAAACCTAGGGGAAAGTTGTGGAGGAGAGGGCAGTATTTAAGCCTGGAAGTTGGGGGGGGGGTAGGTTTAGAGTGTTTGTGGGAGAAGGCAGCAGAGCTGGGAAGGAGGGTGCCTGGGATAAAGGCGGGTGGGTGGATTCTGGTGGGGGCGGGAAGGCTGTCAAAGAGTATTTTTAGGGACACTATTACCCTGGCCCTAAAAATATGAGCCAAGGCTTGCTTTAAAAGCCATCTAGACCCTATTTACATTTCAGAGCAAACAGCATATTGTTTTCATCAGGGAGAAATAAGCACTCATGTTTACCTTATGTTTCCTTCAAAATATTTGCATTTCAAAGCCTTCTGAGCTTTAGGTTTCAGAGCTGTTGAAATGCGGCACCTGGGCATTTCCCAAACGGGTTGCATTTGTAGCAGAAACCCATGCCACCCAACTAAGATGGCAGGATCCCTTCCTCTGTCCCACCTCCCAACAAAGGACAGCCACCTTCAGGACTATGACACATCTCTCAGGGATGCCACGTCTGGGACCAAAGCTGGTGGCCAGATGAGAGATTCTAGGGAGGGCCAAGCTTCCAGTCAGAGGCGGCAACACCAAGTATGGGTTCCTGGTGAGTGTCGCTTTGGCTTTCCTTGAGGAGAGCTTGGGTGTTCAGGTTCACATGCCAGAAGAAAGAGTCATTAGGCACCCCAGGAGCCCTTGGGGAGAAGCTCTGGTGGAGTCAGTAACCAAGGAGGCAGCAGAGTAGTGAGCCCAGGCCCAAGAGCTCTATACCAAACACCACTGGTCCCTTCTTCTTGGCCCCAAACATTGTTTTATTCACCAAACTTAATATAAAAGTTCCGCCAAATGCAGAGCCTGGGTGGACAGGAGCCACCAAGACAAAGAAGCTAACTCATCTCCTGCTCTGAGCAGCTGCCGTTGTTGACTGAGCATCAGAAGTGATGAGCAAGAATTTAGAAACTCGGAGACCCAAGCCACACTCGGCATCATCTAGAGTTGGTCTCTGTAGTTCAGGCAATTTGCAAACTTCTCCTTGGGACTCTGAAGTATAGCCAAGTTTGAGAAACAGACACAAAGTATCTCAAATCTATGAACTCATGTCTCCAGTACTGCCCTGAGGCATGGAAGAATGACCCTGACATGCCCTCGGGCTCCTTCTCACTAAGGGCACCAAGGATGTTGACTCCACCCAGGCAGAGCAGCAAAGAGAGCTTTCAAGACCTGCACTCTTAGAAGCCCCGCTACAGCTGTCACCTGGGGCCAATCATAGGGCTTGAGGATGTCCTGCTCTGGAAGAAGGGTCAGTGAACAGGTGCCAACCAATAAGGAACCATCCACAGAGATGGTGGTTGCTTTCCAACCTAGAGGTCAAGAAACCCAAGCCTTGCTGCCTCAACCTCCCCTGAGTGAGGATTCTGGCCGAGAAGATTCCTTGAGGAGGCTGACTAGAGCACTAGAGGTGTGCCTTCAAGTGTGTGAAAAGAGCGCCTTTTGCCCTCTTCAGCTATCTCAGCCACCTCTTGAAACTGCTGATGTTTGGAACTGCTGATGCCATCTTGTGATTGTGAGAAAAAGCCAGAGAGAATTATAGATGCTGGCAGAGGCATCCACCCTGGAACACCAGCCCCTCCCGACGTCTGGTTAAAGGGGAGATCTGAGACTGGCAGGTATTCAGTTGCTTGCACCTGCACCAATTAGACTGAGCTACACGAAATAACAGAACAAGATAGCAGCTTATTTCTCTCTCATATAAAAGAAGTCTGAAATAAGCAATCTGGAACGGCTGAGGGTCGGGAAGGGAGCGGCGTTCCAGTCATTGGAGAGCCAAGTTCCTTTTCTCTTTCTCCTCTGCCTTTCTTAGCAAGAAGCTTCCAGTCTTGGCTCAACAAGGGATAGCCAAGTTCCAGCATCAGTTTGCATTCCAGCTTGCAGGAAGGAGAAGAAGTAGAAAAATCGTGTCCCTTCTTGGGACGCTTCCCAAGAGCCTTTCCATTTGTATGCTGTGGACTAGAACTCAGCAACATGACTATACCTGGCTGAAGGAGAGTCTGGGAGCTATGATTTTTATGGGCATACATGAGTTTAACCAGCA
>NC_034597.1:16316957-16320955 GCF_900095145.1 Mus pahari | reverse complement strand
AAGAAAGAAAGAAAGAAAGAAAGAAAGAAAGAAAGAAAGAAAGAAAGAAAGAAAGAAAGAAAGAAAGAAAGAAAGAAAAAGAGAAAGAGAGAGAGAGATGTTTGGGAGACACACAGACTCCTACACCACAGAGACAATTCTCATTTTCTTGAAAGTAGTGGGTTAACACAAAGGCAGAAGAGTTGTAACTAAGAAAGAGGAAGGAAGCAGCCAGGCCTGGAGATGGAGAACACGGGACTGCCAGCTTGGGCGACAGCCCAGAGAGAGAAGAGAAACCTCCTGAGACCTGAAAGATGCCACATGACTAACTAGACACAAAGAACACACGGCTGCTGAGGGGCGACTTGGAACTGATATGCAGGACCTGTTAACCACATTGAGGGACCTGGACTTCATTCTAAGAAAGACCCATCAGAAAGGCATTTGACCAGAGAGTAACTCGACCAGGGTTGAAGGCTAGAAAACATAATCATGTTGCAAGGTGGAAGATGTGCTAGGTTACTGGAGGCAGGGAGAACCCGTTTGAGGCTGCTGGAGGCAGGAACAGAAAGGATTCTGGCTTGGGGCCCTGTGCAGTGCCGAGTCCCTCCAGGGAAGAGGGGTGATAGAGCAGTATTACTCCGAGTAAGGACTTGTCTGCAGGGAAACCGTAGGCTTGACCAGAACCTATAGTATCAGTTTCCTTCCTTCATCAGGAAAGCCTAACAGCCGACACTGGTTTTCTCAAAGCTGAATTACTCACACCTAGCATTGGGTGTAATTTATATGAGTACCTACCCATTCCTTCCCAGTGGAGACCAGCACAACCTCAGGGCAAAGCTTTGTGCATCCCTATTGTCAGGAATGAGTTCCTCCATCTGGACTACCTTCACTGAGCGGGGCAGAGGCTGTTTGACTCTAGGCTGACATATACTTCACTGTTTCTTAACTGCACAGGATCAGGACTGGTAAGTCCATTGCACCCTGAAGTGGTTACCCAGGAGCTTACAGTATTTTGACAAACTGAGCTGAACTTCCCCTGAGCTGCTTGCAGAGTCACACTTGAGCCAGGTATCTCGGAGTCACATGCCATGTCTGTCCCAGGATATGACCAGTGGGTCCCAAGGGCCCCATGTGAATGCCAAGGACACTGCCCTCAACAGAACCCACATTAACCCTTTCAATGGTGATCTTTGGAGGCACCTTATGATGTCCATTCAACAATTCACCAGGATGCATTAATGCTTGCTGGTTTCCCCTACCCCCTTATCAACCAGGTCCATATAACCCTGCAACATGAGTCAATTCATACAAGCTGACTTCAAGGACAAGAGGCTTCTGATTTGCATTCCCCAAGTCAGGACTCATTCCTGGATCAGTACTGACTTCCTTGGGGGTAGCCAGCTGGATCATTTACATCCTGATATCTGAAAGAAAGGGATGGTCTTCCACAGAGTATCCCAAGGAGGATGGGATCTGGAGATGCCATGAGACTACACTTTCTCAGAGTACCCAGCTGACCTGCCCTCTGGGTTTATAACAAAACCAATGTCATTGTGCAGCCTAGGCTATCAGGCTGACAGGGCCCAGGCCAGTGTTATCCTGATGCATTACCTATCTTCTGACAGGGAAGAGAAAGCTAAACACCTGGGCACAGTAAAGACATGGACCACATAGGGGACAACAACTCCTTACTAAGGCCTTCTTACAGTTAATCCTGTAGTAAGGCCAGAGCATGAACAAACCATCTTCCAAACACTTCCTGGAGAAATCAGGTCAGGTTAAAAATCTAGGAGCTGCTAAAACCTGGCTGACCCCTGGCTACTCCCTGAAACCTAGCCTCTGAGCCTCTTTCTGTGTCATCTGGGAGGTAGCTCTGGAGGCTGGGCCTGAGGAACAGAACCCAACCCTCCACCACCTTGCCTTTAGCTTCAGGCTTTATGTAAAGGGCACTAGGGACTCACAAAGGGTGGCGGATGGTAGCAGGCCAGACAGGCAGGAGAGAGGCAGTGAATGGAAGTCTTTGTTTAAGGAAGGCACGGGCCGCGCATCGGCAAGCCCAAGAGAAGCATGTCATTTTGCTGGAAATGCGATTTTCCCTAACAAGTACAGAATCCTACATGACATGTTGAAAAGTGTATCTCTTTGAGAAGCTGCTCTGTATCTCAGAGGCATCGTCGGTACGGCACCCGTGTAATGTGGCAGTTGCCATGGCAACACCTCGTTTTCCATAGACAGGAAAATCAGAGTGGCTAAGTCGATTGAGAGGACCCAAATAACATCTCGAAGGCAGGCTGAGATGCCGCATCGGCTTTTGCATTTGCAGTGCCTGGAGTGCCGTTGTGGGGCAAGTAGCGTATTATATGTGCTTCACAAAGAATCCCCAAGGTAATGTTCAGAGCTTCCTCATTGGTCAGAGGCTGGGAGATAATGGGATTTGCCCAAAGCTACCCAGCAAGGCAGTGACAGGGCCACTGTGGCCAGACTCCCACCTCCTCAGGCAGACAGTGCTCATGGCAGGAGTGACTCTGGCCATCTTTCTCTTCCCTCCAGTGTCTTCAACCATTGCTGTTTCTATTATTTTTCTACTTGCCCTGAAGATAGATAGGGCCCTCAGCAGCAGGCAACAGCAGCCAAGTTAAATCAAAACACATCCGAGCATCTCCCCTCGGACACGGATTGCCCTCGATATGTGCCTGTCGACATGTTTGCTTCCAATGTGCAATCCCAGCCCAGAGAATGAACCTTCCCCGGGAAGGAACTCTATCCATGGGTGTAGCACTAAATTGGTACACAGCCCCGTGGGGCTTCCAAATAGAGGAATCATGTATAGCCTTGTCACCCTAGGACCTGGCATGGTGAGACACTGAACTCTGCACAAAGCCACATAGGTGTGCAAACATGTACATGCATTGGCTACAGCCACCACTATGCCCACATGCCAGAGCCAGTAATGCAGTCCATCTTTATGTAGCACCCTATGAAGCCACTCTCTTTCCCTTGGTAAGGGGTGGAGTGGTGGGGTGGTGGTGGTACAGAAGGGCTGGAGGCAGGGTGCTCCAAGGCAAGCAGTTTATTTTGTTCACAATGGAGTCTGGAGTTAACACAGTTGGCCCCAGAATCTTCTGGTCTCCTACTTTCCCACATCCCGTGTTGTTCAGGGCTCCCCCACAGGGCTTGGTTGTAAATCTCATTCTCCCTCCTAGGAGGATGTTGGCATCCAACTTAGGGCAGGAACAAGAAAAGTATGCAGGCTGTTCTTTAGTCTCCAAATATAAATTTGAGTAAGGATGAGGGAGTTACAATGGTTGGGGAGGGGGAGACACCTGCCCCCCTCAACTTCCCAGAGGAAAAATTTCATATAACTGTCAGACATGTAATAGAACTGTCAGAAGTACAGGAAACCAGCTACACAGATTACAAAAACATATGTCAGAGACCTATTGGTTTCGTGACAGTGTGAAAATCACAATTTTTCCATCAAGATAGAAAATAGAAACAGAGGGAAGCCAAAAGCACTTTGGCATCTGTCCTCTGACAGCAGCAAGCCTAACCCACCAAGCTGGAGGTGGAGGGTGTCCCAGAAGCAGGTCCAAGTGACGGGAGACCAGCCCCCTGCGGCAGTGTTGAGCCATCCTGACCCTTGACCTCCACCCCTGGGAAAAGCATCCAGTCTTCTTTCAGACCATTCACACTGGAAGGTGAAAGTGCTCCCACCTCTGGCAAATCATTCAGGGATGCTGGTTCTTCAAGCTTATGAGGCTGTCTGGTAAAGATGAGGTCACACTTCACACGGGTCACTCAGTGGTAGAGGAGGTATCAATAGTATCTGACCCCCTTCCTTCCCTTTGCGATCATAAGAAAGCTGGTGTGGCCACTCCCTATAGAGTAAGAAGTGAGGCAGGTCAACAAGGAACCACAGTGCTGAGAAGGCAGTCCACTGTCTCCCAGCCCCTGCCACCCATGTGCAGTGGATCCACTGTCTCCCAGCCCCTGCCACCCATGTGCAGTGGATCCAC
>NC_034597.1:16265815-16316941 GCF_900095145.1 Mus pahari | reverse complement strand
CCACCCATGTGCAGTGGCTCCACAGTCTCCCAGCCCCTGCCACCCATGTGCAGTGGATCCACAGTCTCCCAGCCCCTGCCACCCATGTGCAGTGGATCTCTTGCTGCTGCTTTCTTTAGGGTTCTTGGGGTTTTTTTGTTTGTTTGTTTGTTTGTTGTTGTTTTGTTTTGTTTCTTAAGATTTTACTTTTGTGTCTGGCAGTGGTGGCATATACCTTTAATTTCAGCACTGGTAGGGGTTGGGGGGCAGGCAGATGTCCAAATTCCAGGAGAGCCTGGTCTACAGAGCAAGTTCCAGGACAGTCAGGGTTATACAAAAAAACCTTGTCTCTAAAACAAAACAAAACACCCCAAGACTTTATTTGTGTGTGTCCATCTGTGTGTGTGTGTCTGTGAGAGTGTAAATCCAGTATATGTGAGTGTCCACAGAAAACGAAAGAAGGTATCGTATCCCCTGGCGCTGGAGGTGTGGGCAGTTGTAAGTTGCCTGTGGTGGGCGCTGGGAAGTAAATTCTGCCTCTGGTAAAGCAGCAAGTGCTCCTAACTTCTGAGCCATCTCCCCAGGCCTCTAGCGTCCCCATTCCTCTAAAAATCTCCATGTTCCAGACGTCCTTTGGTGGTCTTGGCAGAAGCATTATCCTACCCGCCGGAGGCAGAGAAGGGCCTGGTTTAGAGAGCCCAGGGGACATCTTGGGACAGAGAGGTACTTTACAGGCCACAGACCTGATTCAAACCCAGGCTCACTCATTTGCCTTCAGCCCAGCTCTGCACACTTGGTGGTCCATTCTCCTTAAATTCTCATGGAAAGAAAAAACAAAAACCAAACCAAAACAAAAAACCGCCAGCTTTTCTCTCCTAGGAGGACTTTACAATATACTCCGAGAAAACTGTAACTCTGAGAAATGGCCCTGTCCGCTCCGTTTGCCACACCCCCTTCTATGCATCCTGCCATCATTTAAAGGCATTTCTGTCTCAAACTTCTACTTTCATGCTTGACTCTACGGTTCTTGAAGCATTTTGGCTTATGTTACCCAGGGTCAACCAGAAAGCATAAATCCAGATGGAATTCAATGCTCAGGGAATCTGTCATAGAGATGTACATACCAGAGAAAGCTTAGCCTGGGAGAGCTCATCAGATCACAGCATGGGGGCTGACCCCAAGCAAGCGAGTGGTATATCAAGCAACCTTAGGAAAGCTTAAACTAGTAGTGGTCACAAGTTCCTTTTCTCCCTGCTGTGGTTGTCCCCACTGGGAGGACAGATGACCCTGAAGCTCAGATGGAACCCTGTGAGGGCTATACTCTCACCCTGGAAAATCTTTGAGGTCACTGCTGCCACAGCGCAGAGTCCCAGCTGCCATGCTATCTCTCAGCCTACAGTGTTCTCTGCTAGATTGTGATTGGCTGAGCTCCATAGTCTCTTTCTCCACGCAGTCCCTTCCTGCTCCTGGCTCTCTCATTTTGATTAGTCTAGATGGTTCCCAGCACCTGGGCCAGAGTTCATGAACACTGCCGAATGATGAGAGCTAAATGACTTGGGGGTGGCAAGAAGATTTGGATTTCAAGACCAGAGCACCTCTTTTTTTTTTTTTTTTTTTTCCTGTTGCATATCCCCCTGCTTGAGGTGATAGTCATACACATGCTGAGTTAACAGATAGAACACTCACACTGAATGGTCAGAACGATGGTGGCATCATCAGAGCAATAGTGGCATCCACAGGTATCTATGCTGATGCAGCCTGAGCCCACCCTCAAGGTGCTGGAGTCCTACAGTGTGTGCCAGGATCAGAAGCACACTCATGGCCCTTCCCAATGCTGCCTCCAGAAAGGCACTTTCAGGAAACAGTCCCTATCAATGAGCAGGGTTGGCACATGGAATCACTAACCATCAATCCCAACAGGGACATCTGTACCCATCTCTCTCTATCAGCTGCGATTGGTGTGCCACACAGTAGCAGATCCTGTGGCTGCCAGGTCACGTGCTCTGGCTGCTTCTGGCTATGAGTGCTTTTGCTTGACGTGCTCAGTAAGTATAGAGAGAGATGCTCTCCTGTGTATACGGCATGGTTCTGTATATACAGGAGGATTCTGTTATACAGATAGGAAACTAAGGTCCATGTAGAGATGTCCAACCCCAAAACTGCTAGGGAGGGGGATATCTCATTCTAGGTCACCTCAACTCCATTGCTAGCCACCCCAGCTCCTTATCAGTTTTCACTCACCTGAGCATCCATCCCTAAAGAGAATTCCTCCTCTCCCTTGTCACCAACATGGCCACCTCTGAGACTTCTGACCCCTCATGGCATTCTGTAAACTGAGTTTATCTCCTTTTAGTCTCTCTGCCTTCTCTGCTTCCCCCATCATCAGTAAAGGCTTCATGCTGGATCCGGATGTTCAGCTAATAAATATGTATGGAGGATTTTTATTACTTAATAGTTGTAAGGTTAATCGTTGTGGTGAACGCCTATATTTAATGTGTCAATGGAGCTTCAAAATGCCAAAGTGAATAGCTTTAACACACATTAGTTCTACTTGTGAATCTACAAATAGGAACCTTGTCAGAAAAGTATTCACACCGAGATCAGTATTGATTTTGGTCCTCGGGAAAGGCACTGGACTGTGACAGTTTAAAATGATAAATGTCTAGAGAATTAGTTGCCCATATTGATAAAAAGAAGCAGATATAAGGCTGACAGTCTCTGAGGAGGCATCGTCACGGAGAGCGGGCAGTGCATCTAACATGGCTGGGGCTCAGAGTTAATCTCCCCTTTGATCTGAGAAGATCAGGGTGATCTGACCTACCTTAGTGGATAGGACTTCAAATGATTAGAGAGGAAGGGTTAGTAGAGGGTGAGAGTCGGCTGCCCAGCACCGCAACAGAGAATCTAAGGCAACTCACTCACCTAGAGAAAAAGGTTATTTGGTTCATGGCTCTAGGATTGCCCACCAAAGATCTGTAACTTCATTGCTTTTAGTTCCTCGTGAGGATGATAGATGGCAGGGGCTGGCAGTGTGAGTTGCTGGTGTTGTTGATGGCAGGAGACAAGCAGAGAGAGATACTGAGAGACTAAGGCCCTATACCCCCACCCCTTCAAGGATATTGTACTGGCTAATTTTGTGTCAACTTGACACAGCTGAAGTTATCACAGAGAAAGGAGCTTTAGTTGGGGGTAATGCCTCCATGAGATCCAGCTGCAGGGCATTTTCTCAATTAGTGACCAAGCGGCTCCGGCCCCTTGTGGGTGGGACCATCTCTGGGCTGGTTGTCTTGGGTTCTATAAGAGAGCAGGCTGAGCAAGCCAGGGGAAGCAAGCCAGTAAAGAACATCCCTCCATGGCCTCTGCATCAGCTCCTGCTCCCTGACCTGCTTGAGTTCCAGTCCTGACTTCTTCAGTGATGAACAGCAATGTGGAAGTGTAAGCCAAATAAACCCTTTCCTCCCCAACTTGCTTCTCGGTCATGATGTTTGTGCAGGAATAGAAAACCTGACTAAGATAGATATGTTCTCCTGTGTGTGAAGGCCTCTCACAACCTTCACTTCCTGTAAGATCCCTGGGCACTCGGGTATCATCTCCCTGAGGACTAAGCCTTTAACATGTGGGTCCTGAGGGGGGAAGGAGAAACTCTTTCAAATCATTACACTGAGCATGCTCAGTCCACTCCAAGAGTCTGCTCTGAGAGCCTACCATAGTTATAGAGAAGCTCTAGCCACACCCTTTTTTCTTTCCAAAATGACTCAGACTCTTTCTACAGATTCCCATGCTCAAAAATCGTTCATGGTTCCCACTACCTAAGGACCAGGTTTAATGTCTTAGGTTTGAGCATCAAATCACTGTCCCTTTCTTCTTGTCCTCAGGCAGGCTTCCATCTCTCATTGCTACCAGGACCTGGTTGCACTCTCTTTGCAGAGTCCTTAGGACGAAAGCTTTGTGGATACAGCAGTGGCCAAAGTGTGCCTTTGTGCCATTTAACCGCCACACTTGCCTTGCAGTCATACAGCCAAAGGGTTGTCTGTTCTGTACCCTCCAGGCCCTGGGCCAGCACTGGAGGGTCCAGCTGGTGTCTGAGCTCCCAGATTTCCTAGGGGACTCAGTGGTAGGATCTGCCAGCAGGCAATAATATCTGAGAATGCTTCCTGTAAGGTGTGCCCAGAGATTTCTTTAAAATAGCAATCAAGAGGTAGGAACTCAGAAGATCCCCCAGGGGTCTCCCTTGTGACCATTAATTTTAGCTGTCACCTTGATATAACCTAGAAACACTTAGATCAGATTGGCCTATGGGCATATCTGTGGGGATTATTGATGGAGTAAGATACAATCCACTGTGAGCAACACCATTCCCTAGGTAAGAGGTCCTGAACAGAGTAAGAAAGGCGAGAACTAGTGAGAGCCAACGGGCAGAAAAAGATATGTATATTCTCTCTTTGTTCTTGACTGTTGATATGATGTGACAAGCTGAGTCTCTGTCTCAACTTTGCAGAAATGATGGACTATGATATGGAACTATGCGCCAAATAAATCTGCTTCTCCCTTTGGTAAGGCTATTTTTATCACAGTAACAGAAACAAAACTGGAACACCCCCTGCGTGTCCCCTTTCCCCGTGTATGCTTGCTTTGCCAGAACACTGCTGCTCAGCTGGGGTGGAGGCTCCTACATGACAACTTACTTCCAAAACCACAAATCTGTCAGAAGAAGAAAAAGGCCTCGGGGCTTGGGGGAGAGTAAAAGAGAGAGGAGAGAGACACAGAGAGAGAGAGAGAGAGAGAGAGAGAGAGAGAGAGAGAGAGAGAGAGAGAGAGAGACACGACAGAGAGCTAGGCTGTTAGCAAGAAGCAAGGCATCTTGGCAACATAGGGCATGGATAAGGAAATGTTCTTCCCAGACCAAAAAGAGGTACCCAAGCTAGAAGGGAAGGGAACGAGAACTGTCACTCCAAGACGAAGAACCCGCCTGCTGCTCTGGCAGTACTGCCAGGGTTAGGCAGGAGGAAGCCCAGCTGAGTACAGGTGATGAGGTCCCATCAGTCTTCCAGGCAGTGCTGAGGAGGTACCTGTTAGACTTCAGAAACAGAGCTAATGATTCATCCCATGGAACTAATACATGAGCCCAGACTATAGCCTGAACAACAGGACAGGTCCTAGAAATCAGTCAAGGAGTCCTGGGGAGGAGGGACGATGTGATGTACTCCCTACCCAGTCACCAGATAGACTACCCATGAAAACAGGTGACATTTTGTTATATTAGAGAGCCCGCTCCATGCACTTCTGGGGATGCTTCCTGCCGGAGAGCCATCTATGGACCCTGGCCATCAGATCTCCAAGGAAACCCACAGGTCAAAGTTCAGGCTAAGGATTAGCCAGAGAGGCAGGAGTAAGGACCACGATTTCTCTCACCCCAGAACTAGAGACAACACAGCAGGATAGCCGTGACTTTCCTCAGAGATATCCAGGCCCTACTTTTCCTTGTGTCCACCTGCCTGGGGCAGGGGTGGGGACGAGCGAGTGGGGGGAGGATCTGACATGAACTTGATTGGGGTGCACAGAAAAAGCCTTTGCAGGCGCTAGAATCAAATTGTTCACTATCCAACCGTAGACACCAAAACACAGAAAAGGCAAGTCCCATGACTGTTTTAGGATTACTACTGTTGTGATGAGACACCATGACCAAAGCAACTTGGAGAGAAAGGAGCTCATTTCACTCACAGTTCTATATAACAGATCATTATCAAAAGCAGTGGGGGCAGGAACTCTAGCAGGATAGGGACCTGGAGGCAGAAGCGGATGCAGAAGCTATGGAAGAGTTTTTCTTACTGCCCTGCTCCCCACAGCTTGCTCACCACTGGCTAGGGGATGGTGCCACCCACAGTGGGCTGGATTCCCCCATCCTGGAATTGATCACTACTTAAGAAAAGGCTGCAAAGCTTGTTCACAGCCTGATCTTAGGGAGGCATTGTCTTACAGGAAATTCCCTCCTCTCAGATGACTACAGTTTGTGTCAAGTTGACATACGTCTAGCCACACACTGACCATGCCTCTTGACTCACAGGAAGTTACTCCTGCTGTCTTGTCTGTTACCCCATAGTGTCTTGCAGGAAATTATTTGTGCCTCCATGTAACTGGCAAGCTGCCAGAGCCATACAGGTTTCCTCAGCAACCATAACACCAAGGGGGAAATGGCTCCCTTGGGTGGGACGAGCATCACAGGACTGGCAATTAGAAACCCAGGTTTCTTCTCCACCCTTTACCTTGACACTCAGAAATCTAAGAGCGGGAAGGTACTAAGCTAGATATTTGGGGAAAGGAGATCCAACAGCAAAGCAGACAGCCTTGCTTTCAAATGCCTTTCATTTGGGGCCTTGGCTTAGGGTCGCCTAAAACCAGGGTTCCACAATGAAATAATATGGCGTGTATCCCAGCCTTGGACTGATTCTTCAGGAGGTAGCTGCTTGGTGGCTTAGTGAAAGAAGGAGTTTTATGCGAAGAGTCCCTGGGACACCTATTTCCCAAGTACACTTTTAGCTTTGCAACCACCCACTGACCTAAAATAAAGTTTTGCAAACATGCACACCCAGCCCTGCCACAGGCCTCTTGTGGGCTGATTGAATGTTGTGAGCCCCCTAGGGGAACATGCTTCCCCATCCCTGCTTTGCATGACCACATAGGGAACCACTCTCAGATACTACAAGGCATGCTGGGAGCTGTTGCCATGGAGATCAGCAGACACTATCATGGCAGCAGTTTTGAGGTCCTGGGATAAACAACTTAGCAATCTGACCCAGCCTTTCATTACCCTTCAAGAGATGCAGGGCCAGATGGGCTAAAGTTTAAGGACTACAGGGCCAAGATGGAGGGCAATGGAAAGATTGAAGTCTAACAAATTAGGTGCAGGCTAATGGCACCCACAGGGTGAGAGCCCAAGGCAAGGCTTCAGAGGGTGGCATGCGCGGAGGGTGCCAAACAGATAGCTACAGACTTAAGTCTCAGGGAAGTGAGTGTTTAGCAACAGAAGCCCCACAGCAGGGCTCCATGGGCAGCCTGGGCAGATGAAATATACTTTGGGGGAGAAAGCTAAAGCTCACAGGGAGGGATCAGGAAAAGGATGCTGGGTAGCCTGTAAGCAGCCAGGAAGAGCTGAAAGGAATGCTTGGTTTTCCATGGAGCCCCCAGCCTAGGCCACTCTGTGTGCTGCAGAGCTCCCAGAAGCCTAGGGAGGACGCTCCAGCCACTAAGGTTTCCAGGGCTCCACTTGCTCCCCCTGTGTCTGACTATTGCTGTCTCCCTCTGCCCAGGCTCAGCCACTTTATTGCAGGGAAATGAAAGTAGGGGATGAGCAGGGGACAGGTGACCCAGTCTAGGTCTCTGAATCTCACCCATGGCCTCTAGAAACCCATAACCCTGCACAGAAAGGAACCACCCCGTGTTGGTCTGCTTTCTCGGTCCCTGAGTACAGAACAGATGGGACTAAAGCAGTGTGCTGTGCATGCCTGAGGAATGGTCTAATGGACTCCTTCCCAAAGTTGCCAGCCAGTGAACCCCAAGGGTACATGCAACACAGGTTGGAAACCAATGGTTTCACCCGTTCTCTTCACTTTATAGCTAGAAGAATGGAATTAAAGAGAAGAGCAAGACTTGTTTAAAGTCATACAACTAGTCAGAGAAAGCATTTGCAACCCAGGACACAGTGGGAAGGAAAAAGGTTTAGTTATTCTTTTACTTTGATCAGAAAACCATGGTCCAAGTGTCGACAGAAGTCTCAAGGCTCAAGAATTCTTCCTGTCCCTTAAGGGAAGACTTCCTTTGTCTTTCTTCTCATCCCTTTAACAATTAAAGTAAATATGGCCCCATTGCTTTCCCAGGCACAGAGCCCAAGCCTCATTCTCTGCTTGCAATTACCCTATGATAGATGCTGGTCTGGCCACTGAAGGCATCTTCGTATGGGCTTTATGGTCATTTTCCAACAGCCTACACCTCTTAAACTCTCTTGTGGGAACAGGTGAAGGTGATTATGCAGATGGATGGACCCCCGTGTAATATTATGTCAGTGACAGAGATATAAGAGCTACGGATGAAAGAGCTGCAGACAGGCTCAAGTACGACCGGGAGGAGGTTGCAAGATTGGTGTAGAAAACAGGGACCTGTGCAGGGACCTCAGGCTCCCAGTGCAGCACCACACACAGAGGTGAACACACACACACACACACGCACACACACACACACACACACACTTCTCCACCTCTGTGCTTCGTTGTCTGGTTACAGTCAGACTCTGTTCCTTTGGCAATGTGGCATGTCAGCCACTCTCTGTTGGGATGCTAGGGAGATTCAGGTCTGGTGGAAGGAGAGGCACCTAGTATCCAAAGAGATCCTGCTTTTCAGGCTGACTCAGTGGGGATAGGAAATTCAGATTAAAGGTAAGGCCTCAAAGGAAAGTCCAAAGCATATATCCCTGGATGTCGCGCTCCAATCCACTCTACACAAACCCGAGGTCAGCACATGTTGTTGCTGACGTGGTAGTCCTGGGCAGCTCCTAGGGATGGGTTCTTTGCCTTGAGATTCCCAGCAGATAGTATAGGAAGAAGAAAGAAGCTGCCAAGATGACGTCTAGCAGGGAAAGGAGGAGGGGGTGGGGATGCTTAGGCAGTTGTCCTCTCTCTTTGATTCTAAAATAAGATCAATGACTCATAGCACCCTACAAGAGATACCAGCACCTCTTGCTCAGGGCTGCCTTTCCGAATGTCTTGCTCTCAGCACACTCCAAAGGTGCTACCAATATAATCCTATCTACCAGCAACAAAGCACACAACACAGTAGAGACTGGCTGGACTCAAAGTGAAGACAGAGTGCAGCTCTCCTGGGGTACAGAGAACCCCAGTACCCCCAACACAGTCTTCTTTCAGCTCAGAAAGTTCTCAGTCACAGTTTCTGGGAGAACCAGCAGGGAAGTGTACGGTGTCCCCACAGAGCAGAGCTGAGTACTCCAATACCAACCAGGTAGAAAGTGTAGATAAGATGGATACAATGAGGCTAGGTCTGGGAGTCGCAGGCACCTGCAGAAATGGGGGACAGCCACCAAGGACAGGGATGCCATTATCTTTGTTACAGGGGTTCAGGCCCCTCTATCTGATGTAGGAACATATGAATCCTGGTACCTGCCTCTCTTAAAGCCAGGACAGAATGCTGGGTGTGTGGGCTCTTTTCTGGTACAGGGACAGCGGACTCTGCCATGTGTATCCCTAGGCTTGGTGAGTAGACACTGTTGTAAGCCACAGGATCAGACACTATCCTGAGGACCTCATCTTTGTCATCTCTAGACCTCTAGACCACAACAGGCCTGTAGCAGGGAGTAAGGATCTTATGAGAGGAAATCTAAGACTCTGAGAAACGGGGTGGCATAGTTCACGATGTACCTCCAATGCACTTCAGTCACAGTAAGCATCCCCTGCCTCCGCACCCTCTCATCGAAGTGGTGAACTCCTATTCCTCCCTCAGCATCCTGTTCTATAAACCTATAAATTACCAAATGGGCGAATGGTATCTGCCTCGGTCTGTGTATTCTAAACATCTATCCTACCACCCTATTACCACAGCCTGGTCATTTGTTCAGACAGGAACTCCTGGTGGCCTTTAAATGTGTCCTAGGAATTCTTCAGAGAATATAGAATAAACATATAATATAAAATATAGAATATAGAATATAGAATATAGAACAGAGAACAGAGAACAGAGAATAGAGAATGAATAGAGAATAGAGAATATAGCCCACTAATTCTGCAGAAAGGAGGCTGGAGGCTTGTTTCAGAACCTAAATTGACATAGGAGGAACCAGATTTAGAGGGCTAGGAGTAAGGTGGGGAGCCACTAAACCCATCTGTCCTGCTCTTTCCCAGATCTGAAGAGGACCCAAGAAGTCCCCTATTAAATGCATCGGGGTACACAAAAGGACATGAGGGTGAGAGTGGAGAACTTGTTGATAAGAAATTCAACAGAAAGGAGAGAGAGAGACAGAGACAGAGACAGAGACAGAGAGACAGAGAGATAAGAAAGGATAATGAGGGAGTATAATCAAAGTGAAAAAAAAAATAAAGAAATATACAGTTCAGACCCTGGTCCAGCCCAGAAGACCAGCATGGAGAGTAGGTTGGAATTTGATGCTGCAAAGCTCCCCATGACTTCCATATGTGCAGCAGACTAAGGAGCATGGCTCTGGCCCAGTTGTCTTTACAGTGACCGTGACAGTAACAGTAAGAGCAGCAGCAGCAGGAGCTGTCAGAATGGCTGGATGTTGGCCCCACCCCTAAGCCACAGAATCAGGCTGTGGAGCACAGGAACCTGTTTGAGGTGAGGTGGGATGTGAGAAGGAAGAGGAAGATGATATGGTTGATTGTAGGGCAAGGTAAATAAATGGGCAAGGAGCCACAGACCCTCTGTAGACAAGCTCCGGGTCTTTGACACCTCATCCACTCCATGTCTCCTTTCCATAGTTCCTCAGCTCCTGGCAGATCACCAGGCACAAAGCCACGCAGAGAGCTTGTTGTCCTTTGAGAGGCTGAGTTCTACATGCACAGTCTGTTTATTCAGTCTTTGTTTCCAGAACCCATCAGGCTGAGTGAAGCTTCAAGTGCCCCCATTAACCAGCCCTGATTAAATCAGCTGGGCTCCTCATAGGGATGAACCATGCAAACAGAGACCAAATGATAACTTGTCTCCCGGCTGCAGTCACTCCAACTGCCCATGAACAGAGAGCTGAGGCAATGGAACCTTGCAAATTCCAGATGCCAAGGCTGCACCCCTGTCTCATTCAGAAGGAGGCGGGTGGCAGCTGCTGCCCTGGGAACAAGGGGAACAAAATAGAGGACAGGTGAAGCGATAGAGACTTTTCTGGACAAAAGATGGGTGATGTGAAAGGGCCCGGGGACTGAGGCAGGGAATACATGCTAAGCAGGGTCCCTGCTCCTGAGAGGCTTAGAGAGATGCAGTTTGCAGCAACTGAACCATGAGCCCTGGCTTTTGCTCAGAAACACCTTGCTGTACTGCCCCTCCCAACGTCTATGAGAGAGAATGGGCTAAGCTCATAGCCATGGAGCTGTGCACTAGAATAATCCATTTCCCTGTACCCAGGAACCTTAACTGTATCCTACAGGTGAGAGAGATCTAGGGCTAGTGGGCGTAGTATGATTTGGCCAAGGTCACCCAGGAGTTTGCAGGGACACGTGGGATGAAGTTACAGGTCTGCGAAGAGCCTTTTTTACCGAGGCAAAGCTATAAGGCACAGGGGGAAAGTGATTGTTCTTTCTAAATGCTCTCTCTCCAAGTGTCATCTCGTCAACAGTTTTAAGGTAACACGTTGGTAGAAGAGTTGTCTGGACTGTGGTGAAAAATCAGTAAAGGAGACAATGTAGAAACAAGCCTGGACGACATACCTCATAGACTAGCAGAGCCTCTACAGCTTTTTTCCCTGATCAGACCCCTTACGATGCTCAAGACCCACCCAGATCTTCAAGCCCCACACCATGATGCCCCCTGCTGATGGATGTCTACAGTGCCAGTCTCCAGGAGCCCCCCTAATCTCCTATTATAGCTCCCAGACCCACTTCTATGAGTCTTGACAGCTCCCTGTCTAGACTGCAGACTCCTAAAGTCTTAATTGCTCTTTCATCAACAGAAAAGGGCGGCTTCTTCTTCAAGCAGCCAACCACTCAGCCAGTCCTTGTCGGTCTCCTGCCGTGTACCAGGCTGCGACAGGATTCAGGATGTCTGAGGACTTGATGGATCACCTGGGGTCAGAGGAGGGTAGCTTCACTTATTCGGATGTTGCTGGGCTGGGCCTCCCGCCAGATGTTAGGCTCCCAGAAAGGATGAGACCCAAGCCCAGTGCATCACACTGGAGATGCTAGGGCAGAAGGAGTGCCATGAATTACAGCTAGCCTAGTCTATATGGTGAGACGCCCCCTCATCTCCATACACACAAAAGTGAGACCCAAGTCTTCAGAGTGCTATACCAGCCCAGAAGGGGAAAGCGGGAAGAATCTGGATGCACAGAGCTTCTGCATATTCCCGAGGTTATCCCTGGCATAGCCTCACAGCACTGTAGACTGATACCTTCTCCCGTCAATATTCCTGGGTCTGTAGAATTGGGCTGTCTCTACTCTTTACTCCCTGAAGGGGTGGATGAGATATTGCACAGTCCCTGTCCTTGGGGAGTTTCCTTCCTTGAGTCACAATGATTAACTAATTAAGGGTCAAGTTTAGCTTATGAATCACAGATCCGGCACCCAGGTGGCTGCCTATGTCTCCTTGACTCACCCCCTAGTGCACCCCCATATTGAATCTGAGCTCATTAGGTAGTATTAGGTGCTAAGCAGTGGGAACAACACTGTCTACTCCCCCACTAGCCCCCCCCCCGAATGATTTAGTTATCACAGTCTGCCTCCATGACCTGTAACTACAGCCCTGTGGTGTTCCCATGTCCCCTAGAGGTGACACAGACAGGGATCCAAAATCACCTGCATGCCCTGTCCCCAACAGACAGTTTTCTGAGATTCAGCAAGACCACACACACCACCACCACCACCCCCCTTTGCATTCCATGCTGTGGAGAAGAGCTCCCCTTTGTTGTCATTCTGGAAGGATGACTCTCTTGGGGCAAGGTTCTGAGTTGTCACAAACAAGATTGGCAACCCTAAGAGTCATTTATTTATCTCACAATTGCCTAAGCGCCTCTGGTTTAAAAAAAAAAAAAAATGATTGTGTGACAAAATGTGCCAAACTTATCACTGGCACATCTACTTAACGCCACCACCGTCTACAGAGAAGAAATCGCTTAGAGAAGGAAGGGGTCCTCTCCAAATACTCCAGCAAGCCTGGAAATGCTGAATTCATTCTAGCCCCAGCCTGGTTGCTGTCTGGCCCTTGCCATCAGCCCCTGCTATCTTCCCAGACTGGAGACACATGAGCTCTGCAGCAGACACCCAGAGTGGATTAACTAGCTGAGGCCCAGCACCGCTGCAGCAGCACCGCAGTCAGGATGAAATAGAGCCCTGGAAAGCCAGCAGAGCCGAGCCCATAAAGCATTTCTCTCAGCCCAGAATTGCCTGGTGCCTGTCACAGAAGGAAATGACTGCCTAGGATACAGCAGACAGAACAGGAGAGGAGAAACTGTGGCTTCTCTTGGCCCCTACTACACACTGGAGGGTTTGGGGGGGGCGAGGGAGGGAGGATGCTAGGCTAGACAGGAGCCAGATGTAGTTTTGTAGATTGCCAGGGCCAGAGAGAGTAACATAGGTCCTATTTGTAGCTGTCTCTGTTAGGGACCTCAGGCACTGGGCACATTTCTGTAGGAGAGGCCCATGGTGCTCTCTTAACAGAATAGTTAGGGCTCGGCTGTACTGATATGTCCATCAAACCTGCCTCCTTGGGGAGATGTGGTGCCTTCCAGAGAGAACAATGGGCACTCAGAAGAGGGGGGGGGGGCGGATTGTGCGCGTGCGTGCATTTGTACACATGTGCGTGGTCTCCCAGACACCGCCAAAGGAAGAGATCAATTTAGAGAATTAGAGGCCAGCCCACTTTGCATGGCTTCTAGGAAGCATGTTCGGTAAATAAGGATTCAAGAGATGAGATGTTTCATCGTTCAATTAATTTTAGCCTTGGATCTCAGGCGGTGGGGGTGTGGGGAGGGTGCAGAGAGAGTAATCAATACCAAGCATTCAGCTTGCTAACACGAAGCACATTTCATACAAAGCTGGACATTTTTCTCCTTGTCATACAGAATTATCTTAATTATCGTTTCAAGGAAGAGCCTTATATAGCATCATCTAGTAGTCCAGGAGGCGGCTCAGAAACTCGTCACAGGAATAATTTATGATTTTTCTTTCTAACATCTTGGTCTTGTTTGATATGCTTGCCATTTCTCCCTGACAGGGAGGTCGATTAAATCACATTTATATTGTAAACGTATGCATTGCTTTTTACCCAAGGCGCTGGATGAAGAGATACAGGGGCCCCAAGGGAGGGAGAAGCCAATCCACTTTCATATTGCAAATTTCTGCTGTTTGGAAGAAATGAATGGTTGCCAGGGAGAGCTGGGAATTACTTGGGGATGCAAATGTTATTTTAGAACCCTTTGGAGAGGGGTTTTTTCTCCCTCCCCCACCTCCTCCAGCATTTTCCCTTCTCAGGCTGTTAATAGAGGCCAGTCTCTAAGCAAAAGCTAACGGAATGCACTTCACGGCAGGCATTCTTGGGGGATTGGCCTGCACCAGATTTCTAGCTGGCCGACTTCAAGCAGGCTGCCTCTTGGCCTGGAGGCGGGGTGGCAGATGCAGAGAGAGAGAGAGAGAGAGAGAGAGAGAGAGAGAGAGAGAGAGAGGAGCTATTCATATTTTGCAAAGGCATTGCTTCCTCCCACCTGATGGAGGAGGCCACTCTGGAAGCTGGTGGTTGGGGATATGGGGGTGGGGCTGGTGGTGGGGAGGGAAAGACAGCGAGAAGAGGGGAAAGGTCATTAGCAGAGACCAGGAAGAAGTGACGCCAGGCACCATCATTAACCTAACCGAACTAATTAGGAAACATTCAAGTTTTATAAATTATGCAAGACGCTCAATTTATACTTTTTCAAATTCCTACCATAACATAGATAATGAGGGAACATTTACAGTAACAGCGTAACCTAATCAAGAAACCCTTTCATTAGCATGAAATCTTCCAACACGGTGTTTGCGAGCACAACAAACGGAATTATAGATGCCAGGGGAGGCTGGGGCTGGGGGCGGGGAGCTGGATTGTGGGGAGGAGGGGCAGGGTTGTCTTTTGCTTAAGTGGCAAGGTCCCTAGTTCTTAGAAATCACCCCCCTCCCATCCTCAGCATGAAACGGGGCTCTCTTTGCATTCAGCCTTGCCAAAGGAACGGAAAGGTCTGGAAGGGCCCTCTGATCTACCACATTCTAGCTGATTTACAACTACCTCCTCTGTCTTGGCCCTCTAATCCTGGGAGACAGATAACTACAGCATAGATCAGCCTTTCCCACAGGCCAGGTTTTTTCCCTGCAGAGGTCAGAGGTCATGTTTCTGCCGAAGCTCAGGCTCCATGAATGCAGATAGACACCGTCTACTTTGCCTGATGGTTACGAGTTCACCACGGGTAGATGGAATACAGTGAGCACGGTCCAAGAGCTATTGGGGAATCCCAGGACTCAAAGAGATTCTGACATATCACCCTAGACTCCCAGATCAGTAAAACCAGCTGGAACCCACAAGAGAAAGCCATACCAATAGGGCGTGGTGGTTAAGTGCCTGTTATCATACCAATGGGAAGATAGACGAAGGAAGACTGAGAGTTCGGGATCAGCCTTGTCTACATTGCATGGATGAGATCAGCCTGGGCTACATGAGACCCCATCCAGAGGGGAAACACTTTGCCTGCTAAAAAGTGAAGAACCTTTGGAGGGCTCCTCCTTGGAGAAGGGGTAGAAAGAACCCTTGGTCTCTTCTGTTGCTGGTTTCTCTGTACCAGTGGTTGAGCAGAGGTCCCTACTATTTAGTGTAGTCTGCTATTGAAACACAACCATAGATTGTATTTCAAGAATGTGATTTATTTCCCACAATGCCAGTGACCAGAAATCTAACATCAAGGTGATACTGGATAGACTTTGTTCCCAGGCTAATATACTTGTCTCAGGCTCTGTGTAGTCACAGGAACACTTCTTTGTATAACCTTTTGTTATGAAATTGCCAGTCCATCCAGAGGTCTCCCCTATGACCTCACCTAACCCAACTTTACCTTATGAAAGCCCCACATTCAAATATGATCCCACTAGGTATGGGGGCTTTAATATATGACTTTGAGGGGGTACAAATATTCAGTCACTAATACTCCCCCAAATGAATGTCTACCCAGGATATGTGAATATGACATGGTTTGGGATAGAGATACAGGTCTTTGGGGATGTCAATCACTTATGGAGCCTAAGAACCTGTCATGCTAGGGTGCTAAAATGGCTCTATGTTCAGATCCAGTCATGGTGGAGCCAGCACTGGGAAAACAGAGGCAGCAACTTCAAGCCAAGGGAAGCCAAGGACAGCCACGGACAGCCAAAAACTGCAGTAAGCCACCAGAAGTTGGAAGAACAAGTTCTCAAAGTTATTGCTCTCCAAGTTCTCAAAGTTATTGCTGTCCTATCCCCAAAAAGGTCATGAATCGTTAAAGCTTGGTCCCTTAAGCAATGGTCAGAGGCTTTGGGGAACTAACTGGTTCATGAGGACCTCGACCCCATCAACGGATGAGTCCATGGATGGATGACTCCTAATCTGATGACATTTGGGAAGTTGGGGACACAGAGAGGCAGTACCTTAGTTGGGAAAGTAGGTCATTGGGAGTGTGCACTTGCCTTTGTCCCTGGGTCCTTTCTCTGACCTCTGTCTCTTTGTTTCCTAGTTGCCATGAGACAGAGCAGCTTTCTCCCACCACGTGTTTCTCCCACAAAGATTCATCCTCGTCGCTGGCACATGACAAACAGAGCCAGCCACCCATGGTCATACAAGCACAATCCACAGTAATCAAAGCCCCCCTTTACGTTGGTTTCTTCAGGTATTTGGTCCCAGCAGTGAAATACTAATACCAAACTTGAGTTGGGACTTTGGTGCTATGTGAGAAGACACTGTCATTTTTATATCACCAAGTTTGTGGTCATTTGTGGATGCCTCAAGAATGAGCCTTGGTATCTGCAGCAATAATGACAGCATCCTCTGCAGCAATAATGACAGTGCCCAGTACAGAGTAACTATGAATGGATGTAAGTAGCTGTTAGGAGGTAGATGCCACATATGCCCCTCGGATCTAACTCTCCCTTCAAAGGCCAGGATGGTCTCCTTCCAGCTTTAGGAACCTGAAGGTGAGAATCGATGCTCACCTAAGCACCTCTAGTTCCATTCCCTGCCTCTTCTCCCATGGGCTGAGACCGCACTGTTCCCATAGCTGCCTTTTAAGACAGAAATTCACGAGATGAATACAGGCCATGACATGATAGAACCTCCCTCACTTGCCCCAGAACCCTTCATGTTCTCTAACTTATTCTTTAAAAATAAATGCAAGGATCTCCTGAATAACCCAGGCCATACTTGTAGCTAGAGATAGTGTTTTTAAAGATGGTGTATCCTTACAGCTCAGACTTCGGATCGGCATCTCCCTTTCAGACTACCATTTTTTTCGCCACATTCCGACCACCAATCAGGACTGCATTATGTGGAAAGGGGATGTTGAGGGCAAACTCTTGTCTTCCTTGTAGATTTTTTTTTTTTTGAGACCCTTCTTGTCGAAGTTCAAGCCCCTAGTCCAACGGTGAAAGGGTCTACCTTTCACCAAGCTCTGGCTCCCACCTCCACACTCCCCTGGAGCTGAGGAGAGATTTGAGGTACCATCACGAAGATTGTGGTTGCCGTAACCATTCAGAGCGCACGCTTCAATTACCCACTCTTCGGGTCTCTGGTGCAGAGAAGCCCACGTCAGCGCTGGGGAATGCTCTCTCCCACATCATTACCCAGCTTTCCATATTCTCCTCAGTAATCTGCAAGCTGTGGGCTGTAAATCCTGCCAGGGGGAGGCAGGGGCAGTGGAGCCTGCCCTACCTTCCCAGATGCCTGGGAGGGATGGCTCTGGAGCTCCTCCCTGCCTGCTCTGGCTTCACCAGCTAGCTCACAAAGGACAGGGGAACAGCAACACTTCCCAAATCACTCCCAAATGTTCCTCTAAAAACCTCCGGCTGACTCTGAATGCCAAGGAATTGTTCACAGGGTGACAATTTCATAGCTCTTGGTCGGGGAGCAGAAATCTCTGGCTTGGAGGTGGGGCGATTACAGCCCCAGTTCTGGCAAGCACTTAAGCAGTTATTCCCAAATGTGTAGCTGCTTGGCACCAAAGCCACACACATCTGGGATTGTGACTAGAGGTTTGACATCCAGAGGTGAGAGTTCAGGTCCAGCCAGTATGCACGAGACGCTGCAATAAGTTCCCTTGGGGCAGTACTCCTGGCAGTGTACCTGAGATCCCAACCCCCCCATATCCAGCTCCAATTCCCAGAAGCCTGTGGAGTGAGCTCTCTTCCTTAGAGATGAAAGTCAAGGCCCCAGAGGCCAGAGAAGAAAAAGGCTGAGAACATGCAATAAGATTGGCTTTGAAGATATGGAAATGTGCCATATGGTTTGGATGTGACACGTCCTCCATAGGCTCCTGTGTTTGAATGCTTGCTCCCCAGTGGGGACATTTTAGGACAGGAGACATAGGTAGAGGAGATGATTGCTGGATATGAAACTCTGAGGGGTGTAGCCAGGCCCCACTTCTGGTCTGGTTCTCTGCTACCTGACTCACCAAGACGTAAACAGGTATACTCTACCTCACTGCGGTAGTCACCATGACTCCCCACCACAATGAACTGTAGTCTCGGGAACTGTAAGCCCACATAATCCTTTCTCTCAAGGCATTTCTGCTGGATATTTTGTGACAGCCATGTGAAAAAGCTACTGATACAGATGCCAAAGTGGTATGTCAGTCCAAGGTTGGGTGTAGGTCAGCAGGACGTAATGATCTTTCCTGTCCTTAGCAGAGCATGAGGCCAGAAAGGTAAGTGGTTTGTGATGCGTCATTAGATTTTTAACTTGATGGAATTTAGAATCACCATGGAAACATGATCCTGGGTGTGTTTATAGGGGTGTTTCTAAGAAGCTTAAACTGAGCAGGGAAGACCCTCTCTGAATGTGACAGGCTATCTGACAGGGAGCATGACCTGGGTGATAGCTTTCATCTTTCTTTCTGTTTCCTGACTGTGAATATGATGTACCCAGAGACCTCACTCTTCTGCTGCAAGGCCCACCATGCTGGATGATAGCCTTACAAACTGTGAGTCCCAAATAAACCCTTCCTTCTTCAAGTAGCTCCTTGTCAGTTAACACAGCCTCAGGCCTTCACTGCGGATCAGGCTGTTAGACCCAACCACCATTCCTGATCCCACAACAGCAGACTTTGCATGGGTCTGGATTTGTTAAGCTTGGATGGACATGTGTCCAACTCTGGAGAAGACCAAGAAACTCCCATGTCTCCATCTTAAGTCACAGCTTGATATTTCATGGACAGAAATAAAACATCAAGAAAGTCAAAATAAAAATACGGATGTTTTGATCTTACCATTTTGGAAACCGCAACTTCAAAAAAGTAAGAGGTGCAGAATGGGAGAAGGGCTTAATGAAATCGTGGGTGTTGGAAGGAGCCAAGACTGAACATGGACAAAAACTGGCATCAAATAGGTTCAACCCCTTATTATGTATTTCTTACTATGGCTTCAAACCTCTTGGCCTCAGTTTTTACATCTATAAAATGAACAGACTAACCGCTACCCCGTGGGACAATTGTTAACACTTCTACAACACAAGAAAGCGGAATATCCCAGAGTTCTCAGTTCCCAGAGTCGTCTAAGTACTCAACTTGGTGCAACCAGTATTTAAGTCTTGGATTGGCTTTGTGTTGTTGCAACAAAACATCCATGGTAGGCTAAATTAACAAAGAAAAGAGGTTAAAAATAATAAACATTTAAGATACGTGGGGGTGAGTGGTAGGCCAGCACAGCGTCTCAGCAAGTATAGGCAGACACATGCTACCAAGCAAGACTACCTGAGTGTGATTCCCTAAACCCACATAGTGGAAGGAGACAACAGGCCTCCACAAGTTGCTCTGACCACATATATGCTGAGACACAGGCATATGCACACAAGAACTCACACCAGGAGACCAGTACTCCTTCCCAGTAGAGCCTCTAGCTACCTAAGAACCCCTGACCAGATCCCACCTCCTAACTCTGATGCCAATCCCCAGCTGTTCCCATGGTGGAAAGGGCTTGTGGGCAGTAGAGACAGCTTAGTTAAGTGTACTGGACATGAACAGAACTCACCTAAGTGTGCTGGCATATCTCATTGCCCTTATCTGGCCTCCTCAGCTGTCAGCTGTGGTCACTATACCATAGGGGATGTGGGTGATAGAGAAAGAAAGGCCTTCAGACAGCATCCTTTTCCAAACTCTTGCTTTTGTTCTGTCAATGAAAGGTCAGTGGAGTGACCGTGTGTTATTGGTGTATCAAGCGATGGCCTAGGACTTTTACATGTAAGGTCCACGTGGCCCAGAAAGGTAAAGTGACTTCCCTGAGGTCACTCAACAAGATAATGAAGCAGCCATGACAGCTCCATCTTGCTGACTCCAGATTTCTCATATTGTCCACTAGACCCTTCCCAGGGCATCCACCAACTGTGAACATATTTTAATTCCCTCCCTGGTGGACCCTTTAGCTATTAAGGTCTCCCAGGGCTCTGCCATCCATTAACTTTCATACTGTTTACATATGAGAGGATGAGATACACAAGGCAGTCCACATGGAAGGCAGAGAGTGGTACAATGTCAAGTGTAAAGCCCTTGGGGACCTGGATTCACATTCATCCTCCTCTACCTCCTCCCCAAACTCCTACGATTGTTGGGAGACTAATGAAGGCCACCATCTGACTCTCATCTGAGGGCTGGGCTGGGTCAGGAGATTGTAGGCCTCCCCTGGCAGTGATGGAGGGGATAGAGGCAGCAAAGGTTAGAAATGCAATTTTACAGAGGACTTTAAGATACGATGGGGGAGGGGATGCCTAGCAGAGGGAGGGGGGCCTTTGTTGTAAGAGGAAGGAGGGATGATTGTGGGCACTAAAGGAGCAGGCTCTCCTCAGAAGGGAAATGGAATCTCAGGCCAGCTGCTTTCTCCAGGGTTCCTGGTGAGGAACTCGTTTTCCTTCTATTGAAATCACCACCCCAGGGAGACTGTTGACCTCCTTAGAGGCATCGCTGTGAACCCCTTCACCCCTGTAGTCTCATAAAGTTTCTCTTCCTCAGCTCTCACCACGGTGCATTGAAATCATGTGTGCACGTGTTTGTGCGTTTGTCTTTGTGTGCATGTGCATATGAATGTGTACAGGCATTTTTTATGAGTGCACTTGCTGTATGCATATGTTGAGGGCTGTGCGTATGTGCACTGAAGTCTGTGTATGAGGGCATATGTGTGTATACAGATGTGTGCTTATGTCTGAGTTTGTGTGTGTGTGTGTGCCTTCATGTGTATGCTGGTGTGTGAGTCTGTGAGCATCCTGGTGTGTGTGTATAGGTGTATCTGCATGCACATGTTAGTGTATGTGTGTCTGCATATATGTGTGTACATGTGTATACTGAGGAATGCATATCTGCTTAGATGGATGTATGAGTGTATCTATGTATGTGTTGGTGTGTGTGTGTGTGTGTGTTTGCGTGTGTGTGTTATGTCCCATTGGACATGGGGTACTAGAATTAGAAGCACCTTATGTAGGTAATTCCTGTGTCCTCACTGCCTGGCCCTTGGCCTGGCCCATGATCAGGTCTCAGTATATGAAGGGTGATGACCTGAACAGAACTACTAAATCGGATGAGTCAACTAACTGTTGAACCATCTTCAGAATACAATAATCCTTGCTTGGTTGACTTGAGTCTACTGAGGGTGGGGACTGAACTAGACCAGGGCCAGCTGGGGGGTTCCTGAGCAGAATAGGCTTTCTGAGTCTGCTCACTGCATATACAGGCACACTACAGACTAGAATAGAAGCTATCCTGTATTTCATAGGATAGTTAGGAGAATCCTTGGCCTAACCAGGATGCCAGTAGCAGCCCTACCTTCCAGTTGTGACCATTATAAATGTCTCCACACATTGTTAGGTATCCCTTGGGGTGTGGCAAAAGATCCCAGAGCTAAGACCCATAGGTCTAGAGTGACAAGTGATGCCTAGTACAGGAACACCAGGTGCCATTTCTGGCTTGTCAATGGAGACTTCCAGCTCAGGGACTGACACCTGAGGCACAGCTGAAAATGCAGGAAAGTATAAGACCCTGTCTGTGCCCTATCCATGGGGTGAGACACCAGCACAACAAAGGACATGCTATGGAATCCAACTCACTGCTCAGGAAGCCACCATTTTCCATCAACCAACCACTGAGCTCCCTGTCCCTTTTCCTATCCCTCTCCCTCTCCCTCTCTTTTACACACACACACACACACACACACTCAGAAGCAGCAACCATCTTTAATAGTTCTCATCCCAGGCCTGCAGTGATGATGTCACTTCTGGCCCCACGGCTCTGCATCCTTGTCCCTTATAGACCCTGAGCTCCAGTCCTAAGAGAGCAATGTCCATTAAGTTCCCATGTGGAGTCTGTTTCCCTAGCAATAATACCCAAGGAAACACCCAGCTCTGTGATGTGATCTCAAACTAGGTCAAACCTCTTGGCTTTTTTTTCTAAAATGCCTCCCTCTAAGGCCAGTGCATAAAACGTAGCCTAACAAAGAGCAAAGAGCCTACCGAACTCCCATGAGTAGGTACAAGTGTGTGTGTGTGTGCGTGTGTGTGTGTGTGTGTGTGTGCGTGCGTGTGTGTGTGTGTGTGTGTGTGTGTGTGTGTTTTGATCTTCCCCAAGAGGGTTATGAGCTGAGGCCAGAGGCTGCCAGATGCCAGGACTATGTCCCAAGGCCCTTTGAGGTAGAGAAATTAGGGGTGGAGAGGAGGATACATTTCAATTCCCTGGGACCAACCATGCAGAAATGTAAGGTCCAAGCTGGGCATACATTCAGAAACTGGGCCACCCATGGAGAAAAGTAGAAGAGAAGCCCAGAGAGCCCAAGGGCCTTCTCAGGCAGTCCAGGCACCAATCAGCATCCGAATGCCAGCCTTTCTTCTTGGAACTGCCAAGACAAGAACAACAATGGGAATCACCCTTAGGCTGCAGCAAGAAGACATCTCCAATTCCATAGCCGCATCCACTAGTTTTTTTTTTTTTCCATCAACTTCATTAGTGCGTCTAAGGCAGGTACCAAGGACGGCCTGCCTGTTTGTTTTCTTCCATAAAATCTTGCCTATGATACAGAGTGCAAGTAAATATTAGTGTGCCTTTGGTTGATGTGGAAGACTTGTGAGTCACATGGAATAAAAAAAAAAAAAGGTACAATTTTAGACAAAGTGTTTCAACTTCTTTGGTTTTCTGGCTTTGGTCAGGTCCACCTGATGGCTGCCATGAACCAAGAGCCAATTCTGATCATTGTTCCACTCCAGAGATAATCCTGAGAACTCCCTGAACTATCCAGAGCCTCTGCTGTAAGCGTGCCTACTCTACAGAACAACAGGGATATATAGCAGCACAGCCAGCATGGAGCTGACTGTGACCCAGAGCACCAGAGACAAAGGATGCAGTCTTTGGTAACAATCGCTTCATACAGAATCAGGATGTATGGCCACCCCTCCCTTTTACTCCCTACAGTCCTAGCCCTCCTTTCACATCTTTCCTGCTGTACTCAGGATGCAAGCCCATCTACAGGGTTTCCTTCAGCCTCCTTTGGATGATGATGGCCAAATTACAGGATGTCTTCGATATGAACCACATTAGCATCCGATTAGTATTGGGAATAGAGATCAGTGGTACAGCGCTCGCCCATCAAGCCCTGCTTTATGTCCCCTAGTGCTGAGGGAATGAAGAGGAGGAAGATCCTTTCACATGGGAAAAGTACATAATATGATAATGCACAACAAAACAGCATAACTGTGTTAGATACTCAAGTATATAGTGAAAAAACATATCCAGTCAATACTAGCAAAATAAATCCTGCAGCATCTAAAAGGAATCAGATACCGTGACTGTCTTAGTTAGGGTTTTACTGCTCTGAACAGACACCATGTCCAAGGCAACTCTTATAAGCATTTAATTGGGGCTAGCTTACAGGTTCAGAGGTTCAGTCCATTATCGTCGAGATGGAAGCATGGCAGCATCCAGGCAAGAAGAGTTGAGAGTTCTATGTCTTCATCTAAGGGCCACTAGAAGAAGACTCGCTCTCATGTGGTTAGGAAAAGGGTCTCATTACCCACACTCACAGCGACACACTTCGTCCAACAAGGCCACACCTATTCCAATGTCACTCCCTGGACCAAACATATTCAAGCCACCATATTCCACTCCCTGGTCCTCATAGGTTTGTTCAAACATAAGTCTATGGCGGCCATACCTAGCCTAGCATCATCATCATAATAATAATAATAATAACAATAATAATAATAATGCATTTAGTTCAACTTCCAAAGTCCCTATCATCTATAAAAGTTCAAAGGTCAAAGTCTCTTCTGAGACTCATTAAGTCACTTAACTGTAATCCCCTAAAAAAATCAAAATCAAAAACCAGATATGTACCTCCAATATCACAGGATATATAGTACTATCCCAAAATGTCACAGTGAGGAAATTCTGCACCAAAGCAAGACCAAAATCCAGCTGGGCAAACTCCAAACTCAAGCATCACCATGTCTGATGTCCAACTCCTTTCTACTTTGTTGACTGAAGCGCAATTCTCTTTGGCTGGTTCCACTCCTTGTTAGCAGCTTTCTTCAGCAGGTATCCCACAGTTCTGCCATCTCAAATATCTTGGGGTCTCCAAGGCAAATTCAATGTTACAACTTCTTGTTCCAGTGTGTAGGATCCACACATGATCTTCATGACTCCTCCAAAAAGGCTTGGGTCGCATTTCCAGCTCTGTATTCTGTATCACTCTAGGCTCTGGTTGACTCCACTCCACTGCTGCTGCTGCTCTTGGTGATCATCCCATGGTAGTGGTATCTCCAATACACTGGGATCTTCTGCTGCAACTAGACTTCACCAATATCCTCTCATAGGCTCCCTTCATTGTGCCAAGTCTCACCATCTCTGCATGGCCCCTTCAGTCCTGGGCTGTCAACTACAACTGGGGCTGTACCTTCACCAATGGCCTTCCTGGCCTGTAACAGTGCCAAGCCTCAGCTATTCTCCATAACCCCTTTATACCTTTAAAACCAGTACCACCTGGGTGATCCTTACACATTACCAAGTTTAGCTGCAGCACAAACCTTGGCATCTCTAGAATAGAACTTCTTTGTGCTCTCAGAAAACACTTCCCAGATTTCATCTCAGTGATGCTGATCTCTTCTTAATCACCACTAATTTCTTAGCTCCAGCTAATCAGCATCAATTGTCCCAGTAGTCCCTTCTATTCTTGCTGGGGTTGGAACATAGTTCCTTTGGTCTATTACCAGCTTTCTGTTTTCCAACTCCATCATTGTGAGAGCTTAGCTGTCCTGAAACGTGCTCTGTTAGCTAGACCTTGAACTCAGAGATCTGCATGTCTGCTGGGATTAAAGACATGTACCACCATGACTTAAACTTTCCTTCACCTAAATTTGCTATGTCCCATGCTGGCCTTGAACCCAGAGATCTGCTTGCCTCAGTCTCCTGGGATTAAAGGTATGTACCTTGCCTGGGCCTAAGGTTTTCATGGCCCCTATTCCTCAAGATCCAGATCAAAAGCCTGTGTGTTCCAGTCTCAAGATCTGAATCATAAGTGTGCCCTTCACTTCTGGATTGTAGTTCATTCCAGATTAAAAGTCCAAACTATTCCTTGTTCAACTGCGAACAAACAATAAACTTAGCTGGGTGGGATCTTGCCCTGAGATCACCACTCCCTTAATCCCTTTATCTCCATGAACATAGGATTCAGCTCCATTTCGCTTCTGGGTCCCCCTTTATTATTACTTTAATGATACATTTTTTTTTCCTTTTTAACCTTGCTGTGCTTGATCAGAATGCTCTTCATAAGACTAAACCAGAGAACAAAGTCTCTGCTGGGCATAATGTGAGTTCTCCATCTTCATCTGAAGGCTACTAGAAGAAGACTGGTTCTCCTGTGGTTAGGAGGGGGGTTCCATTGCTCACACCCACAGTGACACATTTCTTCCAGCAAGGTCACACTTACTCCAAGAAGGCCATACCTCCTAATAGTGCCACTCCCTGGGCCAAGCACCTTCAAATCACCACAGTGACCAAGTAGGCTTTACCCCATGGCTGAAGGTTGGCTTAACATTTGAATGTCAATCAATACATCAAGAGGACAAAACACAAACATCATATGACCATAACTCCACAGATGAAGAAAAATCGTCTGAAAAAATTCAATGGTCATGATAAGCATATTAGACAAACTCACAATAAAAAGAGGAATCAGTCTTATGAAAAGCGTAATACAAAGTCCATAACTAGCTTCAAACTCAATGGTCAAAAACATGGTGCACCCCTTAAGTCTGGGGATGTGATTAAGGTGGCTATTCTTACCACTCTTATTGTCACACTGTGCTCATGAGTATGGCCAAGACAATTAGAGAGAGAGAGAGAGAGAGAGAGAGAGAGAGAGAGAGAGACAGAGAGACAGAGAGACAGAGAGACAGAGAGACAGAGAGACAGAGAGACAGAGACAGAGACAGAGAGAAAAGTAAGGAAAGAAAAGAAAAGAAAAGAAAAGAAAAGAAAAGAAAAGAAAAGAAAAGAAAAGAAAACAAGAAAGAGAAAGGAGATGTTATTTTAGTGGAAAAAGAATGACAACAACCATTCTTCATAGATGACCTGACATTAGACAATAATAACTCTAAGAACTTTGTTAAAAATATTTAGAATTACAAAGTTGCAAGATATAAGTTCAATACATAAAAACAAATTGTTCTCTCAGTGACTAAACCCAAAATGAAATTATAAAAACAATACCATTTATGAGAGCATCAAAAAGACTAAAATACTTAGAAATAAAATTAGCAAAGTAATATAAACTTTCTATCCTGAAAAGTAAAACCTGCATTGTTCAAATAAATTAAAGACTGTCTGTATAAATATAAATTTTAGAGTCCCACATTTGTGAATTGGGAGACAATATTAAGACTTAAGATCCCAAACTGATCTGCATCTTTAAAACAATCTTTTTTGGATTCTCAGCTGAACTCCTTAGAAATGAGAAATAGGATTCATATGAAATTGCTCCAGACCCTGGAGAGACAAAATGATCTTGAAAAACTAGAACAAAGCTGATTTCAAGCTTATCAAGAATCAGATATAAGGGAAATCACTACCTAACATGGTATAATTAGAATCCAGAACAACCCCATGCACTTGTGTCCAACTGACTTTGGACCAAGATCCTGTCTTAGTTTCTTCCCTGTTGCTGTCATAAAATACTCTGACAAAACAATTTAGGAGGGAAGGGTTTATTCTCATTCAGAGTTATAAACAGGCCATCACTGTGGGAAGTAAAGTCAGCAGGCACGTGGAAGTTCTGGTTGAATCACATTCACAGTCAAGAAGCAGACCATAATCCCAGCTAGAGAATGGTGACACCCAGAGTGGGCAGGTCTTCCCACCTCAATTAACCTTCTCAAGATAGACATGCCCAGAGGCCCATCTCTCAGATCCTAGATCTCATCAAACTGACACCTTAGATTAACCATCAAGGGTACTCAGACCATTAGATGGGAAAAGATTAAGTTCTTCAAAGTCAACAACAGAAAATCCTAGGTAACTGAATGCCCAAACCAAGGGGATGAATCCAGAGCCTTGCCACAAACAAAAATTCGAAAGAACCCCAAAGGAACCACAGACCTAGAGGTGAGACCAGAATCTCTCTTCTTTGACTGGAATTTCTCTTCTTGGGGGGAGTGGTATATCCTGGGGATGTTTATATTGTTTCAGGTACTAAAACTGGTCTAAAAATCAACTATAATGACGGTTATCCATATCTATAAATATTTTAAAAATCATTGCATTGTACACTTAAAATGTGTAAATTAGATTTCGTCTGAGTTATATGTCAAATATATTTTTTAAATGTTTCAGATTAAATGGAAAAAGCATGCATATCCTCTAGAGCAGTGGCTCTCAACCTTCCTAATGCTGTGATTCTTTGATAGAGCTCCTCATGTTGTGGTAACCCCCCCCCCAATGTTGTGGTAACCCCCCCCCACTGTAAAACTAATTTTGTTGCTACTTCATAATTGTAAGTTTGCTACTAAGCATTGTCTCAGTTCCTAAGACCGTCAGAAAACACATTTTTCTGATGGTCATGACCTACACATTGAAAACTGCTACTCTTGATCATAGATAGTTGGGGACCTGAGAAGAGACATTTCCCATTTTAGCTCTGTCATTTTGTGACTATAAGACCTCTGGCCCAGGGAGGGTGTCAAGCCAAGCCAAGTCACACAGCACATAAGGACTCCAACTTAGAATTGGTCTTTGAGTACCACACACGGAATTGAGCTTTCAGAGTCTTTAGCTCAGTTTATCGATCATAACAGGAAGACTCCCCCGTAGCCCTTGTCCATCAAACTCTAGATCTAGAACCAAGGTGTGGAAAGCCCAGGGAAGGAGGATTGCTGTGCCCATGGCAGAGTTTGGGATATCCTCTTCTCCCCAGTGTATCTGAGAGCTCTACCAGTGGGGCTTCTACTTTGGGTTTCTGCTTCCTGCAATCCCTGCCCAGGGCACCTTGGTAAGGCATTCTGATGTCTCTCTCCCCTGGCAACTCACAGAATCTCTGAGGTCTCCCTTTCATCCTGGCTGTGATGGATTGGTGAAGCCTGGAAGCACTTTACAACAGGTGACAACCCATCTTTAATTCCTTCTGCGTTCATTAGTGGTGCATTAATCCTGGTGCAATTATCTAGGGTAGAAGGCGCATGCTCCATCTCCCAACCATATTACTCATACTGCTTGTTGTCATACAAAATAACTGACCTGTCCTTCGGGGAAAGCCCCAGGAACTCTGCAGATAATGGCCTTTGCAGTAGCTGGAGGTATGAGTGGGATGTTAGTATCTCAGTGTCCCACTGGTGACACAGTTTCCCTCCTCCCACTGTGTGGCTTCACGGAAGCCATGGAACGCTGTGACAGTGTCTGTCTGCTCTAGCCACACTGAGCCACACAACCATGGCTTCCTTTCACATGATGCTCAAGTTCCCCAGGCTTCCCTAGCCTGATCAGCAGTCTACAAGAGTTTCCAGTCAATGTCCAAATCCTGAACCTAGCTTTTCCAAGGGCCTTGCTTGGCTACCTGGAAAGGGAATCACCGGGCACCTGCATGCAGCCATAGCCAATGATTTCCCTCTTTCTTAAAATGTAAGGAAAGGCTCTGTTGGCAATAAGAGCACATGGGAGAGGAAAGAGCATGGAGTAGATGAACCCAAAAGCACAGGCTGGACCTAAACGATCTTTAAAGTTAGCAGAAGTGACAACAGTATATAATGCCATTTTAGGTCTGATAAGATGTCTGACTTGTGGATTACCAGGCTAGGGCCTTCAGCGGATGAACCCCCCTCTCTATCAGTTCCCAAGATCCTTATAACCTCAATATTCCTGAAAAACAAAACAAAACAAAAAACAAAAAACAAAAAACAAAACCAAGACAAGCTCATTCACCTCTGCAGCCCTCGCCTCTGAGCCACCGCGCATGCTCACTGTCATTCTCGGCTGCAAGTTTGTCAGCAACTTTGCGCTCATGTGCACACTGCTCACACCCCCTCCTTCCAGTGCCTTCTCCCATTCCTGGTGTGGTGTCACCAACATGATGCTGGAGCCACACACTGAGCTCTGGGTACACATCAAGGATTGCATGGCGGTCTAAGGTTCCACTCGTCACAGCAGCGAGGAAGGATGTCGTGGCAATCAATCTCCGCCTGTGCTAGATGGGGGCCTGTGTGTTCACCCACAG
Source organism: Mus pahari (assembly GCF_900095145.1). Classification (NCBI taxonomy): domain Eukaryota; kingdom Metazoa; phylum Chordata; class Mammalia; order Rodentia; family Muridae; genus Mus; species Mus pahari. The sequence continues at coordinate 16,287,308 of NC_034597.1, read as the reverse complement.
TCATCCCTATCACCGTCACAAGAACCCCACTACCTACTGATGAGAAGCCGGGAGTTCTAAGAAAGGACTGGGGATGCAGTTCGGATGGTCGTGTGGTCGCCTAGCGTGCACCAAGCCCTGGGTACAGTCCCAGCACTACACACACAATGTGGTGGGGTAAATCTGCAATCTCAGCCCTCAGAAGGCAGAAGCAATAGATCCAGATGTTTAAAAGCCATCGTCAGCTACATAGGGCATTTAACACCTACATAAGAGAGACCCTGTGCCAAGAAAAGGGGAAAAGAAAAAAAAAAAACCAAAATACAGAATTACTGTCTGCCTTTGTTTTTTTAAGATCAAAATGGTTATACTGTCCTCTCCTGTGCCAAAGCAGAAAAGGAGACAGCAGTGCTGAGGGGTCAAAGCCATTGCTGCCCACTGTACTAGGATACATATTGTTAAACAGTGTGACATGTGCAGACAGGAATGGGGACAAGCAGCTAGATCCTCCTGGCTCCATCTTCCCTATAGCATCCCACTGTCATGGCTTCTTCAAGGCCGAGGCAGGAGACAGCCCCTGGCCTCTAATTGCTCTCAGTCAAAGACTGTAGCTAACATGTTATTAAATATGTAAATAATATGAAAGGCAGAAGAGAATTAATATTTCATATATAATGAAGTTAAGATGAATTCTCCTGTGCCTAATTTTCTGTTTTTAAACACATAATGCACTGTGGAGTCCAAAGTGATTCATGGTATTTTATATTGGTTAAAGACATCCAGGGTGTGTGTGGGGGGGGGGGAGTGTTCTCTGAGGCAGTTTCCAAAATGATTAACTTGAACGTTATTATTACAAATAGGATTTGTTTTTTAAAAAATTAATTCTGTAGTTAATCAGAATGAAAAGCATGAAATGACTTTGCTGGTGGGCCAATATTAAATGAAGAAAGAGTGGGGAGGTACAGGTTAGCAGAGTCTACGAGACAGGTCAGGGAAGAGATGCATGCAGCAAGGCTGGGTGACAACAGGGAGAGGCAGAGACCATGTGAATAGCACGCTAGCCCGAGAAGCGCAGCTTTGCCTATGAACAGTGGGCCCATATATAAAATTGGTACCTGAGTCAAAATTATTAAAGCACTTGTAGGTTTAGAAGAAGGTACCATGGCTTACCAGTTTGTCATGGGGAAAGCTGCTGACTGGAGAAGGTCGTTCCCTTTAGGCAGCTGACAAGAGCTCTCCTTACATCCCCCCCATCCCCCCCATGATAAAAGAACGAGCGTAAAATCTGCTTGGTCAGGATTTGGGGGATGTGGTTTGGCAAGATGAGACAAGAAGCACTTGTAAGGATCCATCAGAAACAAATAATTAAGGACTGGAAAAATACATCGCTGTAATGATGTTCTCCACAGCACTGTCATGTGGGAAAAGATGCGCGCAGCTCCACAGACAGCAGCTAATCACCCAGCCCCGCAGTGGAGGGTCTGAGAACAGGGCAGCCATGCAGTCTTTGAAAAATATGACTAGATTTACACATAAATTTTTGTTCCGTTAACTCAAATTTTTCCGATTTTTCTTTTTATTAGAAGTGGGGCACATGCCGCAGTGTTCTTGTAGAGGTCAGAGAACAGCTTTGTGGGGTCTACACGCTCTACCTTTTTGTTGGCTCTAGGAATCAAACCCAGATTGTCAGGCTTGGGCAGCAAGCATCTTTCCCCACTGGCCAATACAAGTTTTTGTTTTGTGTTTTGTTTGGTTTGGTTTTAATATTTATCTGAGATTTCACTTAGCATTACAAGAATACGTCCATCAAATAGTAACATAAATCACATTTATTTTCTATAATAAGTTATAGAAATAGAAGCTTCTACATTAAGTAGTTATATTTTTATAACTACATATAGTTATATGTATACATATATATTATATGCCTTCCCCCCAGATCAATGAGGAGAGTATCATTGTCACAAATGTTATTTTTATAAAGGCGAGTAAAATATATTTATGCTATAATTGCGGTGTTTCTATAAGAGATAGACACACATTGACCTGCCAGGGGAGAAGGGAAACCTGTATGCCAAACTGAGAGTGGGGATTAATTCTAGACTAGATGGCTGCGGGGCCAACAGCTGGAGAGAAGCGTCATCATTTCTCTTTTGTCTATATTTTATGAATTATTTTGTTTCTGAGACACGATCTCATGTGGCCCACACTAACCTCAAGCTCATTATGGAGCTGAGGATGATTCTGAACTTCGGATCTTCTGCTTTCACCGCCAGAAGGTTCTGGTTACAGGCAAGTACCATCATGCCTGACTTCAGAGGTGCTAGGGATCGAACCCAGGGCCTCTAACATTCTAAGCGAGTGTTCTATGACTTCTGCCCCCTAGCCCTAGATCTAATCTTTGCTTCCCCCTTGGCCTTTCACCTCCTCACAGGGTCTCTCAGTGTGTGCTGTGAAGTGACTAAGAAGGCTACATCACCCCCAGAGTCCCTTACAACTTGAGACCATTGTCAAGGAACTCAGATTCGATTCAAAGCTGGAGCCAGACATAAAACTCCAAGAAAGGACTCCACCAAGACCTCTCTGCTCTCCTCCCTATGGCCAGTGATGCCTTATAGAGTGCTAGCTCTGAGAGCTGGGATCCCAGTGAGGAGAGACGGGAGTGGACTGAGAGCTGGTCTCCAGCACAGGCAACATGACCGGGAACTGAGCCTTCGTTCAGTTGACCCACAGCACTGTCTACAAATTGCTCCAGTGGTAAATCCCAGTGTGACATGGCTGGGCCTCAAGGCAGCCATGGGTGGCGGCTTCACGTTCTGAGGCCAGCATCTTGCCACAAGTCCAGAATGTAAGAGCCTCTATGCTAAGAGCTTGGTAAGAAGGAGAGGGAGAGGGTATGAACATGGGTGGTACCTCCAACACGGGAATACACAATGGAGCACAGGACTGAGACCTGGGACACACCACTGCCAGATCAGATCACACCTGCCCCAGTGCCTGTCACGTTATGACAGCTATCCATTATGACAGCTACACAGTGTGCCCCTACCCCGGTACTCCTTTTGGCCCTTCCCAAACACCTTCAAGCCCTCCTTATGACAGTCATCTAGAAACACAAGGAAACATGGAGTGTGAGAGAAAGCCATTGCCAAGGTCAGCACCCCGTGCAGGCTGGTACTGAAACCTCCAAGGACCTGTCAATCATCTCCCTGAGCATGCCTGTCAGCATGGTGGACAGGCAGAAGTGTTCTGGCTACTGTCTGACCTCCCTGGTTGCTCCCTTCCTTCCTCCTTTCTGTCCTGTCAGCTGCTCAAGTGTCAAGGGTAGAGAGAACAGGGGCATTTCTTTCCCTTACACTTTTGCTCATCCGCCTCCCAGGTAGTGGATGCAGGAAGCTCCTTCTGAGTGTCCAGCCCTTGTGGGGCTCTACATGTTCTGTTGTCCTACCTCCCTCTTCCCCTCCGATCCCATCAGTGTTCAGGACTGTCATGACATCCTACAGCCATCAGTCTGAAGACACCACCATCTTCATAGTGTGGTCAGGACCCCAGTCTTACATGGATGCTTTCCCTCCATTGGAACCATCTAGGTAAGCTGTGCTTTCTGTCAGAGCTCCAGATACATCTCTGTTCGCTGATACCAGGCTCTGCCTTGGTCACCTATCTTCCGTCTGTGTGACCTGGGTCTTCTTCCCTCAGGTACTTCTTTGTGAGACACATCCTAGAGCCCTGATGCTTGCCTCTACTCAACTCCCCGGAAGGGAAGGCAGGCTGGAGACAGCGGCAATGCAGGCCCCTTCACCCTCCTTGTCTGTTCTTCCCTGACTCATGCCAACCCTGGCTCACACCTTGGGAGCACTTCCTTCATTCTGGCTAATCCCAGAGCTCCAGGGCACCAGGACCCGGGCCAGGAGTCAGAGCCACAACGTTCTGGGAACCAACCAGACCAGAGTGGCTGGGAGCAGAGGAGGGCAGGCTTGTTCCCACTTGGCCTCCCTTTGTTTTGTTCTGGTTTCTTCCACAGCTCGTTGTGTCAGATCTTTGTGGTCCTTAAACCAACAATACATGTGGAGCAACAGCCCCCGGTGACCATCCATCACCTCGGACCTGTCACCTTTGAAAGCCACTCAGCCAGCACTCAGCGCCAGCTCCTGCCACCTGCACGCTGCAGCTGAGCAAACACGAGTGACCAGTGCTAACCAGGGTCAGCCCACAATGCCTTCATCTTCCTCCCCTCTGCCTCCCAGGACAAAGGCGCTCAGCACCACAGGAAGTACGTCTCTGCTTAGTTATTAGTTTTGGAAGCTTGGACACGTTGTGCCTGCTCCTGGACTTCTTCTCAGCCCTGTTTGGACAGAAAGGAAGCACAGCTTCCCTTGGGCTTCGGAAAGACAACTGGAAAGTGACCATGTGAAGTCAATGTTCCAGTTTGCCTACTATGCGCCTGCCTGCCTCTCCTGTAGGTACACACTAAGTCCACCAGTTCCTGGGGGCTGACTGAGTGAGCTTGCATTGAGCAGAGGAAGTCAAGGCTCATAGTAGTCAAGAGACGTCTCCAAAGTCACCCCACACGTAAGAAGAAGCAGAAACTTGAGACTCAATCTCCTTTTATTTTATGATTATTGTTGATATTTTGTAAATCTAAGATCTCTGTGGTTTTGCTTTGTGTTTACTATAGAGATTTTAAAAACATATAAACAGGTCCAATTTCCAGTACCTGCTATTTGTATTTTGCCAACCCCTAGCCTTAAAATGTTGAGATTTAAATAAACACTAGCTCTGGGATTTTAACAGAAAAAAGTTGATGTCACAATGCATCTGCAAAGCCCATTCCTTGCAGCAGTTCATCACCTTTATCCTATGCCCTCAAGGTCATAAGCTTTGCTCCTCTTTGCAGAGAGGCATTGAAAAGCAGAGGTCAGGGGCTAAGGAAATGGCTCAGTCAGTAAAGTCCTAGCTGAAAAGGCATGAGGACGCAGGTTCAGATCCTCCTGCAAAAGCTAGGAACCCAGTATGAATCTGCAAATCCAGCAGTGGGGAGAGAGGCAGAGACAGGGCAATTCCTGGGGCCCACTGACCGGCCAATCTAGCTGAATCACAAGCTCTTAGTTCACTGAGAGACACTTCTGGCCTCCATGCACATGTGTGTGCACCTGTGCGTGCGTGTGTGTGTGTGTGTGTGTGTGTGTGTGTGTGTGTGTGTGTGTGCGCGCGCGCACGCACGTGCACACTCACCCCTGGGTACACTCTGCAGCTTTGTCGCTATGTCTCTGTGCTCTGTGGCCTTGGAGGATCATTGCACCTCTATATAATAGAGCCATGGAGATGAGCTAGATATACTGGGTCCCCTTCCTTGGTCAATTGTGTTTGGTTCCTGGAGCTACAGGAACCATTGACATAATACAGGGCAGATTCTGCCACAGTTCTCAGGGCTACAGGTCTAGCCTGGAGGCCAGCAGGGCCACAGAGCTCTAGGAAAACTTATTCCCTCTCACCCATATGGATATGGTCCCTCACCACCCTTGGCACTGTTTGGCTGTGGCATCCTCAAGCCAACCTCTGTGTCCATTGTCACATGGCTTCCACCTGTGAATGTCTAAGTCCATGGCTTGCTCTCTGTGTCTTTGGTCCATCATTGTCCTTTTCTAATGAGGACACCAGCCATTGGATTCCAGTCCACAGTGACCTAGTGCAATCTCATCTTAAATTGATGGCCGGTGCAAAGCAAGGTCACATGTACAGGTCTGGGTGACCATGAGTGCACCACTGTGGCTGTCCACGCTAGCCAGTGTTGAGGACAAACTAAAAGCGGTGCTTAAAAGAAGGAGAGGTGGGCTCATGGTTTAAGAGAGTTTGGTGCACAGTCTCTTCATCCCAATGCTTCAGGCCTGTGATGAAGCAGGATGCCACAGAGGGTAGGGCATCATGGCATGAAGCGCTCTTTACCCACCCAAAGCAAACTAACGAGAGGAGGACGTGTTAGGGAATAGACTTCGCCCTTCAAAGACCCTTCCTGAACAATCTAATCAACTTCCTAACATTTCCACGGCATTTGAATACTGCCACCAGCTGGGGATAATGCTATCAATACATGGGCCCTTGAGGGGACTTTTCATAGTTGATAGTTTCCCTGGATGGGCTCAAGTGTCTCCCCCAGGCTGAGGAGGAAGGTGAGTCTCTGGTGCCATGGGACTACACACATTTCTCCTAAATCCTGGAGGTCGGGAAGCAGGCCTAGGCTCTAGCTCTTTGGTTTTCTGATTTTTGTTTTTAAATTGTGTGTGTGTGTGTGTGTGTGTGTGTGTATACGCGCGCATGCGCGCCTATGTGTGTGTGTGTGCCTATGTGTGCCTGTGTGTGCATGTGTGCATGCCACATATGTGCAGATCTCTGTGGAGACCAGAAGAGGTTATAGGTCTTTGTAAACTGTTTGATATAAGTGCTGGGAACCAAGTTCTGTTCTCTGAAAGAGCAGCAGCCCCCGAACCACGGCGCCGTCTCTCTCGTTACCTCTGGCGCTTTGGAAAAAGAATGCTTTCCAAAGGTGCCTCTCTGCTTCAGGTTTCATCCTCACTAAGGACAGGATCTCCCCCATCCTGACCCAATCATCCTGCTACCCAGACATCAACACTGATCATGTCCTCCATGCACTGAGTCATGTGCTCCACACCCTCCTGTGTGTGTTCTGCTCTGTGATCCTTGCCTTGAGTAATTCCTACCATCCTGTGTAATTACATACACACACACACACACACACATACACACACACGTGTGCATACATGCATGTGCAGTCTTCCTAACTTCACAGAAGCGTCCTCTAGAATATTCTTTCTTGAATGTCCTGGTCTCTCCAGCAATCACCACAGTGTATCTATTCTATTGTCTATGTCCATAGCTTCTGGCTTGCTATCCCACTGTAAGCTTCATAATGTGTAGTTTATTTGCTTCGGTTTCCCTAATACTTAACAGAGTGCCTGACACATATCAGATACTCTATAGGCACACGGTGAGGGAATCAATAATGTACAAGCTCTGAAGTATGGCCTTGCCCAAGAGAGAGGGAACAGATCACTGAGGGGTTGATTCTACATGAGTAGGCAGAGCCTCCAACTGTGGTACCAATGATCCCCCTGATTTGGGAAATATCTGGGCCAGTTTCTCAAGAGGTCATGTGAGCACAGGCCTGGTAAGGTCAGGACACTTATTTTCCACTGATGTGGCTGGGGGAGAGAGGAGGGAAACCCCTCACCAAGGAGAAAGTGGGGAGCATGGGAGTAGTCAGCCACACCCTGCTATATCTCCACCAGTCCCCCATCCCATGCCCAGAAGTGTACAAAACCCATTCTCCAGCTACACAGCTACAATGTGATGTGCCAGGAAAGTACTCCCTCACCTGTCTCATGGAGGCCAAGTGTTTACCACACAAGCAGAAGAACTTGAGTTTGGCTCATCAGGGCCAAGGTAGAAAGTCAGGTGTGACCATGTGTGCCTGTAGCCAGGTGTGGCCGTGTATGCCTGTAATCCAAGCAGAAAGGTGTGGTGGATACAGGAGATTCTTTGTGGCTTGCAGGGCTCCAGCCAGTCTAGTTCAGTCACTGAGCTCAATGAGAGAGCCTATCTCAAAAAATAAGACAGAAGGCGATTAGGAAAGACATCCAGCGTTGACTTCTGACCTCCACAGGCGCGCACGCATGCATACACAAACACGAACATGTGCACACACAGATGCACACATACACACACACACACACACACACACACACACACACACACACACCGCATGCAAAAAGATAAGCTAGTGAATCATAAAACCCAGGAAACTCCCGAGGGATGAGGACTGGAGGCAGATTCTGAGAAAACAGCAAATTCTGGCAACCCAGCCTCTGCTGTGTCCTTCACGCTCTGCTGACATTTGCAGCCCAGCCTTCCCACCCTGCAGGCCTCCTGGGGATCACTGGAAAACCTGGGCTGTTTCGGGGTGGGGGGGTGGATACCATCCCTCCCAGTTGCACCCCAGTGGGCAGATGTGACAGAGTTTTCCAGGAGGGTCATGGAAATATCACTCCCAAATCCTTGTCCATCCCTCCCTGTCTCTCCATGGCAGCAGGTCTCTACTCCAGAGTGTAAAGCTGCTGTCTGAGATGGGAAACAAGCCCTGGAACTTTTCACCCAGTGAGAATTCCTGTGGCCCTGGTTGTGGCTCTCCAGCATTAGTAATAACTGGCTCTGATCCCTGTACGAACGAGTCAGCCTGGCTGGAGGGCCAGTTATAGTCCCACGTACAGTCCATGCACTCCTTCCCAGGACCCTGCAAAGCAGCGAGGTCTTCTTCTATAGAGTCAATGCCCAGTACATTTAGGGTCCTGACCCTTAGATTCAGGGCTCATTGACTCCTTTTGATTTGACCCCTACATCCCCCGCAGATCTCCCTGCCTCTGAGACCATCTCCTCCATAGCTGCTCACATAGTAATGTTCTAATACCAGACCTCCTCGTGTCCTGCCAGCTCAAGTTTCCTCTCTGGTTCTCCACTACCCATCACATTCCCTGCCATCTGCCTGGTACCTGCTGCCCTCCCTAGGAGCAACCCTCTTCCCTCCAACCCTCTCTGGAGTTGCTCCTCTGTCTGAACTCTTTCTATAACCTAGACACCCACGGCCCCCAGCCTGGGCATCTTCAGGGCTGCAGGCTTCCTACTGCAGATACATTCAGTCACCGGGTCCAAGCTCTCTCTGAAGACCTGGCTCCAATCCCAGTTATTCCTTTAAGTCTCACCCATCACCCTCACCTTCAAAATGCATGTTCATCATTCAATGGGCAATGGAGCATATTCTAACTTCAGTTTCCTGTAACTGCTTTCTATCTTCCTTTGGGGACCGAGTCTCCCATAACCCCGACTGGCCTCTGACTCTCCAGATAGCCAAGAGTGACCATGAACTCCTCAGACTCCTGCCTTCCTGTTCTGGGTACTGGTATTACATCACCGCACCCAGTTTATGCCATGCTGGAGGGCCAACCCAGCGCCTCCTGCATGGTAGGCAACTGACCTCCATCTGTGGCTCGTGTAGTTACTTTTCATAAATATGATGGCATGTTCTCAGGATTAACCTAAGTAATATTCTGAACACATGACTGTTGTTTGAATAAGGGGGAAAAAATCTTTCTGGTCAAGAGAATAGAATCTCTGGCCTGAGTTGAGACCTAACATACCAGTTGGATCATAGTGATCATTTGGCCAAGGGACCAGTTCTTAGGAAAGTAAACTCACCTCCTGTGAGTAGATCCTGTAGGGAGCCCTTTAATGAGATACTGTGCTCTCCAGCCTGGAATCCCTGGCCCTAGGGCAGTGCTTCACTGTTCTGCACCCAGCACTTTGCCAAACCACTCAGAAAGGTTTCTCCTTTCCTTACTGCTATCTTGACTCTAAGCATCCTTTCCTTAACATTCTTACTCTTTCTCTAAAGCCTCTCTCCCTGGCTTGCAGTTCTGCCACATGGCTAACTTCCATGTTCAAAGGGCGTGGCTTTTCCCCCTCTCCTCTCTATTCTCCTCTGGACAGCTGCAAAGGTAGCCCACTCATGTGTTGTTTGTTTGTTTGTTTTGTTTTTCTTTTTTAAACTCTGATAAAATTGTCCTTGAGTTTCCATTTCAATTTTTAAAAATTCTTTTATTAATAAAACTAAGAAGCCCAAAAAGGGACTTTGATTTCCCTTATACCATCTAGTAACCATAAAGAGATCCCCAAATCCAAGTGGCACTGTCACCATAAAGAGTAAATGGTAGACTGCTAGCAAATTGGGTAAATAATATATTAATCTGAGAGAGAAAAATAGGACACAAAATAAGACACATCCCAAGAGTCTGTATGTATTTATGACATATTTGCACACTTTTAAAAAAAGAGAGAGATCTGGAAAAGTCTACGAGAAAATGTTGATTGGCGTGTTCAAAAACCCAGGTATTGTGATTATTTTTAATTTCTTCCTTTTTTTCTTCTTGCCTATATTTTCAAAAGCAAATGATATAATAAAAATGATAAATGACTATTTTGAAGATTGGTTGATAGATAATTTTCTGGACTTTGGAACTAAGCCAGTGAACCCTCAGGCTTTGGACTGAGCACAGGCCTGGGCAGTCAGGGAGGGTCACACTGTGTGTTCAAGGTGGAAGAACAGAGGAACAGAAAGCTCTAGACTGCTCAGATCATCAGTCCCAATCTGTCCTACCTTTCAGAGTCAAGGAATTCAATGGCCGTTTCCTCTGTGTGTGCTTCTCTGGGACAGGCCCTTGGGTGGGCCTTCAGCTCCTGCCCCCAATCCACCACGCAGGAGCTACCTCATGGTTTTAGGAAGCCTCATCTCCTTCCCCACATCCTTTCTCTTGTTCATCTGTTAAAGAGGAAAATGATGGCACCAGCCACTTATAAAGACAGAAAGCAGCAGGACCACAGAGCAGGCAGAAGCATGTTATTGCTGAAGGATCATTATTGTTACTGTAATGGACACATGAGGTTCTAAGAGTCTTGTGCATAGCCACTGTTATCTCTGCTACTAAGGAAACCTGGAAGAATCCAGAATTTAAAGTATACTTAAAACACAAGCGAGTAACCTCTGTTCCAGCCCTTGCAGCTAGGTGAATGGAGAAGGCAGGATTCCACTCATCTTTGTTGACATCTTTGTTGGAAGCCAGGTGTCCAGCTCTAATCTGCTGTGATACTACTGGTTGAGAAACACACAGTGAGTGACTTACCCAAAACTGCACAGTTAGCAATAAGCTGGGATTGATCCACTATCTTCTTCCGAAAGGCTTTTAACCCCACACTTCCCTCAAAGTGTAAGTAAAACAATTAAAGCTAGTCTCTCCCTGGGAAACTCATCTTTAAGCTGGCTGATTCTGGGTTTCAGGCAGATGTGTCTGAACTCTGGAACTGGGACCTGTAAGGAGCTGATGAGTCTTGTGCCTCTGAACCTTGGTGGGTGGGGAGGGGCTTTCACAGGGCCAAGGATAGAGAGGAGGCACTGTGGTGCAGGAGTCATGTAGTAGCTGGGCATCAACCTCACACTTGGGAAGTCTGAGCAAAGTCCAGTGGTCCAAGTAGCTCGAGAGAAAAGAGGAGGCTGCCCAGTGAGAGAATCTTAGATGCCAGCTGACAGTTATGCCATCAGACTGCGGAGGGGCCAAGCCTATATTCAAAGGCCTATCAATTGCCATCTCATATTTTACTCCCAGGATTTACCATCTCAACCTCAGACAGTTAATGAACACCCAGGTGAGCTACAACTTCAGGGAGGGTCTAATGTTGATGACTAGTTTTCTATTATTTTTTTAGTTCCCCCAAACACCCACCTCTGACATCATCTGTCACTGTGCATGTAGGAAATTCAAGATGAGTCAACCTTAAAGATGCTCTAATCCAAAGATGTACTAATTAGCAGGAGCTGTCCAGATCTGACCCAATACCTGTTTTGTATAGCCTTTGAGTTACAGTGGAGGCAGGAAGAGCATCTCCTGATATCTAGAACTCATAGTTCAAGCTCTGCATTATGTTTGATTGGAGCCCAATCAGGCCACTCACCTTCCATCTACAATAGCCACTGAAGAGTACAAGAGAGAATTCAAGACCCATGAGCCAAAAGCATTTTCTATACGGTCTTGGTTAGGGTTTCTATTGCTGTGGTGAAATACCACAACCAAAGCAAGTTAGAGAGGAAAGGGCTTGTTTGGCTTACACTTCCACATCATTGTCCATCACTGAAGAAAGGCAGTACAGGAACCCAGAGGCAGGAGCTAACACAGACCATAGAGGAGTGCTGCTTACTGGCTTGCTTCCTATGGCTTATTCAGCCTTCTTTCTTACAGAATCCAGCACCACCAACCCAGGGTCGGTACCATCCACAATGGGCTGGGATCTGCCCCATTCATTACTAATTAAGAAACTGCCTTACAGGCTTACCTACAGCCTGATCTTAAGGAGTCGTTTTCTTAATGGATGTTCTCTCCTCTCAAATGACTATGTCAAGTTGACATAAAACTAGCCAGCACATATACATACAAAGGTGGCTCATTCCTGCTTCGTACCTATTCACCTTCATCTTCTTTCAAAGTACCAAGGCACTGCGAAGGTCCAAAGGTGTTTTCCATAGGAAGGCAGCAACCTCTGCTCATAGGGTATATACAGATTTCCGTGAAGTTCAGGTATATCCTTCTCAAACTTGCTCAAGACTTTGTGATTCCCCCAGACCTTTCTGTCCAGGATCAGGGCTGCTTTCTTTCTAGGTTTCTCTGAACCCCTAGAATTATAGTTCTAACCCAAAACTGAAGCTCAGGTTTATGCTGGACTGTTGTAGCCCTCAGCTGACTCTCAACCCTGTCTCCCATCTGACTCCCACAACCTCAATCCAAAAGAAAAATCTCCCCTCCCAGTGGCTCACCTTGAAGATCACCTTGTTCAGACTGAAAAACAGCTGCAGAGCACACACTCACTGGGCTGGGCCTGGAGAATGTTTCTGAAGACTCTCAGATCATAAAGGCTCCCTGGCTTCGTGGTTTGATCTGTTGATGAATTGTACATTTGAATAGATTGTTGGGAGATGGGGTCTTCTTGGAGAGAGAAGGTCAGTGTCGGCGTGTCCTGGAGCTTTGGGCCCTGCTCACAGCTATTTCACTCTTCTTCCTGGAGGCTGGGAAAGACACAGCTCTGCTTTACCATCCTTTCACCCGTGGATGAGAGACCATAAATCTTTCCTGCTCTTACATTGTTGCATCAGGCATTTTGTCACAGCAACAAGAAAGCTGACTAACATACCTCTGTGCCGTTTTCCCTGTCAAAGCTTTCAAACCTCCAGCTTCCTGTCACAACGGCCTATAAGACCAAAGAAAACATGCTTCTTCCAAATCCCAAGATGCCCTCCTGTACGTGACCTTCCGGCTTCCCCGTGGGTCTTCCCCACAGCTCCTCTCCTTGTGGCATCACAGCCAGGCATAGAAGGCAGGAAGGGAGGTGTGATAGATACTCTCCATGCACATTTCTGGAGCCCGGGGATGCCTTCCTTCCTGTGTGACACCATTATTCCTGCAATCTGCCCTAATCCTGACCTCTCTAAGTGGTATGATGAGCCTTTGGGAGCTTAACTGCCTTCTTCCTGTCACTGGAGGTCACTCTCTGCCCCAGTCCCTTCTTTCTGGTATATAATCACAGCAAGAAACAAAGACTAAGTTTATAAAGAACTTTCCAGACATCATGTCAGGATACCCATCCTAAATAAGGGTATGTTATAATCTCAGTCATTAGAGAAACAGCTTGTATACGCCAAAGCACACAGCCTAGTGTTAAGGGGACCTGTGGGTAAGACTTAAAGCATGTATACTCTACATTGTATTTCATAATGCTCCAAAGCCTATTGTGTTATCTCTCACAGCTTAGGGAAGCTGAGATGCAAGAATGAGACATTTACCTCTACTGGGCTGTGAGTTCATATGGTAATTCATAAAGACAGAGAACTGTATGCATCAGACAGACACATCAACTCTACCCTAGGCCCCCAAACATAGATGTGCATAACACTGCTGACAGTAGGAACAGGAGGTACCATGAAGTCAAGGAAGCAGTCCAAGGTCATATAGCTAGTGCATGGCAGGGCTAGGAGTTGAACCTGACATAGTGGCCTGTGCTTTGATCTACTTATAGGGTAGAGATAAATGATATGGGTAACTATAGTGATTTGAATAAGAATGGTCCCCATTGGCTCATATATTTGACTATTTAGTCGCCAATGAGTGGCACTATTTGAAAGGATTAAAAGGATCAGGAGGTATAGTCTTATGGGAGGAAATGTATTATGGGGGTGGGCCTTAAGGTTTCAAAAGTTCTTACAAAGCCTAGATATCTCTCTCTCTCTCTCTCTCTCTCTCTCTCTCTCTCTCTCTCTCTCTCTCTGCCTGGGAGCCAGAATGTTCTTGTTCTTCTTAAGTACTGCTCCAGTGGTATGTATATTGCCATGTTCTTGCCATGATGATAGTGGACTAAGCCTCCAAAACTGTAAACAAGCTCCCAATGAAATACTTTCTTCCATAAGAGCTGCCTTGGCTATGGTGTCTCTTCACAGCAGCCGAAGAGTGACTAAGACGGTAACCAAACATGGATGAGGCAAGCATAAACACTGTGAAGGAATCAAAGCAAGCTACAGAGGTTTTCACATCAGAACTGGCCTTGGAACTGAGAAACAATCCGCTTTGGGGACACCCTGCAATACATCTGTAGCCTGTGGGAGCAACAGGGGCCAAGGCCATCATTGTGTTGTGAATTTTGATTGCTCTCAGTCAGGGTTCCTCTGATGAGTTAGGACCTATTTCCTTCCATAAGACAAAGTACTAGATACTAGCTGTGTCAGCCTCCCAAGCAGCCAGGCTCCTCCATCAGACATCCTCTCCACACTGGACAGGAGGAATGACACAAAGAAGCAGGAGCTCTGCAGGCTGTGGGAGGACAGAGGGGCCCTACCTAGCTCAGTGGCCAAATCAGGTTTGTAGAGGGCAGCTATTGCTATGGCTCTCAGCACAGGCCATGTCTAGAGCCAACCTTGCCTTCAGGGATTGACTCGGTGACTATACTCACTGGCAGTGTCAGAGGTGCTCTCCAGTGTGACTTGACCATATGTTGTCCCTAGCTGAAGAGCCCTGAAGCATGTATTTATTCTGCCCTCCAGAACACTTACTCACCTCCATCGTGTTATTTTGGTATACTTTTCCCAACTTGAAACACCCAGAGCTCCTTTCCACTCCTTGCCACTCAAAGCCCTGACAGATATAAGAAGACACAACAGAGGTGAGTGTTTTCCCCCAAGCCCCTTGCTCCTCGCTCTGCTGCTTGGCTGTTTTGTGTTTGGTTCTAGTTTTACCCAGTCAACTGTGAACATAAGTGACCAGTGCCCGTTCTGAACCTAATACATTGACCGCCTCGGACACTGTGGGGCCTCCGTGTCTATATGTCCACCATACACATGCCTGGTGCTGGAGGAGGCCAGAGGGAATCAGATGCCCTGGAACTGAACTTACAAGTGATTCCTCCATGTGGAATCTGAGAACTGAACCCAGGTTCCTCTGCAGGTGCTCTTCACCAACTGAACTCTCTGTCCAGGCCCTGGAAGCTCCAGTTTTGAGAAACCACTCTCATAAACGGAGGGAACCTGGATCCCCGAGTCAAGGGGTGGAAAACAGAGCAGTCAAGTGATATCAGACAGTAAAGAAGAAACAAACAAATAAAGCAGGTATGGGAGTGAGCCTGAACCTCTGGGCCACCAGATGTAGGGCAGCCTGCCAACCCACATCAAGTGCTGCGTGAAGGAAAAACACACAGAGAAAGTCACAAGCCACTGAGACCAAGGGCTCAGATGTCACTGTGATACAGCTCAGTCAATCCTGTTACAAAGGGGGCATGGAGCACAGCAGATACTGGGGGGGAATGGTGTGAAATGGTACTGGTGTTGTTACTGCTGTAGACTGCATGTAAACTGTTCCATGGTTTTATTCCAAGCATGTTTGTAAAAGGCTGCTGGAAGGACCTAAGGATAAACAAAGGCCGGAATGGTTGTCTTCCACACAGTTCAGAGACAAAGGGCGCTGTGACAGGGTCTCAAAAGATTACCAATCAACCCTTGGCCCCACCTCCTGCGTCTGCCCTTTGATGTGCATTAGCAGGTCTCCAGGCTCTGGTGGACCGCCTTTCCTCTTCCCTTGTGGCCTAGTCTCAGAGCCCAGCCACCCTGAAGCCAGCCCCTGATTCTCAGAAGCTCTTACCCCGCCCTGCCTGGTTACACCCTACCGCATGCGCAGAGCCTGGATGCCAGTCAGCCTCCCCCAGAGCTGGACTCTGAAAACAGACTAGGCTACAGAAGTGTGGATCCAGGCTCTCTGCCCCCTGTGTGAGATGCCAGTGGAGGAGTCTAGGGATCTCTGATGCTTTCAGCACCCTCTGCATGTGTGCCTTAGAGAGAAGAGAGGGGACATTTGCGTCTCTGTGCCTGCCCTGGCCACATCCCCAGCCTAACCCTCCAGCCCTATGAGCTGATGCAGCAGGAATTTATTTACGGGCTCATTATCCCTGTGACTCACGGGCCAGCTTGAGTTGGGGTGTAACGAGGAGCTGGGGAGTGGTCCTGCAAGAGACTGTGCCCATGAGGCCTGGGAGGATGTGAGCCAGGATCAGCAGGGTCTCACCACACCCAGAGCCAAGAGGGCAGATGGGAGGAGTGCAAAGGAAATGCCAGCCCTCCAGTTTGTCTTGGCTCTCGAAATTCTAGGCCTTTCCCAAACTCTGGGGTGAGTCCAACACAGAGGCCTCAAATGGAAGGTTTGGCTGGCAATCTGTACGTCCCCAAATGTTCCATGGAACTCGGGCGGATAGAGAAACACTGACAAACATCTTTCCAGTTTCTTTCCCATCAGGAGATCCCTGCCCCTTGGCTCTGCTCCATCAGCCCCCTGGGTGGGAGGTTTTACACAAACACAGGCTATAGCCATGAACTCATTCAAACATCTTTTGCAACCATTGCTCTGTTCGCAATGAGTTTAACTTCCACTTCGGAGAGAAAAGCAAGGGATTCTATGAAGTGAGGCCCAGTCAGGAATAGATTAACAATATTAACTAATGATAAAATACAGCAGTTTAACATGATGTAACAAAGGTTGCATGAATATGTTCTTCTCCCTCTTCAAAGGCATCTCATCGCACACTTCTTGTACACACGATCTGCACTACTGACTGCAACAGCCGATGTGATCACTGAGGTGGTTGTGACAAGTGGTAGTGTACACAGTGTGGTTACTCGGGACAAAGGAATCAATCACATCCCAGGCAGAACTTAGCACAACGGCAAGATTACTTCATGTTACTCAGAGTAGCACACAATTTGAAACACTTGTGCCTGGAATTTTCCATCTAATAACTCCAGGATATGGTTAATCAACGAGTCACTGAAACAAAACAAACCACAGTGAGGGAAGAGCCTCCCCTCTCTGACTGCTGTCTGGATGTATTGATACTATACCTGTCAGGGAAAGAGGAGCTACCTAGCTCTTTCAAGGAGGAAAGGACTTAATATAAGAAGTGGGTAAAATTGTAACACTGGCCATGATCTCCCTCCTTTCTGCACCTAACACGATGGGAGTTTAGATGAGGGAAGGTCATGTGACTTAGTTTGAAAAAAATATGACAGATGTCATACTACTAATAAGCTGAAGCCTCAAGAGACCTGACATTTTCCCACCAGCCCTCCTGGAACCCCGCACAGTGGTATGTACCCACGGCTAAGCTCAGTTACTGCTGCTACGCAATGAGATCCCACCCAACCAATCAGCAGATGGGTCACCCTGTAACAGATTCAGAGGTGTGAGTGTGTTCCACCAAGACCAGAGAAGCCACCTGCGGAGCCCGACCCAGGCTCCAGTTCAATCGACAGTGTGGTGAGTCAAGTATATAACTGTCACTTTAAACACCTAAGTAGGAGGGTGGTTTCCTGTGCAGAACATTCTAACTGATACAGAACACCAGGGACAGACAGACAAATAAACAGTGCTGATACATCAAGTGTAAAGGTTCTGCACAGTCAGGAAGATGTTGCAGGACTAGCAGGCACTGCTGTGGGGACCACGGGCATCTCTTCCAGTATCATAGTGACTTTAAAATATCCCATCTACCTAGTCCCACCCATCTGTCCACTCTAGCAGGAGGACAGTGATATGGCTTCTGCTTCCTTTCCACCTCTGAATCTTACACCATTACCTCCTGTTGAAATATTATAAAATTCATTCAAAGACCCTTGGAAATGTAGTTTTCAGGACTCTAGCCCATGGTACAAAGAGAAGGTCATGAAAGCTGAAGACATAGACCTAAGTTGCCAACCAGTAAACTCAACCCAACAACTAGTAGCCAGGCCCAAGACCCCACTATGTCCTAGATGCTCTTCTGAAGATACTTAGTGGGGAGATAAGAGGACTTTCTGCTCCCTGTCCTTCCTCCACTATGCTCCATTGACTTTAAATCTCTCTTTGAGGTCATACAGGCGTTATTAGCCCATTTCATCCTCAACCATTTCTACCAGTTCTAGTTCTGATTGATCCTTATGGAGACCAGAGGAGTATGTGTCTTCACCAACGTCTTTGGAGTGAACCACAGGAGGAAATGCAGTATCTAGTTATGTTTGCTGCATTAAGACCTGCTCACTTTCTCTATCACCAAATTGATCTTGGGCCTAAAAGAATGGCTGACTGTGCAGATGTTCAAAGATGCAGAGGGTTTAGATGAGACCTAAGAGATGAGGTCGGCTGGCATAGCTCCCTCAGATGCCATCCAACTGACTCTGCCCTTGTGTCTGAAGCATTGTGGTAGTTAGCTTTAGATGTCAACTTGTCACAACCTAGAGTCACCTGGGAGGAGAATCTTAATGGAGAAAAATATAGGTCAGGTTGACCCATAGGTATGTCTGGGGGGCTGATTGTTATGGAAAGTAGGAGGATCCATCCTGAATGTGGGGGCTACCATTCCTTAGGCTGGGCATTGAAGTATGTGAGAGTGAGGTGAGGTGCATGAGCACAAGCAGCAAGCATGCAAAGGTGCATTCTCTGTCTGTCTGTCTCTGCTCTGCTCTTGACTGTGATACGACAAGCTTGAGTTCCTGCAAATCATGGACTGTAACCTAGAACTGTAAGCCAAATAAACCCTTTCCTCCTCTATGCCACGTTCTGACATGGTATTTGTCACATTAAAGAAACAGAACAAGCACCCGTTTTTGGGAGCAGAAGCAGGTGAGAGACTTTGATGTCCTCCTGGCACAACACTGCAGAGGTAAGAAAACTGTCCCCAGATACTGCCAAAGCTTAGGGATGACATGGTTGCAATGAAAGACTTGGAACTCTCGGTCCATTATATTACACTGAGGCCCAATCACATCAGCTCAGACTCAAGACAAGCAGACAGGAACTGAGAAAAGCAGAGGCTCCCCTAGGCAAGATATCAGTTGTCTGAGAGTGTGCATATATGAGAAAAGTGGGCAATGGATGCTCTGCAGACCTCTGTCTTGGAAGAAGACTGTTGAAAGACTATCTAAAGCTAGGTAGCGTAGTTGAGATTACTTGCTGTGATAAAATCATACACCATGACCAAAAGAAACTTGGGGAAGAAGGACTATTGCTGTTGTTGTTGTTGTTGTTGTTGTTGTTGTTGTTGTTTTGACTTACAACTCTAGGGTCACCATTCATCACTGAGAGAAGTCAGGCAGTAACTCAAGGCAGGAACCTTGAGGCCAAAACTGCAGTGGAGACCATAGAGGAGCTCTGTTTACTGGCTTGCTCAGTCTACCTTCTTATACCATCTAGGCCCACCTGCCAAGTTAGTTATCAACTAAGAGCATGCAGTACAGGCTTGCCCACAGGCAAATCTTATAGATGCATTTCCTTGATTGGGATTCCCTCTTCCTAAATGACTCTATCTTGTGTCAAGTTGTTATAACCCCCCCCCACACACACACACTGGGTAATTAATAAATAACAGCGTCTATTGAGCTCATGATTCTGGAGTCAAGAAAAGCCAAGAGATCATTACTACGCTCCAATAATGAACTTCCTGTTGCATCCAAACATGACAAAAGGCATCACACAGTGAGCTGGAGCAAGTGTGCCAGAACAGGTCTCCTTCCTTTTTGTAGAAAGACACTAAGAACGTCTTGGGGCCCCACCTTCCTGACCCTCATCTGATTACAACAGTCCTTCACATGACCCTCCTCCAAAAACATTAACATATGACTTTGGGAATTACGTTTCCAACAAGCAGATTTTTAGAGGAGACATATTCAAGCCTTAGAATTCCCTTCCCAGGGCTATCTTGCTCCCAATTCTGCCTGTGTTACTCATGACTCCTTGAACTCAGTTACCACTGAAGTTCCAGAGCATCCTAGACGTATCCCACACCCATCTACACTTTATTGACTTGCTTGTGATGCTCCATCTAACTTGGCTCAAGTTTAGGTCCTTCATCTAAACCAGTACTAGCCACTTGTGTTGATTTTATCCCCAGGACATCTCCATCTTTCGGCTTGAGCTTCCAAGTTTTTCAATCCTGTGCCTTTCCATGCAGTGTCCCAGAGCTTCTGAGGGCAGGGGGTTTCTAACTACGACCCTCTTTTGACAGACATGCTTATTGACTCTTTACCACCCACAAGTAACCTCTCAGATCATCTACCGGCCAACTAAGGTTCTCCTGAGACCTTAGTCTCAGCTTAAGGTCTCTATCAGCAGCCTCAACAACTCTCACCCCATTTTCTAGCTACATTGAGTGCTAGACGTGTCCAAAGCAGGAGGGACCTTCACTCTGCTAACTCTCAATACTCTCCACTAGCCCACCCTCACTCCAGAGCCTAGGAACTCTGTGAAGGGCTGGTCCTCAGCCCTTAGTGTACTTGGTCCCAAGCTAGAAAGATGTATGGTAGAAATGGGAAAATACGAAGAGTGGAGGCTGAACAGTGAACCCAAATCCTTCAAGAAGCACATGATGAAACCAGTATTCAAAGCTAGAGTGTTCACACACTAACCCATTAGACACACAGGCTCTATAGTCTCCCTTTTCCATGGTAAAACAAGCTCCATCAAAACATGGCATCCAATCCTGAGCTTAGTGGATTCTAAGTGTACTGGATAGCTTTCTGTCAACTTGACCAAAGCTAAAAACCCATCTGAGAGGAGGGGGCCTCAATTAAGAAAATGTTTTTGTAAGTTCCAGCTGTAGGCAAGCCTATAGGGCATTTGCTTAATTAGTGATCGATGGGGGAGGACCCAGCCATTGTATTCCAGGGTTCTATAAGAAAGAGTAAGCCAGTAATCTGCACTCTTCCCTGGTCTCTGTATCGGCTCCTGCCCTATTTGAGTTCCTATCCTGACTTCCTTTGATGATGAATGGTGATGTACACATATAAGCAAAAATAAACCCTTTCCTTTTCCAGTTGCTTTGGTCATGGAGTTTCATCACAGCAATAAAGTCCCTAAGGAAGACACTGGGCAAGCACTCTACCAGCTTGCCTATATCTTCAGTCCCCATTTTCTGACTTCTTGCAACTCCACAGCAGGGATTCTGATCACTTACCCCTGAGGGTTTTTTTTTCTTTTTCCCCCTTCTTTTATTTTTCTACTTTCCCCAGATAGTTCAAATATCACTGTCCATGGGGTCCTCATGAACCCTCATGAAAGCAAAAGCCCTCATTTCCCACATCACCTGAAAACTAGAGCATAAAACACGGGTTATTAAGACAGATTCACTCTCATCCAGCTCTACCCTCTCCTCTTACTGTATCTCCCAGAGACAGGTACCCTTCCTGCACAGTTAGTCCCCCAAGTGACAAAGCACTGACTGGCGTTCACTAAAACTCTTCCTTCCTTCCTTCCTTCCTTCCTTCCTTCCTTCCTTCCTTCCTTCCTTCCTTCCTTCCTTCCTTCCTTTTTTCCTGCAATCCTTCCTCCCTCCCTCCCTT
>NC_034597.1:16246618-16265501 GCF_900095145.1 Mus pahari | reverse complement strand
GAGCCCAGGGAGCCCAGGGAGCCCAGGGAGCCCAGGGAGCCCAGGGAGCCCAGGGAGCCCAGGGAGCCCAGGGAGCCCAGGGAGCCCAGGGAGCCAGGGAGCCTTTATATCCATTCAGCATTCTGCTGGGCTTTTGTCTGGGTGCTGGGGATTTATGAATTTAGCCTCACACTTGGGTGTTTTGCAGACAGCCATCTTCCTAGCCCCAGCTCATTCATTTGCCCTGTGGTAAACAGTCTCTAGTGATACCTCCATTGTCAACAAGCAGTATCTCTTGGTATCAGATGGTCCCATCACCCACCACCACCAGGATTCCTCTGTCCTGGTCATGTGCAGCTAAGAGAATGCAACAGAAGGACCTCTGCTGCATTCTCAGACCAGGCCATAAGCACCTGGGACTTGGGTTTCTGAGAAACTGGGACCACCCTGCTGTTGGGAATCCCAAGATAGACATGTGGGGAGGTCCCATGAGGAAGAGTGGTGCTTACCAGACCCCAACTGTCCCAACCACACAGCCAAGGTGTCAGGCATGACAATGAAGAAGCCATCTTACTCACAAGAAACTAGTAAGGCCTCTTATGTCCCCAGTCATCTCCTGCCGTGGAGGCCACTCGAACAGAGGCCTAGATGTCATAGAACAAGGATGAGACAACCAAGTCCCTGTGCTATGTCAGAATTTCAGACACACCGAATCCAGATCATAGTTGACGCTGGCTATGTTGTGCATTTTAAATTTTAAGGTGGTTTTTCCCTAAGAGAGTTTGTGCTGCTTCTAGGAGCTCACACTGATTCTTCTTTGCTGAGCATGCACAAATGGCTTCTGTTCCAGAAAATAAAGAGTGTGAGCAGGAGAGGGAAGTTAAAGATGGGTAAGAGTGGAAGAGGAGAAAGAGAAGAGAGAAATAGAAGAGAGAGGAATGCAGAGGAGAGAAAAGAAAAAAGACAGGGGAGATGGGGGAGAAGAGAAGAGGGTACAGGTGGAAGAAGGAGAAAGAGAGGAGATGCGCCATCTTGCCATCTGTGGGAGCCTCCACTTTCTTCCTCTTCTTCTTTGAAAATGTTGGTGCCCTCCAGCCTTGTCCACCCCACTCTCGCCTGTGAATTGAGTTCTTCCACAGTCTCACACCGAGAAGAACCACACCTACCCTTCCCAGGGGTTCTGCTGATCTGATGGACCCATTCACACATCATTATTTGAGTCTTTAGTGGTTTTTTTGTAGGGTCCCACACTGTATGTAGCCTTGCCTCCTTCCTGAAAGTCCTCCCTCACAGGCTCCACAAACAAGCCCCTGCTTTCTAGGCTAACTGCATATTCTCTTTCCCATTGAAACCTCAACCATTTTCTCTCCACTGTGCTGGTTTGGGTGGGAAGTGGGGAGAGGGGCGTGGCAGGGATAACAGAGAGGTTCCCATTCAAATTCCAAAAAGTGTGTGTATAGGGAAGTTTCCTGTCCCGTATGTATGTATGTATTATTATGTATGAATGTATGTAGGTATGTATGTATGTACTTACCTGAGCATAAGTACACATGTTGAGGTTAGAGAAGAAGTCAGTTCTCCCCCTCTACCAGGACAGAACTTATGTTGTCCAGCTTGGAGACAAGAACTTTTATCCAACGAGCCCTCTCATTGATCGCCCCTTTCTTATGTCTGTCTTCCAGTGATGAGATTCTCCTAGCCAGAGGGAAGCAACACAACCAGTACCTCATGTGTTCCTTTCTGATCCCTTATGTATATACATGTATAATGTGTATACATGTATGTCTACAGATTTCTCCCTTATAGACTCCCTCGGCTTCCACACAAGATAAGAGCATTCAACTGCACAGTGAAGACTATCCGGATTTCTTTACACTACACTCTGGAAATCTTTCCATATCAGAACATCATGAATGTCTCCCTGCTTCCTTCTGCTTGTATGATGTACTTCTGTATGCACGTACCTGATTTATTTTAGCATCTCTCTTCATATGCTCCTTTCTACTGCTTTCTGCCCTTTTCTATTAAAACTAGTATGATCATGGATCTCACATGTACCCTTTCTCATGTTGGGGAAGAGTGCTTAGAAGTCGTATCATCAAGATACATGTGTAAAGTCAGTAGCAATTGCTAGGTCTCCCCTTTGGAGCTGAACGGTTTCCAAGGCCATCAGCCTGGCACAACCAGCTGTCTCCCCACACTGGGTGTTACCAAGAGTTTTGGTCCTGACCACTCGAAAGAGATAAAAATAATGTCTTAGTGCATGACTTCTCAGCCTGTGGGTTGCGACCCATTTGGGGGTTGAACAACCCTTTCACAGGGGTCGCAGATATCCTGTGTATCAGATATTTATATTACAATTCATAACAGTAGCAAAAGTATAGTTGTGAAGTAGCAAGGAAATATTCTTAGGGTTGGGGGGTCAGCACAGCATGAGGAATCACAGCTCAAGGGGTCACAGCATTAGGAATGCCGAGAAGCATTGTCTTGGGACTTAGACTGTATTTTTCTCATTGTGAGGGAGGGGACATCTCCTCTGGATCTTTGGTCAGTCTTTGCTTTTCTGTTTCTGTCTTGAGTTGTTGACATGTTTTGTTCTGGTTTGTAGAGATTACTTAGTAGAGAAATGTATCTTTGGTCATCGGTATGTGTTACAAAGAACCACACATGCCTGCCACTTTCTGCTGTATTGTGTTTGCCATGCACAGGGTTTTAGTTTGTTGATTTTTTTTGTTGTTGTTGTTGTTTGTCTGAGACAGTCTTAGGTAGTTCAGGCTGACCTCAAACTCACTTTGCAGCCAAGCCATTTAAACCTTAGAATTCCCAATCTTCCTGCCTCTACCTGTTTAATGGCGAGATTATAGATTTGTGCAGCATGCCCAGCTCAGTTCTAGCATTCCTAAGATTAGTAGTCAGCCACGGGTCTCTTCTCTTCTGTTTCTAGGTTGGTCTCCGCAGCACTCCCATGGTCCCTCTGTGTTTCTGTTACACTTATGGTTTCTTTTTGTTACATTCTGGTATTTGTTTCACATGGAGTTCATTCTAGTAGGAAGTTTGAGATGTGGTGTCCAACTTTTTTTCTTCTCTAGTTTCCCTGACTTCATTCCTTGAATAACACGTTTCACACTCAGTTTGAAATGGTACATTACTTTAGGCTAAGCTCCCATGTGTAAGTTCTGCATTTATTTGTCCTGCCAGGCTACCCAGCATCTCACTGTTGGTCTGCAGCTTGATATAGACAGGTAGATGAGTCCCCTCGTAGCTGCCCCACTTTGGCTATGTCCTAGCTTCTCTCCCTGTTGAAGACTGTGACAAGTTCATGGGCTTTTGCCCTTTTGGAAGACAAGTCAGCCTTATTTCCTGAGAGCTGGCAGAAGATGAAAGAGACAGCCCTTTAATCGGGGCTGAGGAGATGGCTCAGTGGGTAAAAGTGCCTACAGTACAAGACATGAGTTCAAATCCTTGAGACCCACATACATGATGGATACAGTAGCATGCATCTGTAATCCCAGACTGCAGGAAGATGAGAGGTGGAGATAGGGCTCTCCCCAGAAACCAGCCCAGCAAAGCCTGATCCACCAGGCAGCAAGACAGCAAGAGGGCCCTGTCTCGGACAAGATAGAGGGAGGGCTGACACACAAGGCTGTCCTCTGCTCTCTGCATGTGTATACACACAGACATGGGGGACTGTATCATTCATGTCACCAGCCATGGCCAGAAGAGCAACATCTGTGATGGTCACATGAGCCCTGGTTGCCACAGCAGAGATGAAGAGCACTGCTCATGCTGTGGCTGGGCTAGCAAGGAATCAAATCTGACCTCTACTAGACTGCTGACCTCTATCCAAGAGAGAAGCATCATCTCTATCCTGCGGGCAGTGTGCAAGTTTCTCTCCGTGCCTGAGGCCAGCACTCTCTACAACCAAGCATGCTCATTGCAGACAGAGTTTAGAGTAAGGGTGGGCTCTGCTCAGCCAATGCAGCAGAATGGGAGTCCAGGGAGAGTTGTCTCGAGACTTATTTATTTTTCCATAGGAACATTCGAATCAGTTTGTCTAAACACTGACAAAAAAGGCTTGGTTTCTATCGAGACTCTTATTAAATTCTGAATCATCCAAGGGAGAACAGACAATTTCACGATGTTCGTTTTCATGTCCAAGAACATTATTCAGATGTTTCTTGTTGCTTGGAAGCATTTTAATACTTTCTCTACTTAGATCTTGCACGCTTCTTCTTATGTTTATTCCTAGGTTTTTCATCTTTTTCATTGTGGCTATAAATGTTTTCTGTTCCTATTTTATCTTCTAACAGGTTGCCATTAAGTCTTGCTCTTTAAATGAGTGCGCTTCCTCTAGGGTCCCTCCTCCACTTTCTTCCTTTCTTCTTCAAGATTTCCCAGGACGATCTGGTTCTCTCCCAAGCCTTCCTGAGCATCTGCCAGCTGATGCCTCCTGACTGTCATCCCTACCCCAAGCTGTCTATGGAGCTCCTAGAGCAGATGCTGTGCCTGCCCCATGGGCACTCCAAGCTTTGAAATTCAACTCTCATTCTTGTTCCCAAACCAGTTACTCCTACCATGCACTGGGCTCTCTCCACAGTGTGTCAGGTGCCCGTAGCAAGAAAAGAGCTCTCTTCGGCCCTCTCTTCCATTCAAAGGACTCCTGTTCATCTTTTGTTCTCCGCTCCTCTTTGTGCTGTGTCCCCACCTCTGTCCTAGCTGTCCTACACTCCCTACGGATGACAGCCCTGTCTTGTAAGTAAGTGCTAGGTCTCGTGTCTCCTCTCTGCTCTTCTCTGGTCTTCTCCCGAGTGACCCACAAGTGTGGGTTAACCTGTCCTCAGAGGCATCAGGGTAAAACAGACCAGAGAAATCTCCTTTTCTGGCTGTTGATGACCTGGTCCCACTCGCTCTCTTGAATCTCGAGCCTCCTGAATACGCTAGCTCTGTGTAAAAGTAACAAGAAACCTGACAGAGCCTAAAACTTAACGGAAAGACTTCTTTATTTTGACTTACGGGTTCATGGATATCATTTCACCATGGTGGGGAGGGTGTGGTAAAACCAAACAGTTGACATCATGGTGGACAGGAAGTGGAGAAAGGGGTGACAGGAAAATAACAGGTCAAGAGGTAATGCTTAAAACTCGCCTCTAATGACTGACTTTCTCCAACAAGGTGACTCCTCCTACTTTTTATCCCTTCCCTATGATGTCATAAAACTGTGAATCCATCAAGGAGTCAAGCCATTGGTTAGATTAGAGCATTCAATATTCTGAACACTTTCCAAGTATCCACAAGCTGCCATTTACCCAGTACAAGAGCCTGTGAGAGACATTTCATATTCGAACTCCAAGAGCTTCTGTTCCAAGCTCTTTAACCCCGAAGCATTCCTACGTCCTTGAGGTTTTTTCTGGATGTCCCCAACCATCAATGTCTCCTCTCCCTGGATACCCTAAGGGTTCAAGTGGAGCATCAGGTCCTTCAAAAGACTTTCCATCTACACAACATGCCTTCTGTCCATCCATCCATCCATCCACCCATTTATTCTTCTTGTTCCAAGAAACATGAATCCAGCTCTCCACTCACTAAGCTTTCAGCTAGGTACCAGTGGTACCAACATGAACTGGACACAAGTCACCACACTCCCACACTCTGTTCAAGATCCTGTTGACTAAACCCCAAGCCAGGACCAATGGCACATGCTGTGTGTTGGATATAGAGAAACTCGGGCCCCTGACTAGTCCTGCTGGATCAAGTCATCACTAGGAAAGGATCTCTTTCTGTAGTGAGCTTCAAGAGGTCATGGATGAGGTGGCATGTGACCAGAGACAAGTGGCCAATGAGGTTCAGTGCAACCTAGATCAAACTCCAAGGCATTTTGAGACTAGGGTGAGAGGTAACACTTGTACTATGAAGGGAGCATGGAGGACCTGGGTAGGTAATCTCAGGACAGAAAAGTCAGGCAAGTTGCATGCAGGAGGGGCACCTGGAGTTAGGGTGCAGCTTGAGCAAAGGCACAGAGAGGAAAAAGTGTGCTAGACACGGTGTCCCCCTGTCACCAAGCATAAAACTCACGGGTACAGGCTTGCACACTGAGTGTTCCATGTCACACTTTGTATTCCAGATGCTCACCAATGAGGCTAGATTTTAATGTAAAGAGCCATAAGCTAGTGGTTCTCAACCTTCCTAATACTGTGACCCCTTAATATTGATTTTTATATTGTGGTGAACCCCAAACCATAAAATTATTTTCATTGCTACTTCATAACTGTAATTTTACCACTTTTATGAATCATAATGTAAATATTTGTGTTTTCTGGAGGTCTTGGGTGACCCCTGTGAAAGGGTCATAACACCCCTAAAGGGGTCACAACTTGTGGGTTGAGAGGCACTGCCTGTGTAACCAATGAACCCAGCTAAGACAGCCAACCGTGCAGGCCAGGGTTACCACCAACCAAACCAAACACAAGCTTCATGCAAGGAGAAAGTGAAGAGACGTTAGAGAGGTCCAGCAGAAAGGAGAGGGTATGGAGCATATATGATGCCTTATACCTGGACTGCCCGCCACCTCCTGGCATACTCATCCTTGGGGTTTGGAATGAGGTGGCATAGAATCAATGGCTCAGACTCCCAGACTCCAGGGGCAGGTGGGAATGGGGCAGCAAGCTCGTTTATTAATTCTCAGGGAGCGCCTTTTATACCCTCCACCTACACCCCATTGGTCCGAAGCAAGCATGTCCTCCAATTGGCAGTTCCTGAGTGGCTGTCATGGTCTGCATCACCAATCTCTAGGCTCTTGGGCAGGGTTCAATTTGACCCTCATGCAGAACAACCGCATTTATGCAGAGGTGGCCACCATCTTGTTGGGGAGGCCTGCCAATTCCTTCTACACACATACGGAGAGATAAAAGGGTGGCTCCAGATACAGAGGAAGTTGGTAAAAATGAAACCCAGCCAAGGCCAGGAGCAATAGAGCAAGCAGTAGCTGGAGGCAGGGGGGTTGGGGGCTCAGGGATGGATAGAGCACCTGCCCTGGGCAAGGACCTCTTATCAATTCTTTGAGTAAATCTCAATTAGTTCTCAGCTAGTGGCCCTCAGAGCAGGTGGTGTACTATGCCACTTGCAGAGGAGGACACAGGGGCACAAAGTACAATTACTGGTTCAGGGGCCATTGTCAGAAAGCAAGAAAGCTGGGATCCGAGCCCAGGCCTAACCTTTCGGACACTCGCATCTTATCCACTTGACTTTGGATGTTGTCAAAGTCAGTGACCTCTCAGACTTCCTGTGAAGAAGGATGTGTTGGCTGGGATCAAGTGATCCACTGAGCAGCGTCAGCTCTCGGGCAGCAAGAACCCTTGAGGACATGAGGATGTGACAGGGCCGGTGAGTGCTGTGGAGAGACAACACCCACCTGGCTTTCCGTGTGTACATTCTGTGGAGGCTTTCAACATTAACCTTTCTTTGTGAACCAGGGCTCCTAAGCAAGACGGAGGCCAGGGAGAGTCACGTCAGTGGGGCGCTCTCTGATGTACGCAAGCCAAACAGTACTTCATTGTCCTAGACATAATAAAGAATGCTTCTAGGCCCCTCCCTATCTCCCACACCGGAGCTGAACAGTAGAGGTACTGCCCTCATCGACATAACGGGAGCGTGAACCCTACATCCTTCTGCCTTCCCAAGTCATTGCTTTCTTGGTTTGGGCTGAGGTCATTTGTGTTTGAGACAGGTCTCAACACGTAGTACAGGCTGGCTTCAAACTCTTTTTCTGCCCCAGCCTCCCAACTACAAAGATTACAAATTTTTGCATCAGTGCCCAGTTGCACTTCACAACTAGGTGGTTACCTCATTCATTCCCAGCCTCAACCACTCTAGCATGGAAGCCATTATGGTACTGCACCTCAGAGCCATCAGCAGGACCCTATGACATCACATGAAGAAGGAACTCTGGATGACACAGGGCTTCACTAGCTTACAGTTCCCTTAACACCATGTATTGGAAAAGTCTCCTTACTATGGCTGTCAGAGCTGGGGCTAGTGAGGAGAACCAAACACCCTACTTCCACTGCCAGCTTCAAGGGTCTGGGGCTCTGACTGCTGGTTAGAGGCTAAGAACTCTCCTGGAAGCCCAGCCGCTCATAGGACTGACAGTGCAAGTGTCCATAGGGGAGGAGATGTGGATTACCAGAACAGGGAGGTAAGCAGCTGAAGAGGCCAGACACACCTCAAACCCACAATGGCCAGCTGGGAAGGTGCCTCACATTGGCAGGGCTTCTGATCTTGTAAGAGAAGCTGAACATCTAGCCAAGTTTTGAAATGAACTTCCTCCTCTTCCCCACTGCTTCTCCCAGCCCCCTTCTTTCCTGGTGTGTGTGTGTGTGTGTGTGTGTGTGTGTGTGTGTGTGTGTGTGAACTGTATTTCTCAATCTCTTCTCACTGAACCTAAAATTCCCCTATTCCTCTAGACTAGCCTGCCAGTGAACCCCGTGGATTCTTCTTCTCCCTTACTAGGAATTACAAGCCCATGGGGAGACCCAAACTCGAGCCTTCCTCCTTGAATAACTAGCATTTCATCCACTGAGCCGTCCCCTCAGCCTCTTAAATGCAGTTGTTTTAAGTGCATCTAATTTAGCAGGAGTATGAACATGGGAGGGGTAGTCTGGCTTAGATAGTGATTAGGATCTGAATTACGTTGTTGTCATTGTCCTCGAACTTTGACAAGGACAATCCCCTGCTGTGTTGAGTGTGTAGGTACATACATGCCCAAGAGCGCCTATTTTGAGCAAGGCTATGGGAGTCTCCAAATGCTGAGATAGATGGTCCCCAAGTCTGTCAGCCAGAACCATTCCTCCATTCCTCCCATGTGCGTGAGTACAAAAACCAAAAAGATCCTCAGATATCTCATGTATGACATTTCTTGTAACCAAGGGGTCCTACACACGTGTGTTGGTACCTAGATATGTGAACTCCTGTGCCCACTGGGCTGTGCCCTCCGTAAGAGGTGCAGCATAGGACAAGACTGCTTCCTGAGATATCCCTGAGGGGTGGCACTGTCCACAAGGGCGCACGGTAGTGGCTGCAGCAGCTAGGAAAAGAAGGCGCCTGCGCGCTAAGGAGGCAGGAGACACAAGGCACCCGCGGGGAGGGCCTAGCGAGCTGGAAAAAAACGCTGGTATCTGTCCTGCTTCCAGGTCCCGGTTGTCCGCCCTGTCCCCAGCCCCGCAAGAGGAGCAGTGGGGAGGAAGTGGGAGGGAACAGAGAAAAGCTGGCAGTGTGGCAGCTGCACCCTGGGCGCTGCGGGAGGGAGGAGGGCGGCGCGCAGCCGCGGCCATTAGTCACCAGATGTCACCTTCTGCTGCCAAGGCGGCGGCTGGCTCAGACAATGGCCGCGCGGTGGAGGGGCGGGCCCGACCAACCCCAAAGCCTCGCCTCTGCTGACACCTACTGCCCTAGGCCCACACTCAGGCTGCCCAACCTCGGAGCTCTTTACTGGGGCCATTCTCTTGCCTGTCCCCAGCACCACCTGCTCCACATCCCCTCCCGTTTATCTGCAGAGCCGACTCACTTTTCAGTGCTGGCGGCACCTCCCGCGTTTCCTGCTTGCCTCCTTGGCCCTCCTCCAATTTCAGAACCTGTCTCTCAATGTACAGGACTGTCTTGACTACAGAATGGGCGGTGTGTGGTGGGGCAGGGACTCCCATTTTACAGCCCTGTGGAAAGTGCCTGGTACCTAGAGCTCTGATCTCCAACGCTGTAAGATAGTTTATCTCCACAATGGTACACTTGACCCCATTCAGAAAGAAGAAGAAGAAAAAAATCCTTCCCTCACTGCAGAAATCCAACCATGGAATTGCTACATTTTTCTCTCCATTGGGCACAGATCCTTCCCCCACCACTACCCAAAAAATTTAAAAATTAAATAAAAGGGAGTCACCCTTGTATGGTGGCTAGCACAGAGTGAGACCTTTCGTGGTCATTTTAAATATGCCCAGGCCCACTGGAGTGCGATGGAGAGAACACTAGCTCAAGGGATGAGGAAGCCGCCCTCTATATGAACTGAGAGGACCGGGAAGGAAGCACGTTAAGCTCTGTCAGCCAACCATGCATCTGAGCTCGAGCTTTGGATTTTTGTTTTTATAAACCTTTCCAAATGCCAACAGTCTTAGCTCGGGGACCACACAAAACCAAGCTACAGACAGGCTCTCTGGTCCCACGTATGCATCGCTCTCGGGGCCATACTTGCAGCATCCAGGGAAGAAGCTTGGCACGGCTGCAGGCTAGGGTCCGGAACGGACAGACAGACGCACCCAGGTTGGAGTCCCAGTTTGTCCCTGGGCAGCTTATGACCTTGACCCGAGCCTGGGGGTGGGGGGTGGGGGGATGGAAACAGCTTTGGAATGTTCTTGAAGGTCTGCTAGAAGATCTGCTATATGCAAGTTCAAGTACACACTCTGAACCTCAAGCCAGAGTAGAAGAGAAGACTGAGTTATAGCCACAGAAGAGCACGTCACCTGTGCTGGACAGATCGGAGGTAGAATGCCAGCCTCGCCCTAGCCTGGCTGTGTGTGCCTTCAGTAAAATACCACATCCTTCTGAGCCTCTGCTGCTCCCATCCGGGCATGCTCACAGTGGCTGGTCGGTCCTGCCCAGAAAGGTACATAACCCTACACCTGAAACGTGACAAACCAAAGGGGATGGTGTCACTGCAGCTGTTGTGATGTAAGCTCTCTGTATAGAAAATCAGATGACCTTAGGTCCTAAGGTCCTCTGACTCTCATCTATACCCAGGGCAGATGAGAGATGATGGCCATGTAGTCAGGGAGTACTGCCTGGAGGAGGAGCTAGTATGACCTTATCTCTTCATGGAGCCACTGGTCTCCTGGGGTCAGGGAAACAGTTGAAGGGGGAAGGAAGGATAGCTTTGGATCTATGTTGTCCTTTGGGAACAAGAACCCACAGTGACAGGGACAGAGGAGTTCCCCTGTTTCTGCACCAGCCAAGATTAGACCAGTTGAATGCTTGTTGATTTAAACATCCCTTCTGAAAATGCCATACCTTTTATTACGAGGGTCATTCTTGCATGCTAGAAAATTCAGATGAGTCCAGAGGAGACAAGTGACTCGATGCCCCATCCCTCACGCTTCCAAACACACCCAGCAAAGTCGGACTTGGGACTAGGAAGTTCTGTTCTTCTCTCACATTTTGCTTTTCTGGTAACAACTGAGAACCTGGGAGCCTTCAGATGCCTCCTCTTGAACCCCAAGTCCCACGGCTTGAGGAGGTCAAAGGCTTGTCCTCCACTCGCCTGTCTCCAGGCACCTCTGCTACAGAAGCTCTGGGCTTATCTCCTCACACATTCCATAGCAACTGAACATTTTCATAGATAGGTAGGTAGATAGATAGATGGTTGATAGATGATACATAGATGAGATAGATAGAAGATAGATGATAGATAGGTAGATAGATGATTGATTGATAGATGAGATAGATAGATGATTGATTGATTGATGATACATAGATGAGATAGATAGAAGATAGATAGATGATAGATAGGCAGATAGATGATTGATTGATAGATGAGATAGACAGACTGACAGACAGACAGACATAGAGCCAGACAAGATGAAACACCCCTATAATGTCAGCATCCATAAGACAAAAACAAGAGAATTGCTGAATTTGAGGCCAGTCTTGGCTGTGATGGGATCTGGACCTATTTTTCTGGACGTACAAACTTGAATTACTAGTTTTTGGATTGAATGTCTTTGGCCTCGTTCTAGAACCCCAATTCAGGTTTCAGGAACAGTTCTAGGTCCAGATCCCATCACCTGGGCCCATGTCCCCTGACATACTGTGTGACCAGGTACAAGCAGACAGAGTTGGGTCTGGTATGCCACTGTAGCCTATACATTCCAGACCTACATCACATGTCAGCAGCTAGTCCTTGTCCATGGTGAACTGGTGTTCATTTATAAAACATCTATGCCAGCTGGGTCCATGCAGTATCTGACTGTGCTCACATGTCCCAATGTCATGGCACACTTCTTCTGTCCCCTTCAGGTATTCTTCCCAGAGGAGGTGTAAATGAGACAATCTGGAACGATCAAGAACTCCAGGCTGTCCACATCACCAGGAGGCCCAGGAACCTTATGGAACAGACACAAAGAATGGAAGGCAACAAGGAAAACTGAATGTTGAGATGTTTGGCAAGTGCTATAGTGAGACACAACCAAGGCCCGTTGTCTGTTGGCCTCAACCCTCCCCAGGGCTCCAGGGTCAAGGATCCCGAGCATGGGTGCTCTGATGGATTTCCTCCTCAGAGTGGCCTCCATGCTCCCTTCCCAGTGCTAATGGCCTGCTGGTACCCTCTGCCATAGATGCCAGGGACCACTTAGGAGAAGAGCGGTGACCATGAGGGAATGGTTGTGCTTTCTGGATCTGCAGGAGAATCAAATCCTTCTCTTTAGCTTTTCTTTTAAAAGATGGTGCCCATTGAAAGAACTTTTGTTAAAAACAATTCATATAAAACAATAGATCGGAGTTTTTAAATCACTTTGTCTCCTATCACTGCAAACAGTGATGGTATCGTGTGTTCATTTACTAGGCATTGTCACATGTGCATGTGTGAAGATCTATAGTTTTCACAAATATATTACATTTTAAACATTTTTGTCTTTTCACATGACACAGGATAAACAACCTTTTCTAACCCATCACTGTTTTTGATGCTCATATCATATTCTATCCTACAGAAAGATGCCTGTTGAATGAACCACCCACGTACCATCAGAAGCAACAGATATTTGAAGTCATCATTAAGACTTGTCTGCCACTTGGGTGCTTCTGAGAAGGCAGACATAAGACCCAGAGCTGGAAAATATGCAGGTAGAGGGAGAAACATTTTATTATTTTCTCCTGGGCATTCTCATACAGCTTATCTGGTCTCTGGGAGAGGCTTGTTAGCAATAAAAAAATGAATCATGGTGGGGGGAGAAGAGCCCTGAGTCCTTCCACTGCCAGCCCACGCTATTGCTATATTGAAATGGTTTAAATATGCCTCCCCAAAGTGCATATGTTGAACTAAATAACTCCTGTGTGTTGGTGGGAGATAATAAGAACTAGACCAGGTCACCAAGATGGGGACCCCATTAGTGTGATCCTAGGAAGTGGGTGAGAGACACTCTACCTAGCAGCAGGTTCTGCCTGGCCATGTGATGCCCTCTACCATGTTTGGATACGTCAGGAAGCTCTGGTCAGATGTAGATCAGAAGCCTGCCCCTGTCCTCAGAATGCCCATGAGTGAAATAACCTTCTGCTCTTTATAAAGTGCACAGTCTACATGTTGATTATGCCGGAACAGAGCAGAATAAATCTATACAAATCATTCTGGTCGCATGATTCATTTTGCTTCCTGAGAGGAGCTGTCTTAGGGTTTCTATTCTGTTGGTAAGAAAAATCAGAGCAAGCTGAGGAGAAAGGACTCCCAGGACTCCCTATTACTGAGAGAAGTTGGGTCAGGAACTCAAGGCAGGAACCTGGAGACAAGAGGCCATGAATGAATGCTACTTACTGGCTTGCTCAACATGGCTTGCTCAGCCTGCTTTCTTATACCAGCCAGGCCCACCAGCCTGAGGATGGTGCTTCCCACATCAATTATCAATCATGGAAATGGTTTATAGTCTTGCCTATAAGCTGATCTTTTAGACTGTATAGGATCTATAATATAGAGGTATTTTCTAGGTTAAGATTTCTTCTGCCCAGGTGACTCCAGTTTGTATCAAGTTGACATAAAAACCAGCCAACGCAAGAGAACAGATATGAACTCCAAAGAAACACCAGCAAAAGAAAAACTGCAGCTCCCAACAACTTTCCAGCTAACTATTGCAACAAGGAGAATGCAGGGCAGGCAGGCAGGAAGGGGGACAGTTGATGGAGAGTCTCTATTCGATGTGAGCTACCACCAGGATGCTTCAAGCTCTGGAATGACTTGGAGATACGCTATTCCTATTCACAAGGTTGTTGTAAGGATATACTCACAGGAGTGGCTTCTCAAAGGTCCCTTCCTTGGGTGCCTCCCTTCCTGTTTGATCCCTGGTCATCAACCAGGCATATGCTGAGCACCCCAGCTATGTAAGCACCCAGGAGGCTGGGGAAAGCAAAGCCCATTCTCACTACCCTGCAGGTCAGAAAGCAAAGCACCGCCAACAGATGAGCCAGTGATTACAAGCGTGCATGTTGCTGTGGAGAAGTCTCAAGTGGCCTGAGAGTCCAACTTACCTCATTTTCTGGGGTTCATGGAGAGACAGGGGTGATCAGGAAAAAATTCTGAGGAACAGCCACTTTCGTGAGAAGTAAGGACTGTGAGAAGAAAAGTTAAGGGGTGCGTGTGTCATACTCCATGACATGGATGTGGAGGCCAGAGGACTTGTCAGATTGGTTGTGTCACTGCATCACATGGGTTCTGAGGGATCAAACTCAGGCTATCCACCGCGATGACAGGCAGCTATACCTCCTGTGCCACCTCAGTGGCTCTGTATTTTAAATTTCAAAAGGAACATTTTGGGCTGGGGATGTGACTTGAATGAGTGCTTGCCCAGTATACTGGCTGGCTTTGTGTGTCAACTTGACATAAGTTAGAGTCATCAGAGAGTAAGGAGCCTCCCTTGAGGAAATGTCTCCTTAAGATGCAGCTATAAGGCACTTTCTCAATTAGTGATTGATTGAGGGCTGGTAGCCCTGAGTTTTATAAGAAAGCAGGTTGGGCAAACCATGAGAAGCAAGCCAGTAGGCAGCACTTCTTCATGGCCTCTGCATCAGCCTCTGCCTCCAGGATCATGCCATTTTAGTTCCTTCAGTGATGCACACCAATGTGGAAGGGCCAGCCAAATCAATCCTTTTCTCCCCAACTTGGGTTTTGGTCACGCTGCGTTGTCACAGCAAGAGAAATCTTAACTGTGATATCCAGCATACAGGAAGCCATAGGTTCTGTCTCCAGTACCGCATGAAACTGGACGTAGTGGTATTCTGGTAATCCCAGTGCTCAGGAAATAGAGGCAGGAGGATCAGAAGTTTACAGACTCACCCTCTCTTACATAGTGAATTTGAAGTGACCCTAGTCTATACGAGACCCTGAACAAAACCCAAAACAACCTTAAAAGTAGCTGAACTCCCAGTTTCACAGACACTGCAAAGTGGTACTGTCTTCTTTTGTTATCCATGATGCTCTGGGTCCCCTCTGGATGCAAAGCTCGGCAGAGTTCAGGCAACTGTTTAAAGTGCTGCAGTGTTCGCATATAGCCTGACACACCTTCCCTGGCACGCAAGGGCAGATGCCTCCGTGCTCAGTGCTGTGGGAGGAGCTACTGCACTGTATTTTTCCAGAAATGGTGAGGACAAAACGATAAGCCGTGTCCAGAGTAGAGCTGACGTTTACTCCAAGTACGTTTGCTCCAGGATCGGTTGACCTTGGATTTGAACCTACAGACGGGCAAAGGAATCCTAAAGACAACTTCTGTGCCCACAGCGGAGGGTGGAAGTGGCGAGGGCCGTTAAGATGTCCATGGAACAATCTAGGGAGATGACACCCTTAGCTTAGGCTAAGAAGGAGGCTTCCAGGAGAGAAGCGGCCAATGCTGCATGGAAAAGGTACCCTCAGGCCTGGGACCTGTGCGCCAGGGGTGAGGTGCTAAGAGCACAGTGGGGGCTCTTTGCCTCACTTCCCTGAGTGGAGAAAGCCCAGCTGGGCAGCAAGCCAGGTGTGGAAAGAGAAGATAAAGCCATTTTCCGCTGGGTGTAGCCCTCTGCTTAGAGCAGAGATGCTAGCAAGGTTCACCCAGATCAAAAGCTAAACTCCTCAGGCTTTCTCTAGCTTCTGGAGCTCCAGGCGCCCCTTGTCAGGAACTGACTTCCAGTGGGAACTAACAGAGAAATAATGGCTAATAATTCACCAGTGTGGCAGGAAGATCATCCCATGTTTCTGGAAACATTAAAAAATAAGACCGAGGTCTGGGAGGGAGGACGGCCCTGATTCTCATTAGCGACTGCAAAGCAGAGTGCCCAAACACTGCTTGCTCTGTGAGGCCTTTGTTTGCCTGCAAGAAAGAAAGTGCCTGTCTCAGAGCCAAGAGACCCTGAGCTATAGCACTCAGGAGCCTGGCTCCAGGGGAGGACCCTGACACTCACTCACTCGCTCCCTTAGAGTCTCTAAGCAGCTCAGCTTCTGAGTATGCTGGAGGAAGGAGGCTGAGGGGCTCCTCCACGCAGAGGTGGGCATGAGTCACTTTCTGCAGACCGTGGAGTGTTCTGCCAAGTGAAGAGCAGACTCACCAACATGGGAAGGGCAGTGGACGGCATTCAAAGACTTGCTCTCTCGAGACCTGAGCCCCCTACATTCCAGATTCTATCCCGGACCACAATGGCTAAGGTTCACAGAAGCAGGCACTACTGTAAGCTATTTGTATGTGTGTGTTTATTTAATCCTCACAATAGCTCCAGGATGCGGGTACTTCCATATGCCCGGTTTAGAGAGGAAGAAGGTAAGCTACGAGAAGGAGGCAGATTCAGTTGGCCAAGTGAATCCCACAGTCCAGAGAATGGACCTGTCTGACTTTCCAACGCTCTTACCCTCACCTTGCCCTGTCTCTTGAGACCTGGGAGTCTCCAAAGGTTTGTCCCTTCTTTCACACACTCCCAGCTGAGGTTTGGGTGTGAGCCCAGGAAAGCCCAAAGACCTGGGTGCAAATCCTGCTGCTACCACTTGGGGACCCACAGCCCTGAGCATCTTTTGGCTTGCATGGATATTTTTCAATTGGTTGTGTTCTAGCATGACCTGTGCAGAGAAAGAAGGATGGATGAGGAAAAGAAGCCAGGCTCTGGGGTGCACCAGAAGCTCTCCCAGCAGCCTCCTCTCTGGCCACTCACTAAAGGGACCCTCAGGCTCCTTGAAATACTCTCTTTCCCTCATGGGCATTTTTGGTCTTTGTCTCCCAGCCTCAGGCCACCTCTGCTAGGAAGCCCTCCATCATTCTATGCCTGAGTGTTCCTCTCCAGGCATCCAGAGCTCTCAGGACCTGCCATCCATCCAGAAATACAGCGCACAGTGGCTACCTGGTGTTTCAGGGTGTCACAACTTGTGTTGTCACTAAGGGTAG
Source organism: Mus pahari (assembly GCF_900095145.1). Classification (NCBI taxonomy): domain Eukaryota; kingdom Metazoa; phylum Chordata; class Mammalia; order Rodentia; family Muridae; genus Mus; species Mus pahari. The sequence goes on along the minus strand of NC_034597.1, from coordinate 16,248,378 downwards.
GGGGTTGACGATGGTCAATTTTTTCAGCTTGCGTTCAAACCATCCCCCTTCCCCAGCCCTCGAACTCTGGAGAAGCCTGTGACCTCATTTCTGTAACCTCCCCCATCCATTGTCCCTATGCACACACAGGACCTTTGTCCAAACCCACTTCCCAGCCCCCCACCCAGGGGCCAGGAGAGGGGGTACATTCTGAAATACAAGGATATTCTTGCCAAACTGCCCTGGGGACAGTCCTTGAAAGGGAGTCCTGAGGCCAGGCAGAGGGGTCAGGTTACTAGAGAGATAATCTGATTATATCCAGTCAATGGGGGTGGGGGTGGGGGTGGGGAGGGAGAACCAGAGCCTTGAGCCTGGAAAAACTGGAGAAATAAACCAACCAGGATGCTGAAGCCCCAAGTGGGGACGGAGTACAGAAGAAGCCAAAAGTCCTGAGCTACCCTTCCCACTCCACCCTTATCCGAACCTCCAAGCCTGGGGACCCTAAACAGACTACCATGCCTCTCAGAAGGCCAGTATCTTATTGTAAGCCAGGCCAGACCCCTTCCTCATCTCCCCAGGTCCTCCAAGGGATGCCATGTGAAGCTCAAGGGGTGGGCCAAGCCCTAAGCTCCCTGAGCAGTCTAAATGTGGCTTCTCTTTATCCCCTCTCCATACATCAAGCAGGGTAAAGTGGCCCCAGTGCTCTCTGGGGGGCTGGTGAGCACCCCCAGCCCGGCAGCAAGCAGCTGGCCTGTCAACCTGAGAGGGAAGCCGCCCCCAGGGAGGCTCCTAATTTAATCAGCTTCACAAATCAGCTCGATGGGCTTAATTGATCTCTTTCGCTCCTAATATTGTCGCTGTCACTGTCTGAGTTGTGTCTTCCCCAGCCACCCCTGTGCATCAGGCTCAGCTCAGGCAGCTGGAGGGGGCGGGGGAGGATGCATCCGTCAGCCTGTGGCCCAGAGACACCTTCAAGGGATATGAACAGGAAATTGAGAAGGGCAAACAAAGCCAGGGGCCTTCCTAGAGAACCGGACTCCCATGGGTCACCTGTCTGGTGCCTCAGACACACACTTGAGGGCCCACTTGAGGCTCAGTTTTCTCATTTATAAAAAGCACAGCAATCTGCCCTTTACAATTTATGTCCCCCACGTGTTTGCTCAATGTGTGTTCTAGGCATGGTGGTAGGTAGACCCAAGGAGCAATAGTAAGTGGAAACGAACCTGTCCTGACACCTGTTGGGCTAACAGATGTCCTCCCCCAGGGTGACACCCTCTGTCTAGAGAAGGCCACTGACGTTGACATGGTAAGCATATGAAACACTTAGGATATATAGAATGCAGTATGCTGAAGAGGATGGCCCTGGTGCTGGGGGTGGGGGAGGGGGGAGAGGGGGGGAAGGGCTTCCAGCTGGAGTGATGCTTAGCCAGAGATGGAAAAAGAGAAAGAGAAAGCCCTTCCCAGACCAAAGGCTCTCTGAAGACTGGCTCCAAGCTGACCAGTATAGATAGAGGCTGAGCGGCCAGGGCACAGGTCAGACAAGGTCAGAGCGGGAACTTCTAGACCACTGGACTCCTACTTTGTCAAAGATATCCTCATGAGAATGGTGTTTAGTGTCTCCCATGAAACACACACTCTTTTTACCTGCGTGTAAATAATTTAAAAGATTGATGAGACAGTCATCCTTTCCACATTAAGTGTGACTATGCATAACACACACAAGCACACCTACAGAGAGAGAGAGAGAGAGAGAGAGAGAGAGAGAGAGAGAGAGAGAGAGA
>NC_034597.1:16226123-16246583 GCF_900095145.1 Mus pahari | reverse complement strand
GGGGGGGGGGTGGCAGGTGAAGGAACGGTATGTTCTGCTGGTTTTGCAGACACTATTTGGGAATCCTAATTGAATCCCAGAAGCCATGGGAAGCCTCAGTTCTGTTCTCTGGGGTGATCTAATGACATTATTGGTTGAAGTGTCACTTGACTGCTTCGTGGGAGTCATTTGTGGAACAGAAGTGGAGGCAAAGAGACCAGCAAGGAGGCCACAGGAGCAAGGCTGGAGGCCACAGGAGCAAGGCTGGAGGCCACAGGCATAAGGCTGGAGATCACAGGAGCAAGGCTGGAGGTCACAGGAACAAGGCTGGAGGCGGAGCTCATTTGGATTGACAGCTCTGTAGACTCAATGTGCTACAAGCTGAGATCCCATATCCCAAAATCTGAGATACAAGGCTATGTGTGGAAAATTACAAGCGTGACCTCTCTTGCCAGGTTTCAGTACAAACACAGGCAGACTAACAGACCTATGAAATTGCCCCAGTGCTATACATATAGAGGCTATGCAAAACAGCGACTTTTATGTTTACATTTGATTCCAATCCCCAAGATGTCTCATTACATGCATGCAAACACTCCAGAATCTGGGTGGAGAGGTCTGAATTCAAAAATATTTCTAGCCCCAAGCATTTTAGATATTGAGCTTGGAAAAGGAGTGGAAAATATGTCAATTAAAAACATATGTTAGCCAGGTATGGCGGCTCATAATCCTAGAACTGGCTGAGATTGGGGGATTACTGTGAGCTCAAGGTCAGTTTGGGCCACAAAATAGGTTTCAAATCAACCCAGGTCAGTCTGCCACAAAACTGCAGCAGCAGCAACAACAAAACCCAGCTCCCTCCCCAAATCTTCACCCTGGCAGCCTGCGTACGGATGCCAGCTGTGTAGCCGCCCAGATGGATTCTTGAGATATTTCTGCTCAATATCTGAACTGCAAAGTGGATCCTAGGAGTCCTTTCTACCTACACTCTCCTAAAACCATAGTCAAGGCAAAAACAACGGTCTGTATGCTCCTCTGAGCGTTTGGCCCACAGCAAGCACTCAACGTGTCAGTTACTAATATAAAGAGACCCATCAGGACTCATCCACTCCTGGATGACGTCAGTGTTCCATCCCTGTGAGATGGTGAGGGAGCAATGGCCTGATGACATCTGGTCCAGTAGGGGTTTCTAGAACCATAGTGGATTTCTTTTTATTTAAGTTGATTTTGAACTTGCCTAAGCTATAGGGTTTTGTTTGGTTGGTTGTTTGGTTGGTTTTTTGGTTTTTGTGGCAATCTGAAAGACAAGGAATACCACAAAGCCACACCATGCAACAGACCTCACTGGAGAGATTTATTGGAGGGTGAGATGGGGATACACAAAACTCAAGTTTGAGCTCCAAAACCCCCATTAAAAAAAGCCAGGCATGGTGTCACATGCCATAATTCCAGGGCTGAGAAGGCAGAGAGAGAAAAGCCCCTGAGCCTGCTGGCCGGCCAGCCTCACTGAATTAGCAAGTTCTAGAACAGTGAGAGACCTTGTCTCAAAAACAAGGTAGAACCATACCTGAGGTTGACCTCTTACCCCACTGCACCACCACCACTACTTACATGTGCGCACGCTCAAGGGTACACACACACACACACACACACACACACACACACACACACACNACACACACACACACACACACACACACACACACACACACACACATACACACAAAACCTTTATCAGTGATGTGAGTCCTCATCACCAATCGCCATTGATAAATGTTTTAATGACAAACCAAGGTCATAGTACATGATTCTCAATTGCATACATTCCACAAAGTGAATGCCTTTGGCCCCAGAAATAAACTGCAATAAAAATCCGTTTACAAAAAGGTTGTAAATTCATAGGGCTTGGAATAATGCAACCTGTGGTGGGTGGAGAGTGTCTGCTGTCCCTCACTCCTCTTCACTCCTATTCTAAAGCTGTAAGTCTACCCTCTTTAGGCAACGAAGACTGGATAATATCCAGAATCTCCTCTGGGAGGACTCAGTACAGTGTTGTGGCCTTTGATGACCAAGGGAGGGGGCTATAGGCTAGACTTTACATCTACAGACGTGTATGATGGTAGCCAGAAAACTGTCCAACCTGGCAACCCTAGAGGCCCTCCGAGTTTGGTGAACATCTCTTGTCATAGTTTCAGTAACTTGACACAAACCTAAACACATCCGGGAAGAGGGAAGCTCAACCAAGGAATCGCCTCCTTCCGATTGGCCCATGTACATGTCTAAGGAGTATATCCTTGGTTAATGATGGATGTAGGAGGACCCAGCTCTCTGTAGGCAGAGCCATTCCTGGAGAGTTTGGTCCTAGGTTGTTTAAGAAAGGAAGCAGAGCCACCAAAGCAAGTCAGTAAGGAGTGTACTTCTGTGGTTTTTGTTTTAAAATCCTGTCCTAGCTTCCCTCAGTGATGAGCCGTAAGCTAAATAAGCCCCCAGTCTGCTTATCACAGAGGCAGAAAGCAAACGAAGATACCTCCATACCACACTTCACTGTACTGGATGATAACATGCCCTTATGAAGAATAGAGTACTCCAAGAAGATAGGTTCAATTCTTTCCAGAACAGAGGTTAGAAATCTACCAAGGATAGCTTCACAGAGGTGACAGACACTGCGCAAGGGTCCTTCAGGGTCTATAGGAACTCATCGGACAGATAAAGGAAGAAGAAGCAGATGAATAAGCTTGTGCAGAGGTTCAGAAGTCACGTGATAGTCAATGTAGCAACCTGGCCGGCAGCTCAGGACCAAGTGAGTTAAGGTGCAGAGGGAAACTAAGGGCAGTGAAAGGAGAGGTCAAAGGTCAGGCAGAGCCCAGGTCACCCAGTGTCACAGTAGAAAGATGGAAGAGAAAATAGAGATACCAGAGCTCACATCAGGGAGTTTGTGGTGCCCTGGGGGGGAAAAAAAATTCAGCTTGAAGATGGAAGGCAGGAGTGCGGTAAAATCCACAAGGTGCTTTTTCTATGCTGTGAAGTATATGTATCCTCCACTCCAGTGCTCGGGGCTCAGAGCGTGTGCATAGCTGTGCATTCAGAGTGGAGATGAGGATGAAGATCACAGAGGCCTGTGAATAAAACGGACCCTCTGGACTGGAAGTGAGCTCACTGTACTCAGAAGTGTGCTTAGTAGAGTGGCTGGCAGAGATTCACATGGCAGGTGAATTTCTTAGTTATCTCTCCAGCCCTGGGAGACTCCCTCACTATTTTGTCTTGTGTTAGAATGGATTTGAGAAGTTGCCTCTGGGGTAGGGGGTGGGGGTGGGGATAGTAATCAAAATGTAAATACCACGGGAATAATAGGTTTGGCCTAATTATCAGCGATTACTCAGTTTGTCATTATTTCTGTACAATATATCCCAAAGTTCCGGAAAACAAATCAAAGAAACTACCACGGCCGATGCCATTAATAGAAGCAAAACACTTCAAGACGGGAATTTAATTTACTGGGTGAGTTCTTGAGGCACGTTTTTGTTGATGAATATTTATAAAAGTGGGTTAGGCTGGACCTGGTAATGATTGCGAAATATTTTAATGCTGTCCCCCTCATTAATTTACCTTTAATGAATGACTTGATAAAGCGTAGCTGTTTGTACGTAATGATTTCATTAATAGCTATGGCATATGCAAGCGTTTTGTACACATTTGAATGGCACCTGAATAAAAGGATACCTCAAATTATACACTAAAAATAAGGTACATTTGTAGAAATGGACCAAACCCCAGCCTCTTCGTAGACCAGCTCAGGGAATTCGTTGCATTCCAAACAGCAGTGATGGAAAGAGGCTCGAGTGGCTGGGTGCTTCAGTCAGTCCCATTGGTTCTCCCTCAAAACTGGCCTCAGTGAAAAGCCTGTACACATAACTTGTTGATAGAGAATTGCAAGAAGATGTCCACTCTTGGCTACCCTCATCCACTCTTTTTCATCTTTAAGAAATGTTTCAAGCTTCCCTTGGGAGCAGAGCCCCAACGGAGTGTGCCCTATGATGTAGGCATGTATATGCAGGCAGGATGAGGCCAAGGGAAAGGCAGGTGGGGTGGCTTTGTTGGGGGCAGAGTCAGACAAGGGAAAGACCCTACCTGTGAAGATCTCCTCTGTGAATTGTGTTCTGCTTTCTAGGCTCTTTGGTCCCCACCTGCACAGACCCTATTGTCTTCAGGATGTCATGGCAACTTAAGCTTTCTTTAAACTGGTTTGAGAGAACAAGGAAGGCCCCTCCTGTTTAAAATGGATTCCCTTTGGCTGGCTTTGAGCTGGTGAGATGATTCCGGAGGGTAAAGCCATTTGTCATTCGAGCTTTGGCACATTCAGTCCCTGGAACTCAGAGAAGAGAGAACTGACTCTCTAAAATTGTCCCTGCACCCCCCACCTGCAAAAATAAATAAGTTTCTATGAAACTTTGTTCCTCAGACTATCCCTAGGCTGCCTCTGCATCCCGCCCCCCCCCCCATGCTTCCCTGTGTGTCTGTCTCTTGAGTTTCCCTGTTATTTGTTGAATGTAAGAACCATGCTGCTTGTATTCTCTACAGTTGGCAGAGAGACAGGAGGGAGAGTGGAAGGGAGGAAGGGGGGGGAGGGAGGAGGGAGGGAGAGGGAGGGGACGGGGAGAGAGACTGATTCAATGAGATTTGAAACACAGAGCCAAGCAGATCATAGGTTGGGATCAAGGTCATTGGTCCTTTGAGCAGCCATGACCCCTGCTGCCATCATCTGCCCTGTCCAAATCATCATGTCTCCCCCGACCCCCGACCCCCGTCTCTTCTCTGCTGCCTCTGATTAGTCATTCCCTCCTGTCACCATGTGGACAGTCCTGGGGTAAGCAAGGTGCTTGGGTAACAATGTGAACAATTTCTCTCAGCTGGTGTGCTATGACACATGGCCTTCCTGTGCTTCTCAATTTTTGAGATCCTTAGACACCGCTCCCCCAGCCCCCAAATCTTGTTTACCTCAAAGGATTGTTTCACGAGATGCATTTTTCCCTGAGAGGAAACAGACTCCGCAGAACCGAATGCTGCCTGGAATTTCCAGAGCCAGGAAACGGCTGAGCTAGGTCTTCAGCACAGGGATCACTGGCTACAGCTGGGCGACTCCGCCGCTCAGTAGATCACTCCTCCCGGAGATATTCCCAGTGTTAAAAGTATAATCCGGATGAAGGAATTATGCATGGTAAAGCATTTGACTCAAGGGCGTGTAAACAGCCACCTCCACTTGGCTGCGGAGGGCCAGATGAATGAGCTGGCTCTAAGATTCAACACAGAGAGCCAAGGAGATCTGGGTTCAAACTCCTCCTATTCCACTAATGAACGAGGTAGCCTTGAGTCAGCCCTTCCCATGTCCTGGATCTGTTTCCTAATATGGAAACGTGCCTGGCCATCCCACCCACCAAGGTTGGGAGGGGACTAGAACGCATAGCATGGCATCACTGTAAGGTATACCAAAAGAGAAGGGTCCAGCCACAGCTGGCCCTGGCAGGACAGAATGGCAAGGAGAGACCAGGTCCTGGGCTCAGCCTACAGAGGAAGGGAAGGTAGACCAGAAATGGTGATGGCACCCCTGGTCCTGCTGTTCCTGCCCCATCATCATGCGCCCCCCCCCCCACACACCTTAGGATAAGAACCTGGATGGGAAGGGCTGGGTACCTGTATCTACCCGGCCGCCCTCATCTCTGAGTTGTCCCCCACCTCCGCGGGAAGATTTATGGAAAGATTAAGGGTCCTTTTTTTTTCAATATCTATTAATATTCATAGCGGTCTTCACAGCCATCTGCTTTTAACGATTTTGTTTGCAAAGACCTGAGATTAAAATATGGCCTGCTAGTGCTCTGAAGCATCTGAACCGAGAGCGATAAAACAAAGGCCCTTTCAAGAGCTGCGAGCGGGCCTGTCACTCACCTGCAGCCTGGAGACTAATGACTACAGCGAGGGAGGGGCAGCCAGGGAGGCTCCAGACCTGACTGAGATCAGACCCAGAGCGGCAGCTCCCCTGCTTCACTCAGGCTCAACAGGGTTAATTGAGGAGGGAGAGGGGCAGCCCCTGTTCCCTCCCAGACACCTTGCACTGGATCCCTGGGGTCAGGGGGCTCCGCCAGGGCGGGGCGTGGAGGGTGGGATGGAGTGGTGTTTATGGCAGCCCAGGAGGGCACAGGGCTCTGAAATCCTAGGATCAGCACCCTGGAGAGTAGCCTGTTGACACCGTGGTTTGCCCAGAGACACAGACAGGGTTGGGGGTGTTTGGGTCCAAACCCCTTCAGCATAGTATCCCCTTTTATGTCTAAGAGGCCCTGTCTGATGCAGTCTGCAGCTCAGCTTCTGCGGGCAGCTACCTCTGTTCTGTGACAGAAGCCCTTGTCGCCGATAGCCCAGTTGTGCTTCGTCTAGGTGGGCACAAGGGAGGGGCAAGCTGTGAGAAGGTACCAACCAGTGAGGGTGACCATGCTGACCGCTCCCTCCACAACCACAGGGGTGCCACTCCTGGGCTCTGCCAAGGTTGAGAGCAGCTCAGGGTTTTTCTGTTTCAGTTTGGTATGGTCCTGAGAAGCCCTGTCTGTCCTACATGGCTGAAGGTACCTTCTCTGGGGAAGGTAACACACAGCAGAATTCTAGTCCCTGCTCCTGGGACTGGTACCTGCATTCTCAGTGAAGGCAATGTCTGATTCCTGATGCAGACACCTAGATGCAGGTGGTACCCATTGGTCTGTCCTGCCTCTTCCCTGAGTCAACCAGACATCTTAGTGCCTACCTGAGACTTCCCATATTAGGTTCCATCCTTGAAATAGACAAGGTCACCAGCTTTATTTCCTGACCTCTAAGCACACTCTCTGTCGCCGGGCACAGCCCTTCTCTGGCCTGTGACTCGTCTGGAGCCCCAAGATCTATTCCTTCCTACCCTTCTCCAGGTGAGGCACACCAGGCCTGCAACAGCTCAACTTCTACAGGGACCCCCCCCCCCAGAATAAAATCCCAATCCCTTTCCCCTTCAAAGTGGGTCACACCCAATCTCCTCCACATCTTACCGGAGCCCGTCACTCATGGGATATGCATACATGCCACACACCCCCCCAAGCTTTTGCAAGTCACTTTCTCATCCTACAATCTATGATCCTTCTCCTTTACCCATCAAGACCCCCAAATCAAGGACCATCTCTTCCATGAAGCCTTCCAGTGAGTGCCAGGTCGATACCAGCAGCAGAATTAGCCGCTCTGAATGCCTCTCAGTAACAGCAGCATCTGGGGGGTGTTTGAGGGCGTGCAGTGCAGAGTGAGTGCTTTACCCAACATTACATGATTGTCCTGTGTTGGTACTGCATTCTAACCTGACAGCTCTGGCCCCATAGCCTGTGTTCTACCTCACTCCCTTCCCCACCTGTGCTACCCACAAGCCTGCACCATAAACATCACTGCTGTGCCACAGTGGATGGTGGAAACAGACTACTGTCTAACTGTATTTCTTTCCTGGTGCCCTGTGTGTGTCTATGTCCCCGGCATTCAGCTGGCATCAAAAGGGCCTGGGAGGTATTCCTAAAGATGCAGAGAAGAAAAGGAGAGTGGGTGAGGGGCTGTGCCAGTGAATTGTGAGGGTTCCTGTGACTGAAGTCTGTGAAGGGTTTGCATAAGCCAACATGTGTGTGCATGTGTGTGCATGTGTGGATGTGTACACGTGTGTATTCACGTCCTCAGTTTCCTGAGCCCGAGTCAGCTCTCAGATGCATGAATAGTTAAAGCCCTTAAACCGGCGCCGCTTCGTCACAGATATTTTTACAAAGTTGTCACAGAGAAATATCATTTTTCTTCCTCCTTTATTTCATTTTCTTTGGGATATAGTAATTAACAAAAGCCGTTAGATGCCAGCAAAACTGTTTCTTTTGAAGTTTCTACATGGCTGTCATCTGGGAGATAAAGGCAGATTATTCAATCTTGACATTCTAATTGTGGATGCCAGATAAAAGCCTGGATTAGACACTTCACAGTCCTACTCAGGGGAGGGGGAGAGGAGCAGGAGAGGGGCCATACTGGGCCACGTGGGCTGGAACAGAAGGGGCCTCCACCCAGAGGGTCACGGACCCTGGCCACACAGCATGGCTTCTCTCATTTAGAGTCAGACATTTCCCAATTGCACAGAGTTAGGGGGAAAGGGAGGCGGGTTCCAAATGAAGGGGGACAATCCAGGTTTCAAGCTTAGGCTCCCCTCTTCCAGGCAGCCTCCCCCACTGCAGCTCATATGATAGACCCTCCCTCCCTGTGATCTGGGCTTGTAAAAGGGAGGAGAGGACCAGTGGTTGGGGCAAATCCTTGCCTGCTAAGAGTCTGCCCTAGCTATCCACTAATAGTACCACCTTGTAGGCAGTGCGAGCTGCCTGCCAGGGGAGGGTGTGGACTGAAGAAGGTGCAGCCGTACCAAGCATGAAGGCAGCCATTCAGGAGAAGCAGGGAGGATAGCATTCGGACACCATGAAGGAAGACTACATTCACTCCTAAGAGTAGGAGCTTCTACAATGCAGAGGTAGTGTTGTCCGATTTCTCAGATCTATTCTGGATAGGACTACACATGACCTTGAAATTGAGCTTGTCCTGAGCAGCCATGAGCCAACACATGATCTTCATCCTTCATGAAGCCCACCTACTGACGCTAACACCGCCAGGGACTGTGCCAATCAGGCTCCAGCTAGGACTACTAATTCGCTCTGGATATTTTAAGCAAGGGATTTAACACAAGGATTGATGGGGCAGAGGGTGGAAGAGCACAAAACAGTTCCTGGCTCAGCACCAGCCAAGTTCTGAGACCTGGTCTGCTCAGAGGCAAGCATAGCCACTCCATTGCTGAGTGACAATAACACAGTCCCTCTCTCTGCACTGTGGCAGGTGGGTAGGCAGGGAAGGGCCCTTCTCAGGGCCCCAAATCAAGAGAAGCCAACCGGCAACCTCAGTGTTTCTCAGGAGCTGCGAACACTGCCAGAGATAAAAAAGAGTGAGAGATGGGCTGATGCTAAGTCTCCCTACCTCCCATGCAGAATTCCAGTTTGCTTCAGGGGGTCATAAGCTTAATTGAACTACACCCTGAAAACAGACTCTGAGACACAGGTGCAGGGGTGAGGGGAGGAGAGGTTCTGAGGTCTGGGGGCAAATTGACCAAGCACTCTTGCCAGCCTTAGAACTTCATCAACTGAACTGCAAGGTTCTGCGAAAGACTGCACAAGGCCCGCCTTCCCTCTGTGCCGTCGAGGACAGCAGACCTGGACGCTCCGGTTCCCACCAGCTCTATCCAAGGCACAGATGATACCGGATTTGTGCTCCATGCTCTGAATCAGTGTACCTATTTTATGGAGAAAGACACTAAGCCCAAATCAAGAAGAAAAGATCAACCCAAGTTACAAAAGTCACAGGAAGCCAGAACCCAGAGCCTAGGTGCTAAACTGATTAACAAGGAGGAGGAAGTGAGACTGTCCATCAGACCATCGAGAAAAAGCTCCTACATCCACCTCCACTGAGCCTTATCAGGAAAGACAGCAGTGGTAATGACAGGGACAAGAAGAACAAGACCTGAGCTGCTCACAGGTCGCACCGATACTCCATTGCTGTGTGACCATGACAGTTTCCTCAGTGCGCCGTGGTAGAAGGGGAGGTTCAACTGGACAATACCTGGAAGGTTCCCCACACTGCCAGGCTGCGATTCTGTTTCCTGGACAGAGATGGGAGAAATTCATCCCTCCAGAAGGCAGTCGAGGGCAAGGAGATTCCTTAGAAAGGGAAGTTGAGGGGGGAGACAGTGGGAAACATAAATCTGCTGGCGAGGCTCTCTCAGAAAGGGTTTTAATTAATTGTTTTTATACGACATAAGAGCGACTCATTACTGAACAGCTTTGATTTGTGACACCTGCATTATAGATGATTTTTAAATTAACATTTCCCCAATAAAAGGTGTCAGTAGAGAGCTGAAGGCGCCCAGAGAAATATAAAAGGATAATAGCATGAAAATACAAACAAACACCAGCCCAGACTGACAAAGGGGGCTGCTTCATCAATTTTACAATTAATTAAGTCTGACTGGGAGAGCTGGGACCCTAGAGGCAGTTCAAGGGACCAGGTTGAGTCTCAGGTACCAAAGGCTCCACCCAGGAAAGCATCTGGGGTTGAGAGAGAGTCATAGTGTGGATGCAGGGTGTGTTGCTCCTGCCTGGCTTCCTGTTAAGGGAACCGGAACTGGGGGAGCATGCTTCCTCTCCTTGTTGTGCTGAATTCACTGTGCATTAGTTTGCTAAGTCTTTATAGAGTGACACTGTGTTCCAGCCTACAAGAGCTATCTGGTCAAATGAGAGGCCATGGGCCTGCTTGTCTGGTCTAAGAAGAATGAAGGGCAAAGTGACAGGGAAAAGAACTAGAAGACAAGAGATAGATTTCGGAAGTGTCTGCAAAATGTAATTAAGTGTTTGGAGTCTCCCCCCCCCCCAAGGCCTCCAGTGAAGAGTGGCTGGCAAGAGGACCATGTGATAAGGTCTACAGCTTAGATGTGGACTAGGTTATCCATTGGAGAAAGGATGGAGGGAAGGAGGGAAGGATGGATAGAGGAATGAAGGGATGGAGGGACGGAGAGAAGGAAGAGCAGTTGCCTAAGTGAAGCTAGTATAAGCACTGAGTTTAGAGAGGTGGCTGCAGCAAAGCAGGGGACACTGGAGAGATCTAAAAAGCAGATCTAGCCCATAGGCCTTGCTTTGACCTCAGAAACCAACTCATAAAGGAATTAGTTACAGGGCCTGCAGAGAGAGCCAGGGGTGCAGGGTATCAAGATAGGACTGGCAGTGCTTTTGCAGGCAATATGGTTTGGGTGGAGCTACTAGAAATGGTCTCTCCTAGAAAGTAAAACATTGGAAAACCCAATGTACCTAGAGCTAAGCCATACCAACGCAGGGAGTGGTTCCCTGGCAAGTTACTAAGCCACTGCAAGGGCAAAAGGTTGGGAAGAGCAACAGGAGCATAGAACTGCCTGCCTGCCTGCCCCCTGTTCTGTTTTGTCTTTAGTTTTCCTCTTTGGCTAGGAGGGGGTCTCTTTGGCAGCAGAAGCCCTGGAATGTGGAAAGAATTTCCCAGCCCCTGCTGCAAACTTCCAGGCTCTTTCCAGTCTGACTGGGAGATATGACCACAGTGGGGACCTTGTCTCCAACGAATGCTGACAGCAATTTCCCTTTATCACTACCCAAGATCTCTCTCTCTCTCTCTCTCTCTCTCTCTCTCTCTCTCCTCTCTCTTTCTCTCTCTCTCTCTGTCTCTCTCTTTCTCTCTCTCTCTCTCTAAACCCCAGGGGAACTCAAGGTCCTCCAGACAAAAGGGGTCACCATCTATCCAACCACTCCAAGGAGCCGTCTGGGGCTGAACTGATGCTGCCTGTCTCCCACTCGCAAGAGCTGCTTAGTTTCCCAGCTTGCAGTTCCCTTCCTACTGTGCCCACCACATCTTCATCGCCTCCTGGACAGACAATGGTGCTCTCCCACCATCTTCTAGCTGTCCACACACCCTGGCCACTGTGGCAGGAGGGATCCTTCTAAACTGATACTGATACACACACACACACACACACACACACACACACACACACACACACACACACACACACCTTGTACAGCTGCCAGGATCAGGCTTGGAGGCTTCCTTTGTCCCCAAGCCAAAGCCAAACTTTGTCACTATGCTGGAGTCCAGCCCCTGTCTCCCTCATTCTGCCAACTTCCGTGCCTCACTGTCCAGATTCACCAGATTCATGGTGCCTCACTCATCCATCTTCCTTCACACCTGCATTCCCCAGCCCATCCCCTCCTGTTGTCTGGACACTTTCTAGCCTACACTCCCTTACTCAGTTCATCAAACCTAAGGCTTTTGAGATTATTTAGTACATGTGTTTGCCCTGAGTTGCAAGATCTGATGATTTGGGAATCTTGTTTTGATCACTTTGTGTCTCCAGGGTCTGGGAAGCAGACTTGTAGACGGAATGTGTAAAGCATAAACAAGTGGATGGAAGGATGCACCGATGTCACGTAACACAACACATCTCACACAGAATAGGAGTTAATGAGGTCAACAGGACAGCTTAGATCACAGAATGTATTTTACTGAAAGTCCACTGACAAAGTCACTCCCTCAAGACAGACATCAGTACATCTTTGGTACAATAATGGGAATGTGTCTGCATCACAGAGTCCATGGGGATGGGGGCAGGTGTCTATAAAGAATGTCTACACAGACTTGGCCTAGTTTGATAATGTCTTCTCTATGCCATTACAGGGCCCAAGAAGACACAGATATTGACCAGGGCTTCTGGCTGGACTATCTGAGTGCTTTGGGTCCCTTTGCCTGACACATTGGTTTTACCAGCTGCTCTTGCAACAGAGAATGGCAGACTATACTTTTGAGGTAAATGAGAGCTGGAAGAGTAGCCAGGGTGAGTGTGCCTTCAGCTGAGTGATGAGACCTGAGACTCTGAGAATATTAAGTGAGCTAGTATTGACCACTGTGCAAGGAGTAGGGACGTGTTTGTGCTTGTGTGCACATTCAAAGGGCTCAGGGTAGAAACTGGGTAAGGGTGAAGGTCAAGGTTTCTAGAATGGCTATAGGAAGTCTATATTCAGCAACCTTCAAGAAGAGTAAGAAGGTTGGAGTTGAGGTCAAGTGCAAACATGACTGCCCGGGAAAGGGAGAGGTGGGTCTACCTGGAGAAACCTAGCAAGGCACCCGAGAGGAAGTGAGCTTGTCTCGAGGGAGAGGGGTGTTCAAAGAGCAGGAGCTGCCCAGTGAGGCTATCACTGCCTCCCTTTTAGCCTTCCTCTGAGAAAGCACCTCAGGCTTCCAGCTTCTTCTTGGCCATTTAGAATGAATGTCACTCAGGACAAGGCACAGCATTAAACCCATCCATCTCCCACACGAGGAGCCAGAGATCAAAAGGGAGGAAGAGGCTGTCCTGTGCCCCCCTTGAATAATGCTTCAAAGTGGGTGTCTCTCCATAAGCACAAGCAGTTGGCTTCCTTATTCACCATGTACCGGATGAGGGGGACAGAGACCCAGAAGGGTCAACGGCCTTGCAGACATCCCACAGGACCAGACAGAAACAGAACTCAAAGCAACATGGCTCTGACTCGGAGTCTACACACGTAGGTGAGTTTGCTATCTTTGGTTCTGATTATTCTGAGGCACAGATGAATAACTGGCAGCTGATGCTAAAAATACATGTTGTGGGGTTGATTGACAGCCCGAGCTCGATGATGTACAAACACGGAATGATTCTATTTCTCTCAATAACTGATACTGGCTCCGCTCTGTGAATGCTTATCCCACAGGCTGCCAGTTGACAGGGAAGGGAAGAGAGTATATTTGCCGATAGTGACATCGTCACCCACTCTGATGATTTCCTCATCCCATTCCTCTTTGCAGAAGTCACCTTTGAATTATTAAAAAGTGCCAACTGTCCAGTTCAAAGCCACCTCCTGCGTAGCTCCTGCTGGAAGCGGCAATGGGAGATGGAACATTCTGCTCCAGTGACTAGATACCCCACTGTGAAGGACTAGACATGACTCTGCAGGCTGCCAGCACTTGTCTTCTGACATTACCCACCAGTGTCCTAACCTGGCTGGTCCCCAGTACTGGACAGATCACCTGTCAGCTTCTTATGTGACGTTGTAGAAGACACTCAAGTCCTGAGCAGACACCTTCTCTGGATCTTCTGTAATCTGAGACTACTCCCCCCCCCCCATCTTCCTCTCCTTTCCCGTACTGAATAGGGATGGCTAATGGTGGTTCCTACCTGGTGACCTCTGCCTTTCTCATTGTAGAAAGAAAGATGCAGGAGGCACTGCTTCTGTTAAAACACCTCTCTCTTAGCAACCCCCACAGTGATTAGCGAAGAGATACATATGGCCAGACTAAGGCCACCCTTCAGAAAATGGCCAAGAATCTAAAAACTACAGTCATCCAGCTCCAGACCCTGTCTAGTTTCTGATTGACCCAGGAATTAAGAATGACTTTTTCATATTTTGCTACTTGAAAAAAAAAAATACCTCTAGACAGGTAAGAACACAATCGTACCCTTCCCCCTTGCATTCCCAATGGCCCTTTCCCAACCCGCCATTATTAATAAGAAATTTTATTTTCTATCTGAACTTTTGCTGACAGCCTTTACCAACCTTAGATGAAGACTACATTTCCCAGCCTGCCTTGCAACTAGGCAGACCATGTGCTCTGAAGCATAGTACTGCTAGGGATACGGAGTCTATTTTCTTTGGTCTACTGCAAGAGTAGTACATAGTCTTAACCACTGGGCCATCTTTCCAGCCCCTCATTTCTACTTCTTCTGTGCTCTCTTCCATCTTGGAAGAGCCAAGAAGCTTTAACATTGACATTATAACAAGATCTCAGGGTTCCAAGACTGTGGCCCAAGGGACTCGGTCACAGAATGGAGGAAACACAGCATTGCCTGGCTAACTCTGCATCTGTGAGAAGGAAGGTGTGCTTGTTAGTTTTTTTCAACTTGACACAACTTAGATTAACCTGGAAGAAAGAACCTCACTGAGAAATTAGATCTATGAGATTACCCAAGGAACATACCCGTGGGGCATCTTCTTGATTAATGATTGATGGGAGAGGACCGAGACTACTGAGAGAGGTACCACCCATAGGCAGGTAGTCTTGAGTGGTATAAGAAAGCAAACCTGGGGCCTGGAGGGATGGCTCACTGGTTATGAGCAGTGGCTGCTCTTTCGGAGGACCTGGGTTCAATTCTGAGCACCCACTTGGCAGCCTACAACTGTCTGTAACTCCAATTCCAGGAGTACCCTTGATACCCTTGAAGACAGACATGTAGGCAAAACACCAGTTTGTGTAAAATAAAAATAAATAAATCACTAAAGGAGAGAAGGAAGGAAAGAAGGAGGGGAGGGAGGGAGGAAGGGGAGAAGGAACGAGGGAGGGAGGGTGGAAGAAGCAAAGTAAGTTGTGGAAAAGAAGCCAGTAAGCAAAGTTCTTCCATGGCCTCTGCTTCAGTTCCTGCCTCTGTCCCTGTCATGGCTTCCCTCAGTGATGGACTGTAATCTGCAAAGTAAATAAATGAACCTCCAAGTTGCTTTTGCAACAGAAACCAAACTAGAACAGAGGGCAACCTTGATACTCTAAGCCACTGAGTTATCTAGCATCCTGCCCTTAACCTGAGTGGTGGAGATGTCCATGCACAGCAAGACACCATTTCTAGAATGTTCTCCCTGTCAACCCCAGTGGTCCTACTGAAGGCCACCGTCCTTGTATAAAGGGGACAGCTTAACAGATGGGGGAGTGAGCTCCCTTAATTTAGCATTTTCCTCAACAGCTGATAAAGGGAGGCTGATGCCAGAGTTTCTTTGCTTGCAGGGAAGGAGACTCAAAGGGAAGAGACCTGCGCAGGGAAAAGCAGATCCTCACAGAATCCCAGGAGAGTCCAAGGCAGCTGGGTTATGCGAGGTTATCCCCTGAGCAGGCTAGCAGAGCTATTCTAAGAGGACCAGGGTCTCTCTCACATTGCCAGAGAACCTTGCGATCCTCTTTTCTCTGCCAGCTAGCTCCCTCCGGTCACTCACAGCAGGTAATTTGCTGGGTTCCCAGCCTCTGTCAGCTCACCAAACTATCCCCACTCCAGTCTCAGCTTCTTTCCCACCTTTCTCTAGACAGAAAGCAGAAAGCCCAGCTGTGCTGTACAGTCATACTATCCATGTTATACGGTGGGCAGCCTTTGCCTTAAACGTCCACCCTGGATTGCTCTGCTAGGGCCTGGGGGACCCAACTGCTGTCCACACGTGTGCTGGAAGCAGCGTCCCCTAGCCAGGAAATTTTCCTCTCTAAAGGCTCAGGACCTCCGTGGTGAAGAATGTGGAGTCTGGGCTGGAACACGGGGTTCATCTCCACATCCCAGTGCTGTGACCACAGCAAGCTAGAACATTCATTCCTGTTTCTATGACGTCAGAATCAGTCGCAATGCTTGCCTCCCAGGGCTGAGGGCTGTCAAAGAGAAGATGAATTAATACAGGGAGGGCACTGAGCAGCAGCCCCTGGCAAGCAGGAAGTCTTGGGGGGGGGGATGAATTAGCACAATGATCATGCCTTTGCTGTGAAGCCACAATACGAACCCAACAGATGATTCAGGCCCACCTGAGAAAGGGTGGTACTCTTCCCAGAGAGGTTTCTAAGGTGTCCAGGGGGCACAAGGCCACCGTCCATTGACGACTCCCATCCATTCAAGACATATTCTCTGTACTTGTGGAACCTCCACATTCGGTGGCCCACAGAACCTCTACAGGAATCCGTACGACTGAAGCTCCAAGAGAGTCAGCAGAGCACCCTGACACGTTCATTTTAGGGATTAACCTCATCAATTTGAGTAACCCTGAGAGTCTATTGATAAGTCCCTCTCCCCCCCCCCGCCCTTTTTTTGTTTTTGTTTTTCGAGACAGGGTTTCTCTGTTTAGCCCTGGCTGTTCTGGAACTCACTTTGTAGACCAGGCTGGCCTCGAACTCAGAAATCAGCCTGCCTCTGCCTCCCGAGTGCTGGGATTAAAGGCATGCACCACCACGCCCGGCTCCCTCCCCCTTTTAAAGCAGGCATGCTGCAGACAGAGGCTTGGATCTCTGGGGTAAGGTAGCCTGAACTCTCCAACAAAGAGAGAGAGAGAAAGAGAGACACACAGAGACAGAGACAGAGAGACAGAGACAGAGAATGATGCAGACAAAGATGGAAGAGCCTTAGAAAGGGAAATGGTGCAGCTCCACCTTAACATCCCACTCAGTGTGTAGAGGACACCCCCACACACCTAGTCAAACCTTTCTAGCATTTCATTCAAACATCTCAATCTCCATTTAGCAAGCAGAACACTGGCCCACAGCACCCCATGTATTCCTCCCAGTTCTGCCTCCCTGACCTTTGTGATCTTGACATCGGTCCCTGCCCCAATCAAAGCAGCCACCTCTGGTAGTCCAGGAGATGCCAAGGATGTCTCTACTCTAGCCCGCCATTGGTTCTTTGCTTCTGCTTTGTTCCTGGGCAGACCCCAAGCGCTAGGCACCCTGTGCCTTCCATGCCAACCCGGGACCAGCGCATTTCACTCTCCAATTTATTGTGTGCTTTAGAGTCATGGGGAAAAAAAATAAAACTATTATTCTCAAAACCCCAGTCAGTCTCTTAATGACTACCGCACTAATTAGGAGCAGCTGTTAATGAAGTGTGCAGGTACAAGCCTAGCCTCATCAATTAATCCATACACGCTCCTGGGCTGCAGTAATATTTAAAGGGGAAATCAATACCTGGCAGCCGGGCCTGGGGAGGTCAGTCCAGAGGGGCGGGGTAGATGGGGGTATTTCAAGATACTTACAGCTAAAATCGCTCATGCCCGGGTCCAGCACTCCAGTGAGCAGGGGCAAGGGCCACCCTGGATGGGCATAAGAATGCTGCATGCCTGCGGTGAGCCAGGAGAAGCTGGCGGGCATGGGAAAGGGCATCTGCTGCTCTCCCCTAGTCCTAGCCAACAGGGCTCCAGGCCAAGCCAGAGGACACCCAGAGCCACCATTCATCGCCAGGCCTTTGCCACCACATCCTATCCCCAATTCTACACATTCATTCAGACTTCAACGCATGGGGATCGCTTATACCCCCTTTTGGCAGATGTGGGGGTCAAGTCTGCAAGTGAAATGTGGACCTGTCAAAATGGGTGGGAGTGACCACCACTCCCCTAGCCTGTGCGGCCACCCGGATGCCCCTGGCTGCAGCCTGGCATGGCCCAGTGGGGTAGGAGTCATCATTCCTGGATCACAAGGTGCTGAAAGCACCTGGACACTGAGAAGTGACAATTGCTGGTCATTAGCTAGACTGCTGCTCCAAGCCATACTCCAAAGCACACACACTCCGCTGTGCACCCCAAGACTCCATGTGATTTCCAGTGTGTGTGGAGGAGCTCCCCTTGTATCCATCTCCTGTTGCTGCTGTAACAAAGTGCTCTGCCCTTAGAGGCTGAACGTAATAGTAAACTTATCAGTTGCAGACACCAGTTGGCCATGAATCTCACTGGGCTAAAAATCAAGATGCCGTGGGGCTGCCTTTCTTCTGGGAGCTCCAGGGAGAACCTGTCCTGTTGGTCCCAGAAAGCAGTTTCTACTGACACCCCACCCGGACCCCGCATGCAGTCCTTGGCTTCTGGCCCCTTTCCCCCATGTTTAAGCCAGCACTCAAACCACTCAGACCTCTGCTTCCATTCCTATCTCTGCCTCCCTGACTTTTCTTCTGCTTCTGTGTATTAACAGACAACATGAGGCCCACAGAGATAATCCAGGGCCATGCGCAGTCTTTCCAACTGCAAAGACCCATTTGCCATGGAAAGTGACACAGCACACGTTCCAAAAACTAAGACATGACCATTTTGTAGAGGGGAGCACCTCCACACCTACTGTTATCTCCTTCACCTTTTATTTCTTCCCCTGGAGCTACCTGTATCCCCCTTCCCCCAACAAACACCTGTCTCAGTAGCCATGGGAATGAAGAAGCCAAACAGGAAACCAGCGGTAGCGAAAGGGCACCTTTTAGCCCAGCGATGGCAGTGAGCACCTCTGATCCTAGTACCTGGGAGGCAGAGGCAGGTGGATCTCTGTGAGTGTGAGGCCAGCCTGGTTTATAGAGCAAGTTCTATGTCAGTCAGAGCTCCATCGTGAAATCCTGTCTCAAAAGAGGGAGGGAAGAGGAGGGCAACACCTCTTCTTCTTCGCTTCCACAAACACAAGTACTAGAGCTCAGTACCCCTCTGTTGAGCTCCAGTAACCTTGTTGGGGCCCTGAGCCTATCTGGTCCATGGCATGTCCCCAGTCCTAAGGCCAGAGTCCTATACAAATTAGGTGCTCTGAGAAAGGTCACTTGGTCTAGGGATTCTTCTTCTGTCACACTCAAGGCCACCACTTCCACCCAATGCTCCTAACACAGTTCATGGTACAGGCAAGGCAGATGCAAAAACAATATAGCTATGGACAGCTGGCAGTTGCTACTGAATGTTATAGCCATGTGGATGTGTACTTGGCTGCCCCTTGGGTCTTATCTGGCTGGAGGCAAGACAAACCCAGCCCTGGGTACTTTGAGTAGGGCTAACTGGTCTGGAGGAGGCACAGAGAAACACTGTAATTATAAGTTCAAGTTCATAACTTTTCCCTAATTGAGCATTATTCCAAGATGTGTAGCACACTCATGGTTTAGCATGTGCTGGGTGACAACCTAGTATAAGATAGTACAGGGTATAAATGGCCAGTCCTTAGCTCCCACTGGGTAGGAGGGGAATTGATCCCCAAAGCATAAGAAACACATGTCCCAAACCAGCCCAGGCCCCAGCTCCAAGCTCTCTGTCCTTCCAGCCACACCTGTACATTTAATGCCTCTCAGTGTACATATAACCAGCTATGGGGATGTAAAGTAGAACTTCCTCTGGACTCATGGAGATAGATTGAACTGTAAGTGCTGGCCATGGATCACAGAGAAAGCCTGGACTGCAGACCGTTCATTTGTCAGTTAATGCGAAAACGCTCTCATCATGCCGCCCAGGACAGGGTGGTGGGATGCTCTCTAAGCATAATCAAACCAGGGCTGTCATTTCACAAGAAATGGGGTCACAATTATGCTAATGGGAGGCATACAAATTTCTCACCTCTCTGAAGGGGAGCTTGAGGAGGAATTAATTCTCACAGTGGTGATGCGGATTTGATTGCTGATGGTTGAGAAGAAATCAGCCCAGCCGGGAGCGTGAAGCCCTGTCTTCTCTCCCTGCCTCGTCAGAGCAGGCTCAGCCCTCCCTTTGCAGAGCTAGCAGAGAAAAAGCCACCAACAGTTGGCACAGAACAGTTTCCACGATGCAGAATTGAGAGGGAAGAAACCTCATCACGACAGAGAATAGGTTGGCCTTCCAAATACAGAATGCACACACTGGTCACTGTCCAGGCAGGTCAAGATGACAATGTGCCCGAGGTAGCCACATAAACTGGTTCCACACCCCTACACTTCCCTAACACCCTTCTAAACAAAATAGTCATCATGGCGATCTGAGACCATGTCCCAGGGGGCCAAACACTTGCTGTGCAAATGTGAGGGCTTGAATTAGCTCTCCAGAACCTACCTAAATATGTTGCTAACACACATTGCTAACCCTAAAAGTGTTGCTAACACACATTGCTAACCCTAAAAGTGTTGCTAGCACACATTGCTAACCCTAGCACTGCTGTTGTAAGATAGGAGGTGAAGACAGGAGAAGCTCTGGAAGCTCATAGGCCAGCTAGCCTGGGGTACACAGTGGCAAACAAGAGACCTTATGTCAAGGTGAAAGGATTAACATCTGAAGTTACTATCCTCTAACCTACACACACACACACACACACACACACACACACACACACACACACACACATGCTATG
>NC_034597.1:16221221-16225762 GCF_900095145.1 Mus pahari | reverse complement strand
CTCTCTCTCTCTCTCTCTCTCTCTCTCTCTCTCTCTCTCTCTCACCCTTTTGCTCTCTGTAAAGAGTCAAAGTGGCCAAAAGCCCTCAACAAATGTATCTGCTCAATCTCGACCTCTCTAGCTTCCAACATGCGAGCTTGTAAGTTCAGCACACCTCTTCCCCCCACCCCACCCCCTTGTATTAACTGCTCTGTCTCAACTATTCCACAGGAAATTAACTAAGCCGGGAGAGGGACTGTCCACACCCTCTGCTCCTTGGTTGTTGAAATCTCTTCTCTTTAAACTGCTGAGGGTAGCAGGAAGCTCACTGCAGACAGCAGAGAGGAATGACCCACCCTCTCATCTCCACAAAAGAGGCTGGCGGGAGACTGTGAGAAACAGACCAGACCTGGCCAGCAGCCACAGGCATTGCATTAACTTCTTGCAGAATTAGCTAATCTAGGTGGGATCTCTGTCTCCTACAGGGTACAAGACAAGGCTGGAGGAAAAAGATTCTGAAAACTCCTCTACCTCCCTACAGAGGCTGAGAGTGTGCTGTGTTGCTGCATGCCTGTAGAGACCTCGGGTGACTGAAGAGAGGTAGGGAAGGGTTGCATCTTGCCAAGTGACAGATCTGTTTATTTCAAAGACTGAACCCCAGTGTCCACTGCCAAATTCATCAGCTCTCCCAGTCCAAAGAACTCCTTAATGCAGTCATCTCAGCCCACTGAGTCCCCTTGAGTTTCCCATCTCTGTTCCATCCGCATCTCACACCACCAGGCACTCCAGACTCCAGGAGCCCTCCCTTCCCCTCCCTCCTTCTTCTCACTCTGTTCACTGGATACTGGGAGAATGCCTTCTGCAAAGCACTTTGTTAACTGCAAGTGGTCCCTGTGCTTCTGGCTTTCACAGGAAGTCGCAATGGGGGACCTAGCAGAGCTGCACAGCCCGAGGGAGCTTTGATGGAAAGTGCAGAGAGCCATGAAGCACAGCAAAAGCTCAGAGGATGGAAAGGAGGCAGGAGTCTTGCCAGCAGTGGGGAGGGCAAACCTGCATAGAGAGAGGCATGACAGGATGAAATGGTCAATAATCATCAGCTGTAATATGAGTTCTTAGGGACAGGAAGTTGCCTGGTCATTTCTAGCCTCCCAAGCCCCATTTCAGAGTCTGAGATTGCTCCTGAGAACTTTATAAAGTATTTGGAAGCAAGTGACAACATCAGATGGATAATGGGAAGATGTTGTCTCTGACTCCAGAGGGAGGCCACAAGTAAGGGGATAGGAGGGCAGCTCCAAAGATACTGTCATGAGTGATGTCAGATGAAGAGAGGATGGTGAAAAGGTAGATCCTAGAACACAGGGAGCACCTATGGGGAAGAGGGATCTGAGCTCTTCTATGTACAGCATCCAGAGTGGACATTCCTCTGCATTGTCTCATCAACCATTTAGCTTTGTGTCTCTATAACCATGTCACACATGTGGACACTGAGCTTCTGATGACTCTCTCTAGCTTACCCAAGTGTCGTGGTTTGCTCTTCCGTTGCTGTGGTAAATATCATGACCAAAAGCAAATTAGGTAAGGAAAGGTTTATTCGACTCGTATAATTGTTCCAATCACAATCCATCAATGTGCAAAGTTAGGGTAGGAACTTAAGCAGAAGTAGAGACAGGAATCATGAAAGAAAGATGCTTATTAGCTTGCTTTTCTCTGGCTTGCTTAGCTGCCTTTCTTATACAACCAAGGACAACCTGCCTAGGAATTATACTGCTAATGAACAACTAAGTAAAGGATCCAAAGACATGCCCACAATCGATGCAGACAAGCCTTCAATTAAGGTTTTCTCTTCTCAGGTAAGCCCAGGTTGTTTCAAGGCAAGAACACTAACATCACACTTAGGGCAGAATTCCCCAAGGGATAGGACCAGAGTTTAAGGTTTCTGGGACCATGTAAATATGGTTCCTCTTGCTCTGAGAAGTCAGAGAAGATAGGAACCCAGAAAGACAACAAGTTCAGTGATGGGTATGTCTGAAGACCTGCAGTATATCAAGACATTGATGAATAATGAGAGACATAGAGCTGAAGTTCAAGGGTAAAAAGCAGAGCTCAGAGACAGTCTAAGGAAAGGAAACCTCAGAATTGGAAACGAGTCCTGTGTGAGTGAGTGTGTGTGTGTGTGTGTGTGTGTGTGTCTGTGTGTCTGTGTGTGTGTGTGTGTCTGTGTGTGTGTGTCTGTGTGTCTGTGTGTGTGTCTCTGTCTGTGTGTGTACCTATGTGCCTATGTGTATATGTGTGCCTGTGTGTGTCTTTGTGTGTATCTGCGTGTTTGTGTGTGTGTGCTGTGTCTGTGCTGCTGTGCTGTGTATATGTCTGTGTGTGTGTGTGTGTGTGTGTGTAGAATAAGAAGAGAGGAAGCCAAGGTCAGAGACCTAGAAAACAACCCCAGTGGAGAAAATGGGCAGAGCAGGCACAGGTAAAGAAAGGGTTAATAGCCAGTCTGCAAAGAATTCTCTACCTTCACCCAGAGATACCCCAGGCAAGACAGGAAAACGACCTAGTCCAATTTCCTCATAATCCTGCTAGTGACAGAACCCCTGGCAAACACCCTAATGATACTGGCAAGCTTCGAGTTTCTTATCTGTGGAATGCTTTTAGCAAGATGTGCCCTATCTGCCCAGCACTGCCTGCAGTAAACATATATGGAACCTCTGCATTTATGGGGTGGTGCCCCGGGAAAGGTTATCCAAACTATAAAACAAGCCGAGAATTAGGTAGAGATTTTTGTTACCAAAATAGCTCCCTCTGGAGAGGGATGCCCCCTCATGTATCATGTAGAGACCCCTTGTGACATATCTGGGCAAGGCTTCAACCTTATGTGTATCGTCATGGAGAAATGCTCTATGGTCCAACACTCCACACTCTATATGCCTCTCTACTTGAATTTTACAACTATTAGTAAGGCTTGGTACTCTTCAAATTGGGTCTGAGCTTCAGTTTATGAATCTGATTTGACCATCTAACCCTTTGTGTTTTATCTCAAAGACACATACTGACTAAACTACTGAACGATTTTCAGAATCCTCTTCCCAGCCCTGACTTGAGCCAGACTACAGGAATAGCAACTTGATCTTGGCAAGAGGCGAATCCTCAGCCAGGGAAGATCTGGTGTGGCATCAGCTATGATGGCTTCCCAGATGTCAGGACACCATGGAAGCCTGGATGCAGGAGAAGTACAAGGTCAGCTCTGGAGAGGAACCTTAGTCCCTGCATTTCTGTGGTGACAGAGAGTAAGTATAGGAACAGAAAGCCAAAAATATAGGTTCATCCTGGAGAAAAACAACTGGTCCCTGGGTAGGGCAGGGCAGTGGGAATGAAGAAAAGCTGGTAATTAAGATCTATTCTGGATTTGGATGCTCTGGACTTGGAAGTTGACTGAATCTACAGGGGATGCAGCAGTAGGATCGAATAATTTGAAGTGTCACACTTAGTTAACTGGGTAAATGATAGTCTAGATCACAGAAAAGGGATGGGTGAGCTTGGGGAAGAGAAGAGGTCAGCCTTAGATGTTGTGGGCTTTTGAGAACATCCTCACTTGCAGTTATGTCTTGTGGGTGAATAGATATCTGGTTCTGAAACTTCAGAGAATTCACTGGTCTGGGGATTAAAAGCATACCCTAGTTGGTACCTGATGGCATGGGACAAAGAAGCTCACTAAAGAAATGAGAATCAGGAAGATGAAAGAGTCAAGGCCAAGGACCATCACCAACTATGACAAGATTTCTCAAAATGCAGCCCAAAGGTAACCAAGGATGTTTATAAAAGGCAGATTCTTGGCCCTGCATCAAAATTACAGAATCAGAATGTGTGGAGTGTGGAGCCTGAGCTTCTCATCTGCATGTTAATGAGCAGCCTGAATGGTGCTTAAGCACTCCAGCCTTTGAGAAGCACAGAGGTAAGAATGAGCAAAGGGGGACCTTGCTCCAAGGAGACAGAGGAAGAACAGGAGAAAAGTGAACCCCTCCCCCCCAAAAAAACCAGCTGAGCTCCTGCCATGAAAACAGGCAGAAAAGGTGTTGGGTTGGGAGCTTGTGGTTGTGTCCATTGTTTCTGCAAACTGAAGCATGCAAAGACAAAGAGGTGTCCCTTTGGTCCTTGCTTGGCAGCATGGTGGCTGTGATGCTGATTTGGGAAGAACAATAGGTGAAAGGGATGAGGATGAGGGGGAAGACCTATTGAAATGGGCTAATGGGCAGGTGGTAAGTGAAGAAGGAGGATTTAGACTTTTTCCCTAACCAGCTTAGCTATGAATGGGGAGAGAAGTGATAGAAGGAGGAGGAAGAAGAGGAGGAAGAGGAGGAGGAAGAGGAGGAGGAAGAGGAGGAGGAGGAGGAGGAGGAGGAGGAGAACAACAACCAAAACAAGAACAAGAACAAGAACAAGAACAAGAACAAGAACAAGAACAAGAACAACGAGAAGGAGAAGGAGAAGGAGAAGGAGAAGGAGAAGGAGAAGAAGAAGAAGAAGAAGAAGAAGAAGAAGAAGAAGAAGAAGAAGAAGAAGAAGAA
>NC_034597.1:16215358-16221136 GCF_900095145.1 Mus pahari | reverse complement strand
GAGGAGGAGGAGGAGGAGGAGGAGGAGGAGGAGGAAGAGGAGGAGAAGAAGGAGATCCTTCTGTGTCTGACTGGAGCATTTTACTTACAGCCACAGGATATATCCCAGGAGAAGAGACCTGGCAGGTTCTAGGGGTGAGTGTTTGTGGGAAAAGAAAACATAGAAAGAGGAAAGACGTGGGAGAGAGATACCCAGGGATCTTGGTCCCATGATGAATCATAGCAAAAAGGCACTGGGTTTGTCAGAACCTAGGTGGACATCACCAGGGAGTGAGAAAAGGGAGTTGTGGTAAGTGGATCTGGAGAAAAGAGAAAGGGCCTTAGGAGTGGGAGGGGAGACTTTGAGCATGACAGAGAAGAGAAACCAGCTCATGGGTATGATTCTTGGAGTGTGGCAGTGTAAAAGATCATCAGAGGTCTGACCAACTCCTGTCAGAGAACTAAGTATCTCAGATTTCACAGTTGAACCTTTAATCAACTCCACTCCTGGCTAGTTGATAGCAGAATGTAGGATAGGGGAAGAGATACACATCAAGGAAAATCCAGGTGAGCTGAGACAGGCAGCCAGACTTCATCTACAGAGCCATCTTGGTCTCTTCCAGGACAGTGCCCTGAAAACATCACTTCATCCTTAGCCCCACACAGCTCCCAAGATCACTGCTCTTCATCAACTGTACTTGCATTCCACGTAAGATCGTTTTGTCTCCAAGGCTAATTTTTTTATGCAAATCGCTAGAGGACTTTTATTCCAGGTGCGCTCTGGGACCCACAGTCATACACCATGCAGGATTAGAGGACCATGGAGCCCTGAGTTAAGGGGGTATTGGAGCCAAGGCAAGTAAGAGAATTCTTGGACACCACTGGCTTCTGCAGGCTCTGGATACCTGGGTTTGCGACCTTAGCTGCCCTATCGTACCCCCTAACCAAGGAAGGGGAGGTGTTTGTGTGGACCCCAGACCATCAGAAAGCCTTTGAAGAAATTTAAAAGGCCCTACTAACGGCTCCAGCCTTAGCCTTGCATGACCTAACCAAACCTTTCACTCTTTATGTGGATGAGAGAGAAGGGGTCTCCAGAGGAGTCCTTACTCAGACTTTGAGACCTTGAAAAGGGCCAGTAGCTTAAGTTAGACCCTGTTGCTAGTGGGTGCCCCAAGGCTAATTCTTAAAGACCAGCTCATAGTAAAGTGTAATTCAGAGCATAGAAACTGATTGTTAAACAGACAGATGCCCAAGTTTATCTGTAAAAATCCATTGTTCAAGTCCACAGTGGGTCCTGGGCATCTGTATTCTTGATTTGATCCTGGGGAGAGTCTGGTGCATTTGCCAAGCAGGGAAGCCACTACCTCAGGGAACCACAGATTAATAAGATTGGGAGGAACCAGAGTTAGCACACCATGACTGCAGGTTTAATCCAGCTTGCTGCTCTTTTGTTGTTAATAAAGCTTTATTGGAACATAGCCATACCTACTCACTTAGATTCTCTCCATGAATGCTTTCATAGTATTGTGATCAATATGGCTCACAAAGCAGAAAACATCCATATTGTAGTATTTTCAGGAAAGAGTTTGGCTACCCCTGGGGGAGTAGGCAACTTTAGAGTCCCAGACTTGTGGCTACTAGGGAAAGATGAAGAAGCAAAAGGATTCACTTTTCCTCTTTGTCTGGGTTTAGCAGGCTCCCATTGTCTGAAAGGTATGTGAGGCTCTGAATGGTTCACCTTCTAAGGAATTTCTTCCTAGAAATAGCTTTCCTTTGGGGGAGCCCCTTGCCCTCAGAGGAGGAAATTGTAGTACAATTGTCAATCAAAACAGTCAGCTTTCTCCTTGGGCACATGACTCAAACAGAACCAACTTGTATCTTAAGCTAGTTAAGGAAGACCTACCTCTCCCTGGGCCACTGGGAAATTGTTAAACACTGTTAAACAATTGTTAAAAATCTTTTTATTAAAAAGCACAATTAGGCCCCAGAAGATGACTCAGATGTAAAGTGTCTGCTGCACAGAGCCACACAAGCCCGAGGAACAAGAGATCAGATCCAGAACACCCATGTAAAATCCAGGCATAGAGGTGAGCATACGTAACCCCAGAGCTGGAGTGACAGGGACTACTGATTTCTGGAGCTCATTAGATAGCCAGTCTATGTGACCAGTGAGCTCTGCAGGTTCAATAAAAGACCTCAAAAAAAAAAAAAAAAAAAAAAAAAAAAAGAAAAAAGAAAAGAAAAGAAAGGAAGACTCAGTCTCCAAGTGTACCCGTGCATGCGTATGTGCGCGCACACGCACGCACACACACACACACACATTTTAAAAATCACAATTAGTGTTAATGACAGAGTCTTTAAAGTGTATTTTCATAAGCACTCCTGGTGTTCATTATCCTGTAAACAAGCAACATCTTTGGGAGCAGGGCCTGTTTGACTGCCTGGTCAGCAGCTGCTGGACTCTCTCTCCCTTGTTGCCTTGCTCACCTGGTTGTTCTGAGAAGTTAAAAAACAAACAAAGAAACAAAGAAACCAAAAAACCCAAAAACAAACAAAAAACAAAAAACAAAACAGTCCTGTCAGTCAAACTCCTCAGACTAGGCCTAGGCCAGAACCAGCCATCTTAAACACTACATGGATGTGCTGTGACAACTAAGCAAAGGCTGTAACTGGTTATCAAAGCTCTACAAGCCACACAGCCTCAGCCAGGGCTGTTTGAAATATTTTGTACCAAACTTGGCTATGGCAAACCTCCATGAACCCTGGATGATTCTGCAACCATGTCTACAGAGGCCAGAGAGGGAGCGTGCCCCCTGGTCACCCAACAGAGGGGCTACTATGATTGGTGCTAAGAGGCGAGTCTGTGATTGGTGCAGAATATAAGCTGCCATGACTGAGGGGTGCAAAAAGACAAATGACAGCGACTGGTCTGGCAGCTATATAAACAGGCTGCCGGGGCTCCCTGAGATGGGGTGGGCCAGTTTCTTCCCAAGATAGCAGCTGCCAAACTCTTCCCAGAGATGCCGCTGTCTCAGCATTGGGCTTTTCCATGGTGGTCTTTCTTTGCCTGTTTTCAGTGGTAAGTGTTACCTGGGCAACACAGAAGACAACAGCAAAGGGGCAGAGGTGATGGCAGCTGAGCAGTGGGCAGCTCAGGTGGCAAACAAAGAGGTGAAGCAGCTGAGTAGTTCTTAGGAGGCCAGGGCAGGAAGAAGAGGGCAGTAGAAGCAGACAGATGCTGCTAAAAGGAGGCACAGAACTGGTTTGAAGGGATAAACAATGGTAAGGAGTCAGAGAAGAGGCTCCAAGTACCAGGATTGCTCCGGCGAGCTGCCAAGTCTTCAGGTCTTCAGCCCAAAAGCTGTAACACTGGCGAGGTTAAGAAGGGGTTCAGGGGGCTGGAGAGATGGTTCAATGGTTAAGAGCACTGCCTATTCTTCTAGAGGTCCTGAGTTCAATTCCTAGCAACCACACGATAGCTCACAACCATTCGTAATGGGATCTGATGCTGGCATGCAGGCGTACATGCAGACAGAGCCCTCATATATAAAATAAATAAATAAATCTTGAAGTAGAAGAAAGCAAGCAAGCAGGCATCACTGGGCAAGGTGGTGCCTCAAAAAAAAAAAATGCCTTAAAAAGATGGCGGGGGGGGGGGCGGGGGGGCTTACTGACCTTAACTTCTGGGATACACACACACACACACAAACACACACACACACACACACACACAAGCACAGGCTACAGTTAAGGGCTGAGGAATTCAGGTATGTAGGCAAGGCTCTAGACATGGCTAAAGGCTGGAAAGCCACCCTTTCCTAGGCCCAAAACAAAGCTCTAACACGTGTGGCTCTATGGGATCCAATACTAGAGGTCTGTGATGCTGGAGGGCACCACCTACTGTACCTGCCAACACCCCATCAATACCACCACCACTTCAAGAGCTTCTTGCCCACCCATGATTTCTATCTAGGTGGAGCAAAAAGCCTCCTGATTGGTCGCAGTCTGTCCCCGGCGTCTGGATCTGGAGGCGAGAAGAGAAGCACTGGCAGCTAACTGGACCACTTTCCCTTCACAAAGGACCTACCCTCAGGATGCCTGGGATCCCCTCCTGCCCCGAGAACAACTTTCTCTGCCTTTATGTTTTATCTCCTCCACAATATCCCTTTCAAGGTAAATTAGAATTTAAAGCAGTTGCTTATCTCTCTTTCCCCCTCAGAACCCCAAGTGATATAAAATACAAGGACTTAACAGACCATGGGGTGGGGGAGCCGCCCACTTTACAGATGTACACCTGGACCAGAAGTGAAAAATGGCTGTCAAAACAAGAACCCTGAGAACTTGATCATACCTCCTCCTATCTCGATGACACCCAACTCCCCAAACCCCACAATCACTTACAGTCAGCAGCAGACAAGACTCCATCCCCAAAATATAAGAATCATTTTAGAAATTAGCAAATAGGTAACAAGGAGTCTCCTCGTGCTACTAGCAGTAAAGACAGTTCTATAGAAAAAAACCCTCCCCAAGGAGAGTGCTGTCTGTCTGTCTGTCTGAGCACGCATGCATGCTCATCCGTGCATAATGTCATATCAGGCATTTAAAAGCATCAAAAGATCAAGTGGGAAGAATGTTAAATATGAAAAGAATGAGTGACATTTCTGGGCTGTGAATAATGACTTTAATGAGTTTACTCACCCCTGTCCCCACATCATAAGGTACAAACGCTGGGAGGGGCCGAGGAGGGGAACAGAGTGTGGAGGCGTCGCGTGTAAAAGTGAGATTAGCAGGTGGGCAGAGGGAGGAAATGGCAAGATGGAAGGGACTGTCCCTGTGAGCCATGTGTCACTGTCTCCCAGCTGCCTTCCTGCCGTAACGCAGCATGGTCTCTGAGTCCAAGGCCACCAATAGGCTATCTAGACAGGAACTATAGGTGCCTTGAGCTGGCAGAGTGCCTCTGTTAACCCTGATAACCAGATGGGGAATCTATGGTGGTAGTTCTTGCATGCTATGGAGTTCATCCAGTGAGTTATAAACAACTATACATATGTTACAGAGGCAATGTTGACAGCCTCCCCCAAACTATGCATTAGGATTCTAACCCATACAACAATGCTACTGTGTGATGGAGTCTTTGGGTAAAGGATGAATGGGCTATGAGGGTAGAGCCATCTTAAACAGAGTTAATGTCCTTACTAAAGAGATGACAGTGAGACTCCTCAACTCTTCACACGAAGACACGACAAGCAGGCACCCTCTTTGAAGCAGCAAGTGGGTCTTCACCAGACACAAACCTGTCAACACCTTAATACTGGACTTCCAGCATCTAGAAAAATGAGAAGGCTCTGTCCTGCATTAGTCACCAAGTCTGTGGCACTTTGTTATAGCAGCAGAAAGACAGAGCACAAGGTCACAGTGCAAGTCATAAAGGCAGACAGACCACACCTCCCCATCCTGGGATGTCACTGGGAAGCTGGGACTCTGTGCAGGGGACTTAGCAGCTCTTAAACTAGAATTAGCTTTCTCACCCACGAGATGAACCTCACAGTGTGATTGGAGGATGACATTAGGTGACCCACACCAGTCTCTTAGATTGCTCTGATGATCGATACTGTCACATTGACAGGATCTAAAATCATCTAGGGGACAGACTTACGACCACACCTGTGAGTGATAATCTAGATTAATGTAACTGAGTTAGGAGGACTCACCTTAACTGAGGCAGTACCACAGTGGGTAACTGGAATCAAGGAGAAATCAAGCTAAACACCAGCAGCCATTCGTTGCTCTCTTTTAAATT
>NC_034597.1:16210181-16215286 GCF_900095145.1 Mus pahari | reverse complement strand
AACTCACTTTGTAGACCAGGCTGGCCTCGAACTCAGAAATCCGCCTGCCTCTGCCTCCCAAGTGCTGGGATTAAAGGCGTGCACCACCACTGCCCGGCTTGCTCTCTGATTCTGGACTGTGGATGCAATGACATCAACCACCCATTCATGATGCCACCCCCACGCCCCCACGCCCCCTCCCCCCCACTGCTAGGATGGACTACGTTCCTTAGAACCACGAGCCAAAATCAGCCCCTCTTTCTTTAAGGTGCCTTTTCCTGGTGTTTTGTCATGACAATCAGGGAAGTAACTCATGTACCTGGTCACAAAAAGAGGTTCCCCTTCCCCTTACCTGGCTGCTTCTGTTCACACCAATATCATTCTGGGTCCAGAATCTCATCCAGTGTTTGTTTGCAGTGACCCAGGAACTGGGGAACAAGGCCCATTTTCCCTTCACAATGGACAACAGAACAAGCTGCTATAGCAGGATGTCTGGAAGGCAGGCGTCCAGCTCATCCTGACCTCTTGAAGGTCAGGCGAGGCAGGACACTGCCATGCAAAGGCAGCCACAAATCCAGGTGGCAGTGACCCATCATAGATAACTTTCCATCACATGTTCTGTTTCCCTGACCTCGCCCTCTTCCTTCAACCTGTGAAACCCTTCAACATGCCCGACAACCTCAGTGGCTCTCAGCAAGAAGGTCCCTAGCACTTCTGTGTGGCTGAGTTCCACCAACACAAATAGATGCCCTACAAGAGTCACAGGAGGCCTGAAGAGCCTGCTTTGTTTGCATCTCTTGGGCCAACAGGCAGTGGAAACAATAATAAAAATGACAGGAAAACCTTCCTGGAACTTCCTGGTGGACCAAGAATGCCACAGGAAACAGCACGTTCAATCTCACAATAACTGTGCGAGATGGGTAGTGTTACTATTAGGCCCATTTTTACAAGATAGGAACTTGAGGCTCAGTAACGTGATGTAAGCTGTCCAAGGTCACATAGTAAATAAGTGCTGTGGGTCATCTGGTTTGAAAGCCCATGTTCCAGACCTTGAACAACTTCATAGAGTCATGCTATAGAGAAGTGGCTGGAAGCCCGAACCTGGGAAGTGAGGGTTGCTAAGACCACCTAGAAAGTGAGTGGTTCATGACAGTGCTACCACAGAATCCCTCCAGAAGAGGGAAAGTAGAGGTTGGAGCTGTGCAGTATAACCCAGGTTGTTTTCGTCGTCTCAGATTGCTTGCTGTTGCAGCAAAGCTTTACACTAAGAGGGCCTGTGGCTTACACAAGGAAGAAGCCATGGGGTTTCCACACCAAGTCCTGCAGCCAGGCTTGGAAGGGTGGCTGCAAAGGGCCCTTACTCCACCCACGACGAGCTAGGATGAGTCACCATAAGCTGTAAGAGGACCTCAGCACTGGGCCAGCCAGGACCAAAACAGATGACTGTCCCAGTCCTAATTATGGGCTCTAATGAGAAAACGGCAAAATGGTATCCATCTTGTTCAGTTTTTGTCTCTAGATGTGGGCTGACAGGCTGGTGCAGCGTAAGTAGACAGAGAGAAGGGAAAACAGTAGAGTATTTGCTGCCTTTGCTGAGGACCCAGGCTTGGTTCCCAGCCCATACATCAGTGGCTCACAACCTCCTGTAACTCAAGCTCCAGAGGATCCAACACCCTCCCCTGACCTCTATAGACACACATACATGCCACCAGCCACACATGCATACACATAAAATAAAGTAAGTCATTTTTTAAATGAATGAACAAAGTAGATGGGGAGAAGCCAGTGTCTCCCAGCTTTGGCACTGCTGGGTTTAGGGATGAATAACTATGAGCTGTAGGGGTGTCCTGGGTGGCGACATCTGGGTCTCTGAGACCCTCCAGATGCAAATGTTCATCTTCTATGATATCACAACCAAAATTGCCCCCCCAGGACCCCCTCTCACATGTAAAACAAAATCCTCACTAATTTTATCACCAATATTTATCTCTATGTCCAGTGGGCAGGGGCTGTCCCAGCACCAGAAGCTCGGAAGGGCAGGGAAGCTGAGCAGCTTCGGAGCTCTGTGATGAGAGGGAAGAATGATGTTGGTGTTGGGTTGGCCTGGGAGGGAGGGTGACATCAATAGCCCACCACAGACCACAGGGCAGGCATGAATGAGAAGGTGAGAGGGGATTCAGACCAGACACCAGCCAGGGACAATAATAATAATAATAATAATAATAATAATAATAAAAAGCCTGAGGCTCAGTAGATTGAGCAACAGAAATCCCCATGCAGTTCTTGGATCCTTTGACAGGTGGCCTTGCAGAGCTGCTCTCTCTCTCAGCTTTGAGACCAGCTCCGTGAAGTGTATCCTCCCACCCAGGAGGGCTGTGGATCAAGGTGGTCCTAGCAGATCCGCTCGGATGAATTAGCTGGTGACATTGAAGCTACAAGACAGCTTTCTTATTCTCTCTCTCTCTCTCTCTCTCTCTCTCTCTCTCTCTCTCTCTCTCTCNCTCTCTCTCTCTCTCTCTCTCTCTCTCTCTCTCTCTCACACACACACACACACACACACACACACACACACACACGTGTACTTCCCTACACTGATTTGTTTGTTTCTGAAAAACCCTTTCCACCCCACACTGAGCTGGGCTTACAAGAGATAGGACTGACTCAGCCATTTCCCTGTCTCCAGCATAAAAAGCTCTAAAAAGAATAATTTAAGCTTCTCTGGAGTGAGGTCATTTAATGAATCTTCTCAATGCTAAGAGGTTTTATACGCCTTTTTAAAAACCCTCCCCCAAGCACAGGGCTATGATATTACCTTGGAGAGCCAAGAGATGGAGTGATACACGTATGCACAGCACACTGGGAGGAAGGAGGTGGTTTCCTTGGCAACAACATCCATGTTCTGGCTTCTCTCGGCTAAATTGGAATATATTGAAATATCTGCTTTGGGCGCCTCTCTCTTGAAGGGAAATGAGTGGTTTTCCTATTCCATAAGCCTGCATCTGGGGAGAGATGTTCTGTGAGTTTGATGCATCTGAATGGCGCTAAGCAGCCTGAAGGCTGGCAAAAGTCCTCAGCTTGGCTTTGCAAAACCCAAGCCACCCTTCTTTGAGCCAAGGGAAGAAGAAAAAAGAAAAGAAGCAAAGGAGGCCTTACCCTTCTGGTCCAGCCGAAAGCAGATGACTCCATCTTAGGCCTGTATACCTGCCTTTCTAGTGTGTTTCTGAGCATAACCAGCTTTATAGATGAGCCTCTAAAATCTGTGTACTATGTCTGCAATGGACAGAGGCTGGAAGGAAAACAGTGATCTTCAGATCAGATCTGTTCCAATCCTTGCCATAGGAACACAGCTACATACCCATAGCAGGGTACCTAAGACAGAGAGGATGATAGGGTCGTGTCTGTGGACCTGAGTCTTCAGCATGACTTAGCATGAACTCTATAACATCAGTTTCCTTTTCTGATGGTAGATGCGAACATCCTTCCTCCAAAGGTCAGATAAGGTGAGCTGTACAATCAATCCCTGGCACCCGGGAGACATTCCATTCTGTTTTCTTCCTCCTGTCAAGAAATAAACAACATTCCATATCTTTCCAATAGGGAGGTTTACCAGAAGGAAGAGTGTCTTGGGGAGCAGGAGAAACTTCACCCCAAGAGCCCAAGTCTCTTCATTTGCATAGCTTTGTTCCTAGGGTGCTGTTATAGAGCTCAGATGGCCAGACTGGGAAGAGTTTGAATAGCACAGAGAACAGATTCAGGTATAACTTGAGAGTCAGCCACCAGCCTTAGAGGGAGGGGGCCAGGCCAGTCCAGGGGCAGGCAGGAGAATGGATAGGAACATTAGCCTTCAGCGGGGCCACGGAGGACTAACAATGAGAAGTCAAGGTTTGTCGAAGAGGCCAGCTGTGTGTCTCCGGGACATGGCCTAGAACATGGCTTGTTCTCTCCAAGACTCAGGTTGAATATTTTTAAATTATTAATTTCATCTATTTTGTGTGGGAGGTGATATGTGTCAGGGTGGGGTGTGGGTAGGGGTGGGTGCCAGAGTATGTGTGTGGAGGTCAGAGGACAACACCAGGAAAGTAGTTAACTCCTTCCATCATGGGACTTGAACTCAGATCATCAGGGTTGGCAGCAAGTACCTTTACCCAATGAGCCATCTTTGATTGTCATCATGGCAGTGGTAGAAGATAAGGCTTCTATGAGGTGGTTAGATTGTCAAGGACAAATGTCCTAAAGAGGGACCTTTAGGAGGCAGGGCCTAGGTGGCAAAAATGGTCCAGATGCATTCTCCATTTCCTGGTCAACCACAAAGTGAACTGCCATCTTCCACCGAAGACTCAGGTCACCACCAACTAAGCTGCTTGCCTCCCCTAGTGTGATGGACTGAGAGTTCTGAGCTGGAGTACAGGGAACAGAGCGAGTCCAGATAAACATATTTCTCTTCAGTTGTTTCTACTGAGTCAAGGTAGCTGAAACAGAAAAATCAATGCCTTTCTCATGGAAATGGGTTCCTTCTTATAAGAACTGACAGAGGGATAGTGAGCCTAGCCTCGTGTCTTTTCTCTTCTCCATGTGCCACCTTGCCCCACACTTGTACGCCATGTTATAATGAGCTAAGGCCCTCAGCAGATTCTTCTACCTGACCTTTGACTTCCAACTTCTAGAATAGTGGCCTCAATAAATTCCTTTTCTTTATAAACTTCCCAGTCCCAAGTACTGTGTTATAGCAACTGAAAATGGACTCAGATGATATAGGCTGTTGTATTAGTCAGGGTTCTCTAGAGTCACAGAACTTACGGATAGTCTCTATATAGTAAAGGAATTTATTGATGACTTACAGTCTACAGTCCAATTCCCAAAAATGGTTCAGTAGTAGCTGTGAATGGAAGTCCAAGGATCTAGCAGTTGCTTAGTCCCATGCGACAAGAAGGCGAAAGAGCGAGAACAAGACTCCCTTCTTCCAATGTCCTTATATGGTCTCCAGCAGAAGGTGTAGTGTGGGGAGCCGCCCTCACATTCGCCATTACAAGATAGCGCTGATGTCCTGTGCTCTAACAAACAAACAAGGCAGCTGCGCATGTGCTGGGTAGATTTCCACTCCCTTGTGCCCTGCCTTTCCCGTGGCG
>NC_034597.1:16189639-16210170 GCF_900095145.1 Mus pahari | reverse complement strand
TTACAGCTGGATCTCATGGAGGCATTTCCCCAACTGAAGCTCCTTTCTCTGTGATAACTCCAGCTGTGTCAAGTTGACACAAAGCTATCCAGTACAAGTTCATTCCAAATATAGTCAAGTTGACAACCAGGAATGGCCACTACAGCTGTCTAGAGACCCTCAAAGTAGACTCCTTATTATGTTTTATCCCAATATTACCTACTTTTCACTCCTAGGACAATCTTCCTAGAGCCTCTGTTAAAATTGATTCAAACACACCAGAACCCAGGATTCCTACATGAAATCTAGATTCCAGAATTAGTCCTAGAGAGGTTGTAGATAGAACTTCATCTCAGTTCTTTTCCCAATATGAGTATATAAAAGCTTGGAGGAAAATTCTCTGAGCTGTGTTTGTGGTCTGCAGAGTAACCGCCCTTTCCTCCAGACAGAGGGTGGCCATGTGGAAAGATGTACGGATCGGCAGCAGCTTGTGAAACGTGCCTTGGTAGTTTCTAGTTCTGTGTCCTTCGGCCATTTGTGAAAAAGAGATTTGCTACATAGCAGATGCTCCAAGCAATGGTTCTCAACCTGTGGGTCATGACTCCTTAGGGGGTCTGTATTAGTCAGGGTTCTCTAGAGTCATAGAACTTATGGATAGTCTATATATAGCAAGGGAATCTGTTATGATGAATTACAGTATGTAGTTCAACTCCCCAACAATGATCAGCTGTGAATGGGAAGTCCAAGAATCTAATAGTTGCTCAGTCCCATGAGCTTAGTTATTTCAGCTGGTCTTCTGTAGAAGTAGATTCCAACAGATGTGCTGGCAGGTGAAGAAGAGTCTTCTCCCAAAGCCCTTATGTAGGTCTTCAGCAGAAGGTATGGCCCAGATTGAAGGTGTGTACCACCACACCTGGATCTGGGACTTGTTTTGTCCCAGGCTGACCTTGAATTCAGAGATCTCCCTGCCTCAGTCTCCTGGGATTACAGGCGTGTACTACCTCACCTGGGCCTAAGCTTTTCATGGCCACTATGCCTCAAGATCTCCATGCCAAGATCTAGGTCAGAAACTTTTATCTCCCAGCCTCAAGATCAGGATCACAGATGAGCCCTCCAATTCTGGATTGTAGTTCATCCTATATATAGTCAAGTTGACAACCAGGAATAGCCATTACAGGGTCAAAGGACCTTTTCACAGAGACCACCTAAAACCATTGGGAAACACAGCTCTTTACGTTACAATTCATAACAATAGCAAAATTAAGGTTATGACATATCAACACAAATAACTTCATGGTTGGGGTCACCACAACCTGAGGAACTGTGTTAAAGGTTCACAGCATTAGGGAAGGTGAGAACCACTGTTCTAGATAAAGTTGAAAGAGAACTACACACATGGCATTATCCCAAAATTCCTCTACAAAAATTGGCTACTTGTAAGTCTCCAGGAAGAAGGATGAGGAAAGAAGAGATATCCGCTCTGCATGTATTCAGATGCATTCCAAAGCTAGAAATCATCAAAATAGTCTAAGAATTACAATGGAAGTAATGGGCAAAGAGATGAAACGAACTTGGTATATTTGAAATGTCAACATATTTTTAAGATGAGTTATCCAAAACGACAACAAAAAGATATGAAGTTGGAAGGAATATGTGTTAGAGTGGAATGTCTGGGAGTAGGGGCAGGGTATGATTTATATATTGTACACACATGTGTCATCATTTTGGAACATTATGAACTATCCTGTGAATTGTGGCTTTAGGACAATTGACCAATCTACCAAGGAACAAATTTAAATTAAAAATAAGCAGTATTAAATAAGAAAAGACAGAGTAAGATGTATCATGCCTTTGAGGTGATGCCAGGCATCTTGAATGGCCCATCTCACATCCTTTCAGCCGACTCTTAGGCCACAGTTATTGTGGCAACCTATATACAAGGTGTTATCTGCCAACCTCTCAGCTGCATGATATTCTCTCTCTCTCTCTCTCTCTCTCTCTCTCTCTCTCTCTCTCTCTCTCTCTCTCTCTCTCTCTCTCTCTCTCTCTCTCTTCCTCCCTCCCTCCCTCCCTCTCCCTCCCACCTTCTTCTCACTCTCTCCCCTTCCCCCCTCTCTCCTCATCATTTCATTATCTAACATTGCTCTAAGGGAAGCTTATAACAGCCCATTCTCCCATCCCAACCCATCCCACAACCCCAGAAGTGCAGTGGATCCCTCAGCCAGAACAACCTTTGAGTTGCTAAAGACAAAAGCCCAGAAGAGAGTGTCCCCTGTTCCAGCTGCTGGGACCAGGTACTCCTTGCAAATTCTGAGAGAACCCCAGCATTCCACTGTGCTAGTTTTCTCCATTCCCACTTTGTTCTTTCCATTCCTCCTGTTTGACATCCCAAAATTTATTATACCCAAGTCCTGATCTGTCTGGGAAGATGCCTAAGCTAATATGCATGGTCAAGATAAAAATATGGAACTAGATTGAGCAAACATAAAGAAAGGGGCTGATGAATGCATTTCTCCTTTAAATGTAAAGTTTTTGTACACCAAAATGGCCTTTATCTACTGCTCCCATCTGTTCTTGAAAAATTTAGTCTAGACGCCTATGTGGAGGTTCAGCCTCCACACATGATAGCGCAAGAGCCAGGTAGAAGCTGGATACAGTGATGGGGGTGGGGTGGGGGTCAAACCCTGAATACAGCAAAGATGCCTAGAAAAAGAGGGAGATAGCGCAAGGTGGGGTCAGTGAGCTGTGACAGAACACCTAGGAAAATCAGCTGAAGAGACAAAGGAGAGGTTGGTTTTGTCTCATGGTTTCAGGGGCTCACTGCTTTGGTAGCAAGACTATGAGCATCATGGTAAGAAGTGGGTAAGAGATCAAAGCCAGCCAGCAAGGGGAATGGAAAGTCAGGTGCGATTCCCAATGTTCCCTGCAGGGACATGCTTCTAATGACTTAACTTCCTCCACCATGCCCTACCTTCTCAAGTGTCCACCACCTTCTGGTAGGATGAGCAGCTGGCAAACAAGCCTACAACACGTGAGACTTGGGGACCATTTAAATCCAAACTATGATAGTATCAGAGTCCAGCGGAGGGGGGGGGGCTGTGGGATAGGCCAGCATGTGGTGCTACAGTCAGCATAGACTGAAGAACCATCCATAAAAGTGTGTGGAAGTCTGTTGGGATGGGAAGGAGGCTGTGCACAAAGCAAAGACAGTGGTAGGAAGATTTTGATCAAATAACTCAGTGTTAAATGTGACGGGAAGGGAGCCAGGTTTCACACTGGTATACAAGGGCAGACAAGTGAGAAAGCTGCCTTTGGGTATATTTGAATGTGATTTGTGGAGGTGGAGGCAGTGATGGGAGGGCATTGGCTCATTAATGCAAGGGGGCTGGGCTAGTCACCATAGTAACTGGGGGGCTGGGCTAATCACCATAGTAACTGGTTGTTATAAAGCAAGCCCATCCTCATACTTGCTACTTTCTTGTCTTCCCTGCTTCTGTTGTGAGATGAAGGTAGCACAAAGGCTGTGCCAGAAGTTCTGCCAGAAGTTCATGCTGGTGCCACGTTCTCAGATGCTGGTGCCACGTTCTAAGACTTGCAAGCATAAGAACCTTGAGCCGAAATCAACCTCTCTTCTCCATAAATCACCGAGCCTTGTGATACACTGATACGGTGATGGAAAACCAAGAACGTGAGAACTTTGCTGTTTCCTAATCCACGGCCCCTCACACTTCCACTCTGTCTCTGGAAGGAGCAGCTTTATCTCAACATGACAAAAGCTAAAGTCCTCGGCAAGGAAAGGACCTCACTTAAGAAAGTGCTGCTGTAAGATCAGGCCGCAGGCAAGCCTGGAGGGCATTTTCTTAATTGGTGATTGATGGGGA
Source organism: Mus pahari (assembly GCF_900095145.1). Classification (NCBI taxonomy): domain Eukaryota; kingdom Metazoa; phylum Chordata; class Mammalia; order Rodentia; family Muridae; genus Mus; species Mus pahari. Next base: position 16,206,310 of record NC_034597.1, on the reverse strand, counting down.
TAGCTCAATCCATTGAGGATAGTACCATCCCTGGGCTGTTAGTCCTGAAGAAAGCAGGCTGAGCAAGCCAGAGGAAGCAAGACAGTAAACAGCACCCTTCCATGGCCTCTGCGCCAGCTCCTGCCTCCAATCCTGCCCTGTTTGAGTTCCTGGCCTGACTTCCTTTGATAATGAACACCAATATGGAAATGTAAGCCCAACAAGTCCTCTCCTCAAGTTGCCTTTGTCATGGTGTTTTATCATCGCAATGGACACCCTGACTATACTATCACTGAGGGAAGACAGGGCAGGAATTCAAGATAGGAACTAAAGTAGAAGCCATGGAGGAACCCTGCTTACCAGTTTGCTCTCCATGGCTGGGACTGCTTTCTTCTACCACCCAGGACCACTTGCCCTGGTATGGTGGTACCAGCAAGCAGCACCCCTCCATGGCCTCTGTGTAAGCTCTGCCTCCAAGATCTTGCCCTGTTTGAGTTCCTGGCCTGACTTCCTTTGATGATAAACAGTGCTGTTGAAGTATAGGCCAAATAAACCCTTTTCTCCCCAACTTGCTTTTGGCCATGGTGTTTCATCACAGCAATAGCAACGCTAAGACAACCTCCATCGTCTACAGATGCATGAATATGGCAGCCATCACTAATTAATCAAATGTGATTTCATGAATGTATTATAGAGAATGAATATATGTGTCAATGTGTAAATTTGTGCTTGTCCACAAATTTTGTGCCCATTGAAAGAGCAAAGCACCCCTGACTCTGCAGTAAAAATGAGCACATGTGGGACCCAGATATAGGCTTGTATCAGTCACTTTTCTCTTGAGTTGATTAAAATATTCTGACCAATGAAACTTACAGAAGAAAGGTTTTGGGGTTTACAGTTCTGGAGGGAGAGCTACCTTAGTAGCAGGCATGATGACAAGAATCAGGCATGGTGGTGGGGCAGCCTGCATCTTCAAACCACAACAGGAAGCAGAGAGAGAAAGAGAAGCAGACGAGAGCCAAGACCATAAATACCAGAATCCTGCCTCGGTGACATGCTTGCTCCAGCAAGGCTGTGCCCAACAAATTTCCCTGAACAATTGCCAGTAACTGAGGACCAAGTGTTCAAACACTGAACCTATGGAGACACTTCTATCCAACTTGCAACAGCTTCTCAATAGCATTGTTTCCTCAAAGGAACCAAGACGTCTTAGCTTGTTAGAGTGTTCGGGGAATCATGGGGAAAGGATCAAAAGGCTGCAGAGGCCCACGGGAGGGACTTCCTCGGGCCCAGTCTAGGGAAGCTTAAACATACAAACAGGTAGCAATTGTTAACATATTAATCAACCATAGCAAATGGAAATTCATGGTTTTGTAGATTAAAAATCATTATACATATGAACAAATTGAATAGAATTAAAATACATAGTCTCAAATTTTCTTCATAAAGTATGTGTTAGTTACAAAGGAAACAAATAACTTTACAGAGGAGAAACTCCTTCATCAAGCAATCAAAATTTTGCCCTCCAATATTGGGAAAATCCAAAATGGCCTGGTGGAACACAGTGAGAAGAACCAGGCACTTCTGGTGGCCCTGCCAGATTCAGAAAAGCTGAAGGAGCTCGCCGGAAATATCTGGGGGAAAAATGAGTGAACGAACGATGGAATTAACAAACTGGACCCTCCAAAAAATATCAAGGCCACCAAAGCCAAGTAAAGACCTGAGTTGTGGAGATGCAGGGGACTGAAGAGTCAAGGCAACCAGCCACAACCTCGGTCACTGTCCTGGATCCTTCTTCTAGCTGGCATGTGGTTGAGATGGTCGGCAAGGCTTGTGTGTTTAGCCAAATCTCAGTGGCGTCTGAGAAAGGCTAGACCTATACGTAAGATTAACTTCCTGCCCTTAAGCTGACATCGTGATTAGGAAGGAGAATGTCCTTGCATGTAGGCAGCACACACCACAGTACCCAGAAATGACAGAGCACCTGGTCAGCTACTAGCTCTCAGTGAGACAGGAAAAGGGGGAAGGGGGAGGGGGGAGGGGGGAGGAACGGGTCTTTGTACTGTTTTTGTAAGTTTTCTATAAACTTGAGATTACTTCAAAATAACAGGGAAAATTAAAAATTGTGTCAAATCTTAAAAATAGAAACTGAAAAGAAAATGTCAGATATATTTTTTTTTTTAAAAAAAGGGTGGCTCTTCAACATATAAATACCATTACTAATTGTCAGAAAAATATCAATACACAAAAATGCCTCAAGGCTTCAACAAACAATGTAAAAAATCCCTTTGTGTCCAAAAATTATACAAAAAGTTTGCCTTCTCTCTGTCTCTGTCTCTGTCTCTCTCTGTCTCTCTCTCTCTCATATACACACACACACACACACACACAACAAAACAAAACAAAAACAAAATAAAATCTCCATATCCATTACTCTCAAATGTATATTCACAGACACCAATTGCAGTGTGGCTTGTAGAGAGAAACCACTTAATTTTGCAACAATAAAGCATCAGATAAATTAACCCCAATACATCCAAAAAAGAGAGAATACTATGGCAACCATTAAAAACCATTTAATCAAATGTTATTTAACGACAGCTGTGCATATAAACATCATTCTGTTAGCACCAGTACTCAAATCCTGGGAGCTCTAAGCTCCCACCTGTCCAATAGCATTAAAGTATCTCTCCTAAAGTCTCTCCTAGCTGTTCCTGAAAGATGTGACAGACACCCTCCTCAGAGCAAGCCTAGCAGTGCCCCTGAGTGGACCAGGAGCTTAGAAGGAGCTTGGGGAGAGGCGGCTGCTCTGCTGTGGTGGGTCCTGTCCACTTCCAGATTGCTTGTTGGCTCTCATTCCACATGGGCCTTGGGTCTAATAATGACGTCAGGCAGTTTAGAGCTGGACCCTGTCGTGAGTCTTTCAGAGCACAGCTTCTTGCTGTATCCTCTGCTTACCGTTTGGTCAGTCTCTATACCGTCTTGTCTCCACTGGGGCCCAAATATAGTTCTTCAGACCAGATGGAAGTGTCACCTCTTGCCTTTCCCATGTACCCCAGAACAACAAGTCTCTAAAATCTTTCCCTTCCATTTCAAGCCCAAAAGAGGGAAATTTCCCCCTCATATAGATACCTACTGGGGGTGGAGAAAGAGAAAAGGAAGCAGGTCTCCCCTTGAAACATGATGGAATTCCAGGCCTCTCTGACCTGTATACATGGAGGAGGGGAGTCACAGACACCGATAAACAAACATTAATTAGTCCACAAGGCCCAGAATGGTATATACCAAAAGATAATCTCTGCTCAGCTTCAAGGGGCAAAATAAGGAATGACTTGTTTTCCTTGGTGTTTTATTAGAATGCCTTGCTTTTAAACTGCTGTGTAGTTATTAGAGGGCCAAATGCCCACCATCAAATATTGATGAGATAAAATAAGAGCACTCATAGTTTACCCACACACCCAAATGCCCTAGATTGAATGTGGTCACTCTTCTAGGTCCCTGTAACCTTTGCCCCAACAATTCTCAGTTTCTTTCCTCCCCGAGAGCTACATCCCTAAGCACCACCATCCCAAAATTTGATTTTCCATAACTCGAGGCCTTTCCTCTTACATCCTGAGACTGGTCCTTCTCCTCAGCATGATGGTCCTGAGGCAGCTCACTTGCTGTCTGAGGGATGGGAGGGACAGTTTTGTTTTCCCATTCTGCTGTGATGAGCACATGGATTGAATCTTTCTTTCCCTCCCCCACCCTTTGACACCAGGAGTGATGCAGGGATTTTCTTGTCCATGTCCCTGTAGAGCACCTCCAGGAACTTTCTAGATGCTTCTAGAAGGATCTGTGGATCACACAGTATGAGAGCACTCCTAGCTTTTCTAGGCAGAGATAAATTGTCTTGCCTAGATACAGGTCCATTCAGGGTATCTTCTGCAGTGTTTAGGGCTGAAGACATGGGTCTACCTGGAAGGTTCCAAATGAAGGCCATACCTACCTTCCAAAGCTCCCCTGGACACATCTGCCTAGATTACTGGAGCTGCTGTAATATATGTGACATGGTTCTTCCTAGACACTGCTTTCCTGAAGTTCAAGAGCAATTGGGAGAAGCCTAGAGCGCCCCCTGTGGTCACAGATGCTGCTGTGGCTCACAGGCTCTGCGATCTCTGAAGAGATGTTCTTACTTGAGTCTTGTGCCCTCTGGAGCCAGAAAAGCCTCTCAGAAGCCCCCGAGGAGCCCTGAGGACACCAGAGAGTTACATCATGGCTCGTTCCTTTTCTTTACTTACCATGTGACACTCCCCTCCCCAGGGATCTCTGCGATGAATAAAAGACACTTTTATTCATCCCAGGGGTTCCCTCCATCTTTGAGAGCTGCATGGCCTGAGGACCATTGTAACCACATTCTGTTTTGTCATCAAAACCCACTCCAATACCTGACAAAAATCTGGAGATTAAGATGGGATCATATCTCTGTCAGCCTCAGGCCAGTGATGAACACTGGGCCCTCTGCAGTCTGCCTCAGCCTGATTCCTCCAAGCTGTTTCCTGCTGGGTGCTCAGTGATCAGGGTTCCTAGCAAAGGACCTAGGGACCCTTCCATCCTTGCTTTCCTTCCTTACCGTGCAGAAGAAGGAAATCATCAAACTGGATCTGAAATCTGGTTTATTTGCCTTTTCAAACTGTGGGGATGAATCCCTTGCTTAGCCTCTCTAAGGTTCCGTTTGCACCACAGCAAAGCTACCACCATCCTGACCTGTTGCGAAGTCTCAAAGAGATCATACCAATGCCTGGCATGTAGGCCAGGTCCAGTAAATAGCTGCTATGAAATCAGTCTCCTTTTGGAAGGAACAGGGATGCCCCGGGTCTCTAGGTTAGCCTAACATTGGAGAACTCAGCCCCATGCATGTCATGGCTTCTCTAGGAGAGTGGGTTTTCTGAAACTTCAGCTGTTGGAGTGAAGGGAGATAGAGGCTCAAACAGGAACATAGGAGGCCCAGGTGCTAGTCAAAGAGGTAATTCCCCTACCTCCTGTTACAATGCCCTGTGATGTTCAGTTCAACCAGATTAGGTAGGCCTAACCCTGACCCTGTGCTGTCTTCTCTTAATAGACTGATCACAGTCATAGTTTGGTGCATGGATCTGGGAATGCATGAACACAGATACACCTGGCTGACTCTTGTTTATCTTGTGTGAACATCTGAGTACAGGGGCTGAGTTAGGTTCATGCCTTAGTCTGCCAGGAAACTCAAGAAGTTTACACATGATCACACTCAACAAACACAAGGTGTTCAGCAAGTATCATCAACATCGATCAAATACCTCTTTTCTGAAAGACAGGAACTTGGCAGGGCCTTGAACTACCAAAAGGTGCTGTGCCCTTGGGCACATGGAGGCCAAGCCAAAACCAACCAGGGAACCAGCCAGAGTTTGAGGATTCTAGAAAAATGTATCAGTCTGAGCAAAAGTGAGGCAGGGAGTAATATCCTGTGACCAGCATGGTCATCTGGCTTGAGCAGCTGCACGTTGGCTACATGGAGCAGCTTTATGTGATGAGACTAGAGAAGTGTGCTGCAGTTCACCAAGCATCCCTAAGGATTTGCCAGGCAATGGAAGGCAGGGGAAGACTTCTAGCTGCGGGGCCGGTGTTTAGAATCACCCTAGACTTTTGAAAGGTAAAGTTAGAAGATTAGGCAGTGGATCTAGGAAGTCTAATAATGTATGAACTATTAGCCCAGAATCTCGGAATACCCAAGATACAATTCACAAACCCCATGAAACTCAAGAAGAAGGAAGAAGTGAGGATACTTTGATCCTTCTTAGAAGGGGGAACAAAAAACCCATGGAAGGAGTTACAGAGACAAAGTGTGGAGCAGAGACTGAAGGAACAACCATCCAGAGACTGCCCCACATGGGGATCCATCTCATATACAATCATCAAATTCAGACACTATTGTGGATGCCAACAAGTGCTTGCTGACAGGAGCTTGATATAGCTATCTCCTGAGAGGCTTTGCTAGTGCCTGACAAATACAGAAGTGGATGCTCACAGTCATCCATGGGACTGAGCACAGGGTACCCAATGAAGGAGCTAGAGAAAGGACCCAAGGAGCTGAGGGGGTGTGCAGCCCCATAGGAGGAACAACAATGTGAACTAACTAGTACCCCCCAGAGCTCCCAGGGACTAAACACCAACCAAAGAGTACAAATGGTGGGACTCATGGCCCCAATTGCATATGTAGCAGAGGATGGCTTAGTTGGACATAAATGGGAGAAGAGGCCCTTGGTCCTGTGAGGGCTCTATGCCCCAGTGTAAGGGAATGCCAGGGCCAAGAAGCAGGAGTGGGTGGGTTGGTGAGCAGGGGGAGAGGAGAGGGGATAGGGGAAGGGGGTTTCCGAAGGGAAACCAGGAAAGGGGGATAACATTTGAAATGTCAATAAAGAAAATGTCCAATAAAGTTTTTTAAAAAAAGGATTTCTCAAAAGAATAAAACAAAAGACATACAGAGAAATCATCCAAGAAGTATTTTAGGTAAGTTGTTTCTAAATCACAGGGCACGAGTTTCTAAACCTAAAGTTCTATCAGGTGGGCAGTGCAGCATGTGTTCATGGTCTTCGCCACAGAACAGGGAGATCAGTGCTTGGAGCAACGGCAGAAGTGCCAAGAAAATAAACACCACACAAAGAATCCAGAAGTACGGGGGCATTGGCTTCTTAACAATCAGTGCTTCTGAGGGGAAAACAAAAGACAACAGTGAAAACCGTTCATATCATTCATTCATGGAGAAAAACAGAATGCTTGTAGAACCCAACCCTGAATTCTATACCCAAGCAAAAGAACTGAACATCTTGTACAGCGAGTTGCCCCAACCCCAGGTATCCTTTTTGAGAAGGTATGGAAGAATGACCCCTACCAAAAACAAAGCTGTACCCTAAAAGTAAAAGGGGACGGAAGAGTCAGGACACTCTGACAAGGAGAATATCCTACGAGGGTTTATCTTAGTTGTCTATTGTTGTTCAGACACAATCATAACTAGAGCATCTTACCAAAGAAAGCTGATAGGGCCCATGGTCATCATGGGGAGGAGCATGGCAGCAGGCAGGCAGGTATGGTGATGGAGCCATAGCTGAGAATTTACATCTGATCCCTAGCAGGAGGTGGAAATGAAGGCAGAGAGAGCAAGCTGGAAATGACACAGGCTTTCGAAACCTCAGCGCCTGCCCCCAGGGACATACCTTCTCCAAGGAGGATACATCTCCTTATCTTCCCAAACACACCTACCAGCTGAGACCAACGACTCAAGTCTAGGAGCCTACAGGGACTGCGCTCATTCAAACCAACACAGGCTGGTCGGAAGGGCACTTTAGAAAGAGACTGTCCAGAGTCCCTGGTAAGCACAGCCTCGGAGAGCAGAGTGTTGGGAGGCTCTAGGGAGGCTCTTCACATACCATAGCTAATGGCGGCATCACAGCAACCAGCAGAGACTTGGGAGTTGAACTGGGAACACAAATTTAATGGGCAAACAAGCAAAGAGCAGAGATAGTTTTTGGTCCTAAAGAGGACAAAAAGTCACAAGGCAAGGAAAACAGTACTGTTTGTCTCTTTAAGCTCTATGCATGTGTAATTTTGAAACGCAAACAGCCAAGAAGAAGGAAGACCACAGTGTGGATACTTCGTCCCTCCTTAGAATGGGGGAACAAAATACCCTTGGAAGGAGATACAGAGACAAAGTTTGGAGCTGAGACGGAAGGAAGGACCATCCAGAGACTGCCCCACCCGAGGATCCATCCCATAATCAGCCACCAAACACAGACACTATTGCATATGCCAGCAAGATTTTGATGACAGGACCCTGACATAGCTATCTCTGTGAGGCTATGCCAGTGCCTGGCAAATACAGAAGTGGATGCTCACAATCAGCTATTGGATGGAACACAGGGCCCCCAATGAAGGAGCTAGAGAAATTACCCAAGGAGCTGAAGGGGTCTGCAGCCCTATAGGTGGAACAACAATATCAACTAACCAGTAGCCCCAGAGCTCGTGTCTCTAGCTGCATATGTAGCAGAAGATGGCCTAGTCAGTCATCAATGGGAGGAGAGGCCCTTGGTCTTGCGAAGATTATATGCCCCAGTACAGGGAAATGCCAGGGTCAGGAAGCCAGAGTGGGTGGGTTGGGAAGCAGGGCAGGGGGAGGGTATAGGGGACTTTCAGGATAATATTTGAAATGTAAATGAAGAAAATATCTAATAAAAAATGTTTAAAAAATGCAAACAGCAAATTTATTTCTATAAATACTCCTGGAGCACTCCTACCCGCGACACTGCCATTTTGACATGCCCAGAGGAGGAAGCAAAGCCTGAGTATACATCCCACATGCCCGGAACATGCCACACACCCGGAACACACCATGAAGGCGCTTTACCTTTATGGGATGTTAACTACTGGGACCAGAGATGGGACTGATAAAGAAAATAAATGTGCAAAGAAACTTCTAAGGCTGAAAGAGAGAAACGTGGTAATTAATGCTTTGGACAAAGAACGGATTCAGCCTCTCTCCCACGCAGCCTTAGGAGTGGCGTGTGTGGAATAACTCTGGCACCATGGAGAGCCCATCAGATCATCTTCATTTCACTTTTTGTCTTATGTGATTTAAGTTATTCAGTACCTTTGAAAACCAGCTCTACTGACTTCATAAGGTCAGACAGCCCAGCTCACAGGGTGCCAAGTTCATTTTCGGCATGAACTGGGACCAGAGCCTCTATGTTCCTTTGCAGTGAGGACTAGAGATTGGTACCAGTTATATCGTTCCTGGGCCCCAGTTCTAGCTCACTCCTTCCCCACCTCATTCTGCTGCCTGAGGACCCCTCCCTCTCCTAGCATGGCTGACATACAGCCACATATAGGGTTCCTAATACAGGGAAAACAGAGCTAAAGTGAGGTGGAGAAAACCAGCAAGGGAAGGACTGATGTCCCAGGTTCCAGAAACTTCTTGCTGCAGCCCACACACCAGCGTTTGTACTCCCCATTCATAAGGCCTCATGAGGTAGGGACTACCATTACACCCATTTTACAGATGAAACAACCAAAGCACAAAGACAGAAGGAAGCTGCCTAAGGCCCTGCAGCTCACAGGCAGGAGATCTAGAATCTGAAGCAAAGTGTCCCTGGCCTCATGGGTCACTTACTCCTTTGCTTTTGAGAACCCCTTCTGACTGGACCTAGGGCTGAGCCAAGAGATTTAAGAGGGTGCAGTGGAAGATATGCACTTAAAAGGGTACATCCAGAGGGCAGCCATGAGACAGTGTCCCATCACAGCAAAGAGAGCTTCCCCAAGACAACTGTGAGCACATGATTTGGCATGATGAGCCTGTGCCAAGGGTCACCTGTCCCTTGATGTTGGGGGCTGACTGGGAGAGAGCATATGTAAGGGTTCAGGAAGTCACAAGTCAAATCCCAGACAGGCATAGCTCTTGTGAGCAGCCTCTGGGTACAGAGATCATAGAAGGTTACGGGATGTGTGGGAAGCAGGTACCATGGGTGCTAGGAGAGAATTCTATGCAAGAGTGCATGATTCTTGACATGCAAACTGATAAAAGGTACCATGGCAGCAACGCAGCCTAGAGAGGGACCTGGGGTCAGCAGTGGGACCATGTTCTGCTCCCACTCCCCTTCCTCAAGCATTTCATTACTACCCACAGCCACCTGCAAATCGGGATGGAAGCAGCCCCTTTGCCCATTATGGAGTAATTGAATGGCATTATGGTTTCAATGTAAAACGTCTCTCCATAGGCTCATGCGTTGAACGCCTGGTCCCCCACCTAGTAGCACTGTTTGAGAAAGTTGTAGAACCTTTAGGAAGTGAAGCCTTATTGGAGAAAGTAAATCACCAGGGTGCAAATCTTGAGGTTTTGAAGACCAGTCCTACTTCCTGGTGACTCTGCTTCCTGACTCTAGAAGCATTGTGCCAACTGCTTTCTGCTCCTGCTGCAATGCTTTTGCCACCATGATAGACTGTGTCCCTTACAACTGTAAGCCAAAATAAATGTTTCTTCCCTTAAGTTGCTGCTCCTCAAGTAATGGATACAGGAGGAGAATGGATACCACATGGAGAAGCCAGGACACAGAGAAATCAAGAAGATGCCCAAGGTCCCAGAGCCTGCAGACCAGACTTCCTTTCACTGCACTGTCTTCCTTTGAAGCCAGTTCGTTGTTCCTTCTTCCATGGTGGTCCCATCATGGTTGGCAACTGTGTTTGCATACCTGGTGACAGAGAGGAACTTGGTATTCCAGATAATAGAAGAATGGAGACTGAATTTGGGGCCCAAACAACTCCTCCGGAACCCTTGACAATAAGGAGTGTCCAACCTATAGCTTTTAGGGGCATGTGACGCATGGGATCAAGGACCCAACACACAACAGTTAACTTACTTAAACATTGTGGAATATTATTTGCTCTTAGCTTGTTCTTGTTAACTGAATTTCAGAGTTCTCGTACATGAGTTTTGTAAACAGTAATATCATTTTGCAACTCAAAAGGATGGACACACCCAGCCCAAGCTTAGGCCAGCCCTGAATTTTGAGAATACTGCAGACTGGTTAAAAACAAAAACAAAAACAAAAACAAAAAAGATGATCTTTAGTTTGGAAGTCATTCTCCCTTACCACCTTCCACTATGACCTTACACATGGGTCTCAGTTTTAAAACTGAAAAAAAAAATTAATCACACCCACTCTAAGTGACTTAGCCTCCCAGGAATATGTGCAAGAGCCCTCTGTGAGCTAGTGGACTTGAAAAATACAGTAAGAAAAATACAACAACAAAAATATAACTGCCGTGGTCAAATGCACATCCTGAGATAAAGACTTATGTGTCACCCATGTTATGAAATCACTCCTGGGAAAAGCTGGAGGGAATAGAGAAAGCAAGTGGGGCCTGTAACATCCCAGCCAGTTTCAGTTCCTACAGAGAGCTCTAGGACATGATGAGGCCATGGATTGAGTTTGCCTGCCTTTTCTTCTTATGCACCACTGGTCACTGACTGAAGCCACTTGGGGGCACTTCCAGCACTCACAGCACTGAGAAAGAGCAGCTGTCAGAGCCTGAAAATGCCCCTGAAAAAAAAAAGTAGCCTTATGCTCTGCAAGAGGAGAAGCATGCAGAAGCTGGGATTCGTAGAAGAGAGCCAAGGGAACGCTAGCAGGGAACTGATACTCAGTGCATATGGTGTCCCTTTAATTAGCTCTCGTCTGGATAGAAAGGGACTGCTAGTACAGTCACAATATTAGCATGACTAGTCTACCATTCCCTGTGCTCAGTTATCACCCACTTCTCACAGGGCCCTCATGCCATGGGCTCTGACCACCATGGACATCCAGATGGAACGACAAGACACGCAATGCACAATGCTGGTGCAATGGTAGCCCATGTACACACTGAAATGGAAACAGTGATGGTGGGTAGTAGAGAGAGGAGATGTAGCCACTGTGGTGAAACTGATCATTGTGATCATTTGAGAATAGAGATGCTGGTGGTGAATGCTTGTGGTGGGGTAAATGTAGTCAGAGGGTACTGATGGTGAGAGTGAGAGCAGTGGGAGATGATGGTGGAGAAGGTGCTGGCTTGGGTGGAGGCAGAGGGAGCAGAGGTGATGGCGGTCATGGTAATAGCAGCCATGGAGAGGGGTGACAGTCATGGCGGAAATGGTTGTGGAAAGAACAGCAATGGAGAAGGTGATAGTGGAAAGAGTTGTGAATCACGCAGGAACTGTTGGTATGGTAAAGGTGGTAGAGGTGATAGTGGGGATGATTACAGTGGCAGTGGCAATAAAGCTGATGATAATGGTGGTCATGACGGTAGTAGAGACCATCAGAGGGATGTTGGTGATGGCTGAGGTACTGATGAAGGTGATACTGTTACTGTTATGACAATAATGGCTGCATCTATGCTAGTATCAGTTTGGCAGATATGATGCAGGTGATGATGATGGAGCAATGAAGCACAGAAGTGATGGTGATGGTGAGGTGGTAATGGAGGTAGTGGTAGTCGTAGGATATAGTGAAGGAAGAAGGTAATGACCATGGTGGTGGTGGTGGTAGCATGGCGGAGGTGATGTGGTTAGAGACGGTGTTGACCATGGTGATGGTGATGGTAATGTGGTAAGATGTAGGTGGAGGTTCTTGAGTTAGAGAAGGTGATGGTCATAGAATTGGTAAAGAGAACAAAGCTAGAGAAAATGTTGACCATGGTAATGGTGGTGGTAATATGGTAGAAGTGGAGGTGGTAGGGCTGGTGAAGGTGATAATGGTGATGGTGGTAGTGGTGGTTGTGGTGGTGGTTGTGGTGGTGGCAGTGGTGATTATGGTTGTGGAGGTGTTTATGATGGTAGTGGTGGTTCTGGTGGTGATTATGGTAGTAGTGGTAGTGGTGGTTATGGTGATAGTGGTGGTGGTAGCAGTAATGGTGATGGTTGTGGTGGTGGTGGTGGCTATGGTGATGATGGTGGTGGTTATGGCGATGGTGTTGATGGTGGTGGTGGTAGTTATGGTGGTGGTGATGGTGTGGTCATAATGGGAATGTGGCATGTGATATTAGGAATGCTGTTTAGCAGTGGTAACCCTGTTGTCATTGGTGATGAATGACAGTGACTTGTCCAGAAGACAGCAGTAGTCATCCTGTCTCCTAGAGACATCACACAGCCAATCCCCTGAGAGACTCGTCTGGAATGAAAACACAGCCTGCCATGTCAGGTCCAACTCTGCGCAGACGTCCAGCCGTGTTGGGGGTGAGGATGGCAGAGTGAGCAGACTGTGAGCAAGTCAGTCACACCATATTTCGGTAACAGCGTGGAGCTGCTTGTTAGCAGAGATCTGCTTTCCAATGGCAAATAATAAAATTATGCTTTTTGTGCGGCTAATGAAATGCAAATTGAAGCTGGATGCGCGTTAATGCAAAGAGTTGAATATCCATTTAATCAGCTCCTCCCTGCAGGGGCCAATGATAAAAATGACAGAGGAATTGCATTGCTAATTCCAGGCCTGTCACTTCTTATACGTCCTTACCTTGTAAACCCACCACTCCTGTGGCTGACACCTGCCTGAAGGGCCCAAGGTTTATGCTGTTCAGGGAATCTTGGGAATTCCTTTGGGATTGGAGAGAAGGGGCTGGCACAAGGGAGGGAGACCTGGAGGGAGAAAATGAATAGATAGAATCTTTCCTGTGGTGCCAAAATAAATTGTCCCTATGCCTCCTCCACCCCCCAGCAGGCAGCCTGTGTCCTCTGGGACTGGTGGTATAGCAGTGGACCCCCTCATTCTGTGGTAGAAATGAAAAGTCAGGGGCATGACACTAGCAACCCACACGTTCCAACTTTGTTCTGTGCCAGGTGCCGAGCTGGGTGATATACCTGTGTTCACCATTCATTGAGCATTCATGAGCTAGGCATCACCACTCCCAGACAAGGAAACTGAGGTTCAGACAGAAGGACACACAACCAGGAAGAGACCTGAACTGAGATAGTGTGATTACCAGCCCTACTCTCAACTATGTTTGCTTGGGGAAGAAGAAACTAGTCTATAACTGGTCAACCACTGCTCTCCATCTAGCCAAGAGGAGGGGCTGGAAGAGGGAGAGGTGATGAAGAGCCCAGGAGGGAGTAGACCATTCTGGAAGCTAGGAAAGTTATGGTCAGAAAGAGAGGTCAATGTTCAGCTCTTCACGGATCCTAGTCCAACCAAAGCAAAGACCGTAGGTCAGAGTCTGGTGGGAGAAGAGGGTGTTCTGGGCAGGGGCCAAAGCCTTCAGATTGGAACAGGAGATCTTGAGTGCCAGGCTCAGGTGGAAGGACTTCGTGATGTAGCTTGGCCAGTTGTGCATTTGGTCAGTCCAAGAGAAAAGACAATCAATATTGACTTGTGATGTGAGGGACAGCAAGGAGGACAGGTTAAGATATGGAGCATCAATGTAAAGAGAGCCTGCTACAGAGCAGCGAGGGAGATAAAGAGCTAGAGGAAGCTGATCTGGACATCTTGTCTGAGACACTGCTACATAAGTAAAAGCAACAGGCACAGCACCAAGGCACCCAAACCCCCAGAGTTCTCTCCTCCATCACCATCCAAACCCAAGAGAAGCCCTGGTGGGCTCTGGTGGGCTCCACCCTCTTCTGTAAGCACACCCAAATGGCAGTGGTATTGTGCAAGTATCAAGCCTTCCTTTGTGTGGTCATATTAGGACAGGCGTCCTAATGAGCAGCATGTGTTACTTTCGCAGAGCTTCTGCTGGGACAGCCTGTCTTAGGACTCTGCTGGGGCCCGGCAGATTCCCCTCCAACCTTGACGTGGCTGCTGTTCAGACAACATTGAGTTCTTGCAGGGCTCTGATGGAGAATTCTCTCTGGAGAATGTACCAGCTCCAAGCTCTGCTGCAAACAGCTCCCGACACCTATGTAAAAAAAAATTAAGAGCCCACATCTATAATCTATAATCTATAGGGAGGCAGAGACAGGAGGCATCCATGAGGTATGCTGGCCAGTCAGTCTAGCAGATTCAGTAAACTCCAGATTCCCTGGACCCTGACTCATAAAATAAAACGAAGAGTTATTGTGCTGACTAGTTTGTATGTCAGCTGGGGTCATCTGAAAGGATGGAACATCAATTGAGAAAATGCCTCCATAAGACCAGTCTGTGAACAAGCCTGCATGTCATTTTCTTAATTGGTGATTAGTATAGGATGGCACAGCCCGTTGTGGGTGGTGCCATTCCTGGCCTTTAGTATATAAGCAGATCGAGCTAGACATGGAGAACAAGTCAGTAAGCAGCACTCTTCCATGGCCTCCACATCAGCTCCTGGTTTCAGTTTCTTGTCCTGTTTTTGATCTTGCCTTGACTGCCTAATGATGAGCTGTGTGGTAGTCTGTATGAGCATGGACTCATAGGCATAGATTTTTGAATACTTAGTCCTTAGTTGGTGAAACTGTTTGGGAAGGATTAGAAGCTGTGGCGTGTGTCACTGGAAAGTGTGTCACTGGGGGCAGGCTTTGAGCTTTCAAAAGCCCATGGCATTCCCAGTTAGCTTTCTTACTCTGACCCCTGCTTATGGATGAGATGTAAGCTCTCAGCTACTGTTCCAGCACCATGCCTGCCTGCCTACCTCCAAGTTCCCTGCTAAGGGAACTCACCGTGGACTCACCATCTGAAGCTATAAGCGCCAATAAACGCTGTGTTCTATAAGTTGCTTTGATCATGGTGTCCCTTCAC
The DNA here is from genome assembly GCF_900095145.1 of Mus pahari. Taxonomy (NCBI): domain Eukaryota; kingdom Metazoa; phylum Chordata; class Mammalia; order Rodentia; family Muridae; genus Mus; species Mus pahari. The sequence goes on along the minus strand of NC_034597.1, from coordinate 16,191,089 downwards.
AGCAATAGAAAAGTAACTAAGATGCGCTGTGATGCAGAAGTGTGAGCAAAATAAACCCTTTCTTCCCCAAGTGGCTTTTGGTAGTGGTATGTCATCACAGCAACAGAAACCCCAAGACAGTGATTGATGCAAATACTCAGCTTTGTTCCATGGCCTGTATACATGCATATATTTTCATGTTTAACTCCACACTCACATACTATAAAAATTTAAATCTCAGTATTTACCTAAGGATTCCTTTGGTAGAGAAGGCTGATCCAGGTACATGGACATGATCACCTTGAGTTATGACTTTGAAGAAGAGGGTTCCTGTTTCACTTCCTCTTGTCACCTGTAGCCTCCCCCAGCCTTGAGCAGACTGGCTCAGACCTGTTCTACCACTGTGAGCTAGCCCACCTAGGGTGGAGTCTTCTGACCTAGATAGGTCTATTGTTCTGCCACCTCTGCAGGTTTTCTCCAAGATGCCGCTACCCGCTGAGGAGCTGAACCTGTCTTCCTGAGGAGATCCTGAATAAGCAACAGCTTGGCGACAGAGTGAGGAGAGCCTGGCATGGTGGGGGATGGGCCTCCCCCCTTTATAAGCTCAGACTCTTAAGTAAACTTTGGGCTTTGATCAGTATCTTTGACTTGGTCTCGTATTTCTCTCGCCATCTTTTTCCCATACAGCCCCAGCCTCCCTTTCAGGAACCTGGTTCATGTAGCTGCAAACGGCTACAGTCACCCAGATCCCACATGCCCATTAGGATACCAATTCCACACCAGTGAGTGCCTCCCCTCCCAGGGCACAACTCTATCTTTTTAGATCAAGTTTACTGTGGGACTGAGGAAACGGAGAGCAAAGAAAGTTCTATGTAGAGGTTCCAGCTCACACCTGAGAGTACCTCAGCAATACCCAGGCTCCCCACCCACTGTTCCCATGGGCAGCCATTTGGTGGCACCAACCCCACACTTACCCCAGAATCAGCTTTCAGACATGATGACCTTCAAGGTCCAGCATGGGAATACTGATTCTTGGATAACAAATCAGGATTCCTGGCCCTGAACCCAGGTGGGAAATGCTGGATGTGAACCTGTACCTCATGGCCTGTTCCCCTACTAGTGAGCCTTACCCCTGGGGCCTGTGTTCATCACTCCTTAGGACCAGAAGAGGCAGTGCCACTTTATGAGAGTCACTGCTGAGAAATATGTAGAGAGCCAGTCACTTCCTCCTTAGAGCCAGAAGGGGCCAGTCAGTGCTAGTTTATGTAGTCATGGCTGAGAAACATGTAGAGAGCCAGTCACATCCTCCTGGAAGACCTTGCATTTAAGGTTGTCCTTTATGTGACTGAACAGTAGGATCAAAATGGTATCAACAGGGCTGGTGAGATGGCTCAGCAGTTAAGAGCACTGACTGCTCTTCCAGAGGTCCTGAGTTCAAATCCCAGCAACCACATGGTGGCTCACAACCACC
>NC_034597.1:16167915-16189319 GCF_900095145.1 Mus pahari | reverse complement strand
GGCTCAGCAGTTAAGAGCACTGACTGCTCTTCCAGAGGTCCTGAGTTCAAATCCCAGCAACCACATGGTGGCTCACAACCACCCATAATGAGATCTGAAGACAGNTACAGTGTACTTCCATATAATAAATGAATAAAATCTTTAAAAAAAAATGGTATCAACAAAGGCAGTTGAGAAATGGAGGGAAAAATTTCACTCAAGTTTTGAACTTAGGTATTTGTCAACTTTCCATCACAATAAAGAACTGTGAGATGATAGACAGAAAATGGTTTCATTGGCTCACAGGTATGAATGCTCTAAACCATGGTCAGTTGATGAATATAGTAACTTGGGCCTATAGTGAACAGCCTGGAAGAAGGAGGAGGAGGAGGAGGAGGAAAAGGAGGAAAAGAAGGGGGAGGAGGGGGAGGAGGGAGAGGGGGGAGGAGGAGGAGGAGGGGGAGGAGGAGGAGCAGGTCCCATAATCACCTTTGAAAGCACACTTTCAGTCAGTCCCTACCCCTTCAAGGTTTCCCCCCTTCTGGGCACCAATCTTTTGATGCATAGGTCTTTGAGACATGTTCAACACTCATGAGAAGAAGCCCAGGGTTTCTCTCCCAACATATTTTATTCTAGATTCTGACCTGGGATAGGTTCTGATAAAGATAAGACAGCCCAGAGAAGCTGAAGTTAAAAAAGAAGGCAGAGGTGAGAACTTGACCATGTAAGTTGGCGGAAAGAAGTTTCCTGTTAGGAACAGGACTACAAAAAGCAATGCCCTGCATGCCCGATCAGCAGACTCTACAGCAGTGCTTGCAATGCAATATTCTTCCGTGATGCAAAGCCACATGCATCTTATTACAAAGTAAACAGCTCAGTGCAACATGTGCCCACAGTGCAGATGACATACAGATGGATTCACTGAGGATTCCAGTGTCCACATGCAAATTTCTATTCATTTAATTAGTGATCTATAGAAAGTGGCTACCTCGGGAGAAGTTTCTGGAAGAACGAAGGTGAAGAAAGCTGTTGGCACACAAAAGTCACTTGGTTAAATCTCAGATCTCATAGGACTCAGATTGTCATGGACAGTGTTTGTGAAGGAGAGAATCATAGTCTTGGGGCACTTCCAGACATTCTGCCAAAGGTGGAGGGTCAAAGTAACCCCACTCACCCAGGTTCAACCTCAACTGTATGGTTTCATCAAAACCCAGGATGCTGCATTCCCCCAAAATAATCCTTGAGCCAGCTGAGTTTGGGGTGGCTTTGTCTTTGTTTAGGTTGTGTGTTTTGAGAGTTATCATTATTTTATTTTTAAATTACCTATAATGTACCCTTTAAAATTCCCTAATTATGGATAGGATAAATACATAATTGCAGACTTTTTTTTAAAAAAAACACATATTATCTACTCAATACTCCATAATTATGGTCTTTTCCATGAAATGTATTATTTCCTGGTTGGTCCATAATCACTCTTTTGAAGCCAGCTGGGGAAGGCCAAATTTCTTCTCAGATTTAGTTCACAGGTCATTGGGCACGACCGGTGAGGCAGCTTAGAGTTTAAGGCTAAGGGCTACTGAAGCCCAGCAGGCTTTTACCCACAAGAAATTCAGGGTCTAGTTGCTGAGCAGTCAGATCAGTGCCCTCTGGGTACTGGTGTAGCTGAAGACCGGTGGCATTTGGAACAGAGGGTGGAGTCTCTTGTGTGTCTTCAGTTCTCCCTGTAACTGGCCCAGTGGTCCAGAGATCATGGGTTCAAGCTTAGAGCTAGGTCACTGCATCTTGCACTTGGACAAGAATCTTACTTTGGGTTCTATCCAAATCAGTTGATGAACCTAGGACTAGGGGTAGGTGACCTCAGGGAATACAGAGTAGGATATGGGAAATTAAGACAAGGAGGAGGGGCAGCCATGTGGTGTGCTTTTATGGGCAAGGCTGCAGACTATGGCATATACCTAGGGATCACTGCCTATCAGCCAAGCAATGGAGCGAGTAGTCGCCCACTCCTGCACTTGTTGCTGTGGGAAACATGATCTCAGGCTACTCTGTGCACAGGCCACTTGATGCAGGGATCTACTAGAGATTTATCCCCCAGCAGACGACCTCTAGGAAGGATCAAAGGGCAATGGAGGACACCTGCTAATGACCACTGCCCTCTCTCTGTCACCTCAACTTTCTTGTGCAAAGAGGAAGTTGCAAATAGACTTACGGGAGGAACAGGGGAGGTTAGTAAGCAGGACTTCCCAACAAATCAACAGAAGCTATTGTTTCTGTGGGTGACAGTGGACAGGGACACAGCTCTGCCCTGGGCTGCTCTCTTCTAGGCGTCCCTCAAAGTAACCCTTGGAGATGAGGGGACAAGCAGCACAAACCAGAGAGGTCCCCAGATGAGCCGACCATTCTCTAAGCGCCACAGAGCCTGACCTGGCATGATAGATAGCTGATCATTTGTCATGTGACTGTGACCTCATGCCACCATCTCCAGTCAGGCTCCTCCTCTCACCCACTCCTCTTGTGCTTCACTGTGGACCCCCACGTTAGTCCACCTATGAGTGGCTTCAGGAGGAGTAAGTTGGGTTAGACTGTGGCAAGACCGCCCCCTTCCCAAAAGTTAGTCTGGGCATTTGATCTGTTTCTAGTCAATCAAATTACAAGAGCATCATTTCAGAAAAAATGTCCTCTCCACGGTCAAATGCTTACTTAGCATGATCTTGGTTCAATTCCTACTGCAACAACAACAACAACAACGAAATAGATAACAAGGAAAAGAAAATTTTCTGTTCTCTTAAAAAAAAAAAAAAGTAATTCTCTCTTCTGGCTTTGCGCAGTGCTATCGGAGGAGTGAGGGTTGGTGCAGTAGAGGCCTTTATACATGGTGAGGGCACAAGTCTGAGGAAGCAGTCGCTGTATTATCAGTAGCAGGGCAGGCCTTAGCAGGGAAGTGCCAGTGCTTTTCTTAATTCACAGAGGCACCACATTAATGATTTCTAGAAACATCAGAGGCAGGGAATAAATAACAGTTAATGCTCATGTAGCATTCTCCCTCAGTCTGGTTTCAGCTCTGAATTCTTTAACCATTCGACTCGGTGACCACCTTTCCTCTTCTTAACCCTTGCAAAAAATAAATAAATAAATAAAATAATCTTATGCTTGAAGCCATGTGACGTGGTCCTTGTGTCGCATGCAGCCAGGACTATCCTCGTCAATGCACATAGCCGGAAGGAGTAAGGGAAAAGATTAAATGCAGGGAGCACCTACGGGTGCCAGATGGTTCTCAGGAGGGTGGTTGCCAGATGCTGGCCTCTAGTGTCTCCCACTGGCTGCACCTATCCCATGGTTTGCAAATGCGACCAGCCTGGTACTGTGGTCATGATTAGCGCAGACTTACTTTGAGCCAAAGCCTTAACCCAACACTTCTGTAGGGCATACGGTTTAGTCCAGAAGCCCAGTCGACAGAGTACCAACTCATCCATTAGGATGCCATAATAACTCTGCATGTCACTTGGTAAGTCCTCTCACATGCCATCTCCAAGCTGTAAGCAAGCCCCAGGTCACTTTCTCTTAATCCTCACCACAAGGTCACTATTGTCACCCAAACGGAAAAGCATTACAGTTGGGATGATGACTAAGTATCATTAATAATTACTAAGTATCAAACCTGAGGACTCAAGATCAGAGGTGGAATCAAGTTTCAAATTCCGTGTTGTGATTCCAAGCAGGGGTGGGGGGTCGATAGAGGAAAAACAGGACCAAGCTGAGAATCAGCTGTGACTCACCGAGAAGTGGTCAGGGACCTTAGGACTCTGAGCCTGAGCTGATGGCCTTTGCTACAGGAAGGGAAGGCGAGCCGGACATCCACTAGGAGCAGCTGCCTGCTGGAGAGCCTAGCTCCTCATTAGAGGGACGGGCAACAGAGCAGAGATGGGCAAAGCAAAACTGTAGATAGGGGGGTCACCGAGATCTCAGAAAGAGAGCTGAGGATCCGGGGGCTCTTGGATTCCACAGCAAGTTGTCTAAATTCTCCTTCAAGTCACATTTCCTGTTCATTCAGGGAGCAGCTCTGGGACAGACGTTCAGAAAAACAACGATTTGTCATTCTGCCATTATCAGGGTTTGGGGACTCTAGACCACCCCATGTTGCCTTGGCACATGCCAGTCCGAGTCATTGTTGCACATATAGGGTTTTAGAGGTAAACTGAGGTAAAAGTGTATGTGCAATGTGAAGGGGGTTGTCATTTAAATACCAGCCAGTGTGTAGGGTTTTCAGAGGAGCAGCCTGCTGGCTGGTGAGGAGACCTTTTCTGTCTTGTCTTGGCCTTCGGGTTCCCTCATCTGTTCACAGCATAGCTGCCATCTTGGGTTTGGTAATTCTTTAGGAAATATCTGAGCAGTTCCCTTTTCCAGTCCCAGCCCTTCCTTCTGTAAAATGGGAATACAAATAGGAAGCTCCTAAAAATATCTCTCTCTCTCCTTCCTCTCTCTCCTTCCTCTCTCTCTCTCTCTCTCTCTCTCTCTCTCTCTCTCTCTCTCTCTCTCTCACACACACACACACACACACACACACACACACATACATACACACACACTCACATACCACACACACAGTCACACACACTCACACACCACACACACACACTCACATATCTGGAGCAGAGGATGCATAGCTTTCTGCCTCATCCACACCCCTGCCTCCACCTAGGGATGGAGATCCAGCTGCCAGTATCCTGGCTTCCCACAGATGCAGCCCTGTCTTTAAGCATGTCTAACCAAGGTTTTCAGCCAGAGTGGAGGCTAATTCTAAAGATCTTGCAGCGGGAAAGTAGGACATGTGCGACATCTCCCCCCATACGCACACACACCTTCACCCTGTCCTCCTTCATCTTTTGTGCCCAAGTATGATCTTCAAGATCCACCCAGAAAAAATAAGCTTAAGGTTGGTCTTGCTTGCCCTTCATCTACCATCAGGGCCCCTCAAGAAAGTAGCCCTTCAGCTACCATTAGGGACCCTCAGGAAGGGAGCAAGGACACAAAAATAAGCCAGATGGAAGTCACCAGACCTGTCCCTTACTGGCCAAACCCTCCTTCGTTCTGCTTTTCTGAAAGGGGAGTGTGTTATTCTATGAACGCGCCACTGTGAGGCTGGAGTGAAATGAGCTAACGCAGTCTTCAGCAGTGTGCGCAGAGTACACAGCTGGCACTCAGTAAAATGGCCAGTCTCTTTCCACAGACAAGGCTGCAGCCCCACCTGCTTCCACGGAGAAAGGCAGCTGCAAGGCCCGCCTTAACACTGAGCATCGCAGCAGCATCTTTCCTGTGCCCAGTGATGTGATGCCTGCAGCCAGGGCAGCCAGCTGGGACGTGGATGTGTTCTCAGGCCGGATAAAGGACAAAGGAGGGTCCGGAGAGGAGCTGTGTCAGCAGTTAGGAAGGGCAGCGCTGACAGTGACACAGGGCCCAGCCCACTCTTCTGATTCGATGCCCCAGAAATCACGACTGGCCCGGAGAAGCGTGCACTGCCTGACAATCAGTTCATGCCCTTTTCCTACCTCGGCTCCCTGCTGCCTCTGGCTCCACCTGAAGGTCTTGGCTCCCCATTTGAGAACAGCCACCCTTGTCCAAGCCTGCAGGGACATCTCCAATCTGCACTCCGAGGAATGGGCTTTTTCTGCACCCAGCGCGTGTGAACTTGGAGGCTTCAGTCTGCCTCAGGTCCGCGCTGAGGGAGACAAAGAAAAATAAGCCACCTGTACTCCAGTTCCATACTCTTGCCCTGAAGGAGCTACGTAGGATGGAGTTCCATAGAATGAAGCCCTGTCCCTAAGCCACAGTATCTCCTGGACAGCCATGGGTTCTAGGAGCCCCACACAAGACCTGAGCCTCAAAACTACCATTTCTCTTTGCAAAAAGGTGTCATGACAGTGGCATCAAATGCCCCTCAGAGGTAGGGGACGCTGAGTTTCTCAGGTGCGTGGTTTGGGTGAGGCTGGAGACCTCTAAGACTCCTCCGAAGAAACTCAGTGAGCCTATGAGTCTGTACCAGGCCCAGTTAGCCCTAAGTCCTGTTTCCCATTTCCAAATACACTTCACTATTTAAGCGGTCTTAACTGAGGGGTGGGTTCGTGCAGAGAGACCCCTCAGCAGAGAGTGTGGCATGGGATGAGACGTAACAGAGAGATGTCTATTCTAACAGTCAGTCATCCCCAAAGCCCTCACTTGCATGGGGAAGTCTTGGCTGGATGTAACAAACTAGTCAGAAAGGCCACTGTCCCAAGTCATCATATCACCTTTGCTCATTCCCAAGATGCCTAATGACATTCTTTTTTTTTTTTCTTTCTGAAGTGCAGAAATCAACCAAGTATCTTTCTTAGACATGCGAGGCAGGCACCCCACCATAGAGTCTCGCCCTTGATCCTTATCTTCTGGTGGGCTTCATGGTCTTGTTATGTAGCTCGGGGTGCTCTCGGATTCCCTATGTAGACAAGGCTGGCCTCAAACTCATGATTTGCCTCCTAAACACGGAGATGAGAGGCATAAACCACTGGAGGGTCTTCCTGAGACATCTTTGCTTTCCACATGTAGAGTAACTTGTCCTGAACACACATCTGGCCAGGCCATCAAAAAATTAACACACACCCCAAACACCTCTACCTATCATCTAGGGTACACCTTGGCCCCACCCCACAACAGGCAGTGCATAAATGTGACTGCTCCGTCCTGTCAGACACCACAGTGGAGCTGAGCCCGGTTATTCACAAGCATATGCATACACAGTCCCAGCAGCTATAGCGTCTGGGGTGACCTGGCTCAGAGGCAGATGCAAAAAACACAAAGCAAGCAAGGCAGAGGGCTAGAGATAGGGCTCAGAGGGTAGGAGCATTCGCTGCACACGCATGAGGAACAGAGCTTAGCACCCACATAAAAAGCTGAACACGGTCTCATAGGCCTGTAACTCTGGGGAGTAGGAGAGTCAGAAGGATCACTGGGACTTGCTACTTGCCAGCCCTAGTGTTCAGTGAGAGACCCTGTCTCTAGGGATTAAGGTAGACAGTGATAGGATAGGAGACCTGTGGGAACAAATCTATATATGCATGTGTGCATAACACACACACACACACACACACACACACACACACACACACGGCAGTAAAGGTTCCTTCCACCTTGGTGACACTGCGCCCAATGCACAAACATATCTCCTATAGATACTGTGTCACAAAGCCACAGAGCTGCCCAGTGGGGAGCCTGCCAGGGTCCTCATCCCGGAGGACTTTGGTGGCATGATTGAAGCTGTGGTTCTAGCTGCCACTGGGGCCTCTGCCCTACCTACATGTAGTCTGCCAGGCTTCCTGCTGCTAAACATGGATCCATTCTCTGCCCTTTTCCACATCACTTCCTCTCTGCTCCAGCCAGCATCAGCTTCACTGGCTCAGAAGCAAAATGCCAAACCTCAATTGCTATGCACCTTAAGACAGGGGCCTGACACGTCTGTCACAGGTGCTGACTCCAGAGAGATGCTGGGAGTGCAGAGTGGGTGGCCAGGCTAATGCCCCACAATGAAGAAGAGTCCGCTGCAGGAAGCCTGAGGCTGCACACAGGAGCTCCAGGTCCAGGGAAGATGGACATGAAAACAGATGCAGGCTTTCAAGACACAGTACGTTGCTGTCTTACAAAATGACGCTTGTGGCAATTAACACAACCAGCCCTTGGTGCTGTCTCCAGCAGCTCCAAGATCATTAGCATATTTTTAGCAATAAACTACTTTTTAATTAAGGTATGTACATTGTTTTTTTTTAACCCAACACCACAATGACACACCTAATAGGAGATAATATAGTACAGAGATAACTTTTATAGTCACTGAGAGAAAGAAAAATTCGGATAACTTGTCTTATTGTGACATTTGCTTTATTACCCAGAAAGGGGAGGAACTCTCCTAATGTGACCAGCCCTGACAGCTTGACTTCCAGTCACTCTCCTCCACTTCAACCCTGCCATTTTTCCTCTTTAAGAACAGCAACAAATGGAAGGAACCTGCTCCTAAGAGGAGAAGCCATGGAGGTCTGAGGTCTGGCTGCAGGAAAGCCAACCCAAGGTTGAAGCCAGAAGGGTAAGAAGGGGCAGGGCCCAGGCTCAGAGACCAGTGAGGATGTTCTGAGCATTGCCAACTAAAAATTAAGAAGAAATCGGGCAGGAGAGAGCAAACAGGCTGATGCTTCAAGGCAGCCCTGAGAGGCTGGCCGGAAGCCCAGCTCTAGGTAAATCACAGTGCTGTGCCCAGCTCTGTAAATCTGAGAGATTGGTGGGTAGCTCCCTGAAGGGACTGGTGCTCTCTGGGGAGGTCCTCAACTTTGTTACCAGATAATTGGAAGTAAAAGCACATCTGTTTGGATGTAGGGCTGTATGCCTGGACATGTGCAGACATGCACCCCCTGTGAGCATATGCTCGTGCACGTGTGCGTGCGTGCATACAGACACAGATACACACAGACACACACACAGACACAGACACACACACAGACACAGAAACATACACACACACACACACACACACACACACACACACGGACACACACGGACACACACTCCCTGTATGCACACATCCCCCAGGAAGGATACTGAGCAGAAATAGCAGCATGTAGCAGTCAGATCTTTACAATGACAGTGTGACAGTGTTTGATCACAACAAGACTTTCCTGGTCTTCACAGATGAGACCTGCCAGCCTTGCCATGGCTTTGCCTCTCAGACACTCTCCCTCGCTGCTGCTCTCAAAAAAAAAAAAAAAAAAAAAAAAAGGAGGCCTGACAATCTATGGTGATGTCTAGCCTCATAGGGGAGGCTGGCTATCAGGGCTAATCATTTTAGGAGGATTCTCCATCTCTGGGCCTCAATTTCACCACTCAGGCGCTTTTGAGGAAATTAAGTCTAGATCAGCCAATGGAAGAGAACTGGCTGGCATGTTACACGCTGGCTTTAACCAACCCATTGCACTTTCTTGGATGAGAAGGATCCTCAGCTTGACAAAAGTATAATTGATTAGTGATGTCTGCTATAGGTGCGGGGGTAGGGGGGTGAAAGAGACCTGTGCGCTGCCCTATCTTCTTGATTACTGATGCCTTGGAATCTACTGACTTGACTCCTTGAATCCACAGTAAACTCCAACCTATGCTGTGCTGGGGTTTACACTCAATCCCAAGAGCCACCCGCGCTCATCTCTACCCTTTCTACATTCAGTGACATCGTACTGGTGTCTCGGAGTTGGCAATGGTGAAAGTGTTTACATGGGAATAGCTTGTTTGTTTGTTTTCAAGACAGGGTTTCTCTGTGTAGCCCTGGCTAGAAAGTGTTTTCTAAGGTAACATTTCAACAGTTAGCAGCTTGTCACTGGTTCTACCCCTCTCACAGCAGGCAAGGGCTGTGGTGGATGGGAACTCCAAGAAGTCCCTTCAGTCTCAGCTCTGGGGCAGTTCTTGAACCCTAGAGACCACCAGTGCCTACAGACACTATAATCCAGACTCAAAGCTCTAACACCTTTCTCGCACGGTCTGTATCATGCTCATCCATCTGGGTACTGCACAAACCCTCTTCCTCCAGGAAGCCTTCCCAGCTTGCTTTCATTCTCAGCGCTCCCCTTGAACTCTCCTTGCACCTTCTGTGTTTGCTGCCTCCGAGAGAGAGGAAGACTGTTTGCCCAAGAGTCTCAGGTTAAGGCCTACATCTCCTTTGTCAGCACCCGTGGTCAAGGCCTTATGCAGGTTTAGCCATGATACAGACCTAGATGATGTCATCTAAGCCATTTTTTTTTTTTGCCCGAAATGACCATTTCCATCAACCACAACCCTTCAACTTCCTGGGTGGGAAAAGTGGAGCTAGACAGCATGCTCACCCAAGAGAATTGTCTTGACTCCTGTGACAGACCCATAGCAGAGATTCATTGAAAATCAAAAAGCTCCTAGTAGCACGGACGTAGGGTCCCAGCATTCGAAGGCTACACCATCTCTAGCATATCTGTCTGTCCTTCCTTTCAGCTCACCACTGGCCATCTCAACTAGGTCAGGCTCTGGGGCTGGCCTCCTGCCCCTATCACTGCCCCCCAGGAGTGGCCAAGACCAAACGCCAGCCGGCTCCTCCCAGCTTGCTCCTGCCGCTGCTTAACATGCACACGAGAGCTGGAAGCGGTGCGTATAGATTTCTCTTTGTCTTTGGTGGTAATTATTAGCTGTCTCGGCGGGTGAATGCAGGCAGAAACAAAGGCAGCCAGGGTTGTAAAACCTTTTATCTCGATCAAGCCGCATTATTTGATAAGGTGCTAAGCTAATAGCAACGCATGTCAAATTGTGTTTAGACAGATCGAGGGGCTGGTGCGGAGGGTATATTTGTCTCCAGAAACCTGCTCCTGGAAGGATGAAGGGAAAGGCACAGAGATATCCACATCCCTGCTCAGAACACAAACAGCCCGGCCTCTGGCTTGAGAGAGTGGCTCCCTGCAAACATAGATCTGAGAGGGGAGACAGGTGGTCCCTGGGGTAGTCATTCCTACTCATGATTACCTCAGGGCTTTGCGCTGAGCCCCATGGATCCCATAGGGGTCATCCACAGAGACGGGGCTCAAGCCCAGGCTCCCCTAGCCAGTTATTAATGTATTAATTTATTTATTAAGGCCTGTGCGTGTCACCTGTCCTATGGGCGACGCTGACTTTTACAATCACCGCCCATAGGAGGCAGCACAGACCAGACAAAATTAGCCTTGCAATGGAGCCCGCAAGGAGAGAGGCCCAGGAAGGCTTTGAGGACAGGGTGGGCTTGCATCCGGCCTCGGAGAATAAGGACCTGGAAAGAAGCTGTCTCCGACCAAGCTGCAGAAGCCCCTCTGTGAGCATGCAGAGAGGTGTCCATCTGTCACTCTGGGTTCTGCTCAGTGGCTCCTCCAGGCTGCTCTTCTGGGTAACTTCCAAGACCCCCCAAAACATACTCATAACTGGTCCCTCTGGGTCCCCTGTGGGCTGCAAGGTGGCATTGAGCCCAGATAAGAAGGGAAGAGCTGATTACCAGGAACGTTCATTAAAAAACTTAGAAAAGGAACTCATGCTGGAGCACTGTGCGTAGAACGCTTGCAAGGAAATGACAAAGGTTACACACAGGGCTAGGGAGATAGCTGTGTGCAAAGTAGCCGCTGCACAAGCATACGACCTGAGTTTGATACCCTGTACCCAAGTAAAAACACCAGGTGTCGTGGCATACACTTGGAATCTCAGCACTGCAGAAACAGGCTGTTCCTTAGGCTTCACCGAGCAGCTGATCTAGTTCAGGCACTGGCCTGGCAAGCTCCAGGCCAATGAGAAACTTTCCTCCATAAATAAGGTGGATGGTGCCCAAGGAACAGCACTGAAATTGACTTGTGGCTTCCATGTACATGCATGTGGGTGTGAGCGCACGCACATGCGTGCACACACACACACACACACACACACACACACACACGTGCGCGTGCTTAAGAATGTCCTCCACAGGAATGTGCAGCATATTCATATTGAATCATTAAAATGAACCATTGTGGGCCAACGTGTTGGTTCTGTGGGTAAAGATGCTTACCATCAAGGCTGATGACCTAAATTTGATACCTAGGACCCATATGGTAGGGAAAAAAAAACCAACTCCTGCTAACTGTCCTCTGACCTCCGCATGCATGCAAAAGTGTGCACACATGCACACATTAATATAGTTTTCGAACAAAGTGACCACTGATTGGCTCTGAGCCCTGGGTCCCTTCAGCAGACCCAGAATTCAAATGCAGTCTGAGCTTAATGGAGGGAGGTAAGTGGAGGTGTGGGTGAATGGGATAAAGAAGGAGAGTGGCCATAACTGGGTGTATTTGCAGGATTGGGGTGGAGCTCATTCCTCTGGGAATTCAGGGTCTGCACAGGAACATTAGCCTCAAAGCCATGCCACTGGAGGAATCTGGGAATCCTCATGCCACACCTCCAAGTAGAAGCTAAAGAGTGCTGGGGGCTGGGAACAAGGCAGAGCTTCCACATTTCTGACCTTCCCTGAGCCCCTGTAACAATAGGAAGCCCGTGGGTAAGACCCTGAAGAAGCAACAAGTTGAACCGGGCTAGCAGTGCCCAGGAGCAGAGCGGGGCAGCCACTGCCTCTGCTCCACACTCTGTGTCTCCTGCGCTGGAGCTCTCTTGTGGTGGGTAACCTGGGCCTAGTGAAGACCAACTTGTTCTTTTTCTTCAGGACACCTCCTGATACACTAAAGGGACCCCAGTGACTTTCCGAGAACGCCTCCTGCATGTATTCCCCTACATGCTCATTTGATGCTTTTTCTTCCTAGGACACCAGGCAAGGTCTCACTGCATATAGCACACAGGTGACCAGTCAGGCTAATGCTGCTGTGGCTGCCTTCCTCTTATCATGGACACCTGGGAAGGCATGGTCTCCAGCAGCAGCCCAAGGTGCTCCCGTTTTCACTAATGTGTGAAAGGAGAATGGCCAGTAGCAATTTCTCATTTCCATTGACCTAGAGAGGCAGGGTAACAGGGAGGCCTTTGACCTAGAACAGTGGCAACAGAAAAGCAATTGATCACAGGGGAAGCAATCAGAATGCCCATCCAAAGGGTGTGGCTAAATAAACCCTGGCCTGCCCACGCCAGGGAGCTCTATCCTGTGGCTTTGACAGATGGGTGAGTGTTCTTAATACGATCACGGAGACAACCTGGAAACTGGTAGTCAAGAGACAAAGGCCACAGCAAGGAGCAATGCGTGTGGCATGATACATTTCAGGTTGAAAAACAGAATCAAATCCAGACACACAGACGTGAGAGCCAGCATCTCAGGTTGAGGATGGTAGAGTGGGTTGCTTGCGTACCATGTGAGAGTTCTGGGTTTGATCCCCGGCACTACATAAATTAAGCACGGGGGTGCATGCCTGTAATCTTAGCACTTGGGCAGTGGAGGCAGGAGCATCAGAAGTTCAACATCATCTTCAGCTATACATGGAGTTCAAGGCCAGCCTGGGCCACATGAACTTTGTTCCCATGTGAGCATATCCAAAGATGTATGAATGTAATTTTTATACCTTTTACTTCTCCTATAAGAATTCCATTCATGTATACAAAGTATCTAGCTCACATTCACTTCCATATCCCCTCTCTAGCCTTCCGGAGACACCCCCTCCCAACATTTTTGTCTCTCACATTCACGTGTGACCCTCCTCTCTGTAACCTCGTTGGGATGACTGATCTTGCTGGCTTACTCTCCTGCACCTAGCCACAACTGAGCAAGCTCCTGAGTGCAGAGGGCATATCATGTCCCGAAGACAGCTCCGCACAGCCCTCTTCCCCATTCTCCCCATCTGACGTGCTTTCTGACCCCTCTCTCTGATGTTCCCTGAGCCCTGGCTGGTTGACATGGATGTCCAATTCACTCAGTGGTCACATATTCTCAACCAGCACTTGGCCAGCCTCTGCAATCCGCAGCTGCCCGCTGCAGGAGAAAGCTGCCTTGGCCAAGGATGAGGCAGCACTCGGCTAGGGATCTAAGCTTAAACGCACAGAAGGCAGTTGGACAATGTGTCCATCTGTTAGGGTCTCCCCTAGGAACCTCTTGGCTCACGGGCTTTTGACCAAGTTTACAGTACTAGTCAGTGTGTATGAACTTTAAACAATGAGTAATGGCACACATCAGAATTCCCTTCAGCAAGGAGAAACCATGATTTTTGAGGGGGAAGGGAGATTCCAGCTTGATCTGAATTGTAAGAATTTTTCTAACAAGAATGTATCCCAGTAGTCTATGTGTAAGTAAAAATAAAATGTTTTTTTTAAAAAGGAAGAGATAAAGCCTGGTGGTGTGCCCACCCAAACTCCCTAACGTCTGTCTCTGTGAGTCAGAATTCTGGGTGTCTAATTTTCTTCTGTTATCTGTTTTTAAGTTTTCTATAAAGAGTACATATTGTTTTGTAAAACAATGGAGAAAACCATAAAGGAATTTTTAAGTCAATGTCACCCTTGCCCTAGCCCAAGTCAGAAGCTATTTCCTTCCAGAGTCCCTCCTGACACTTTGGACTGCTTCTTCCGGCGTCTTAGCCAGGCCTCAAAGACAAAGGAGCTGACCCTCCAACCCTGCTGAGTACAGGTTCTCTCAGTCTCTTCTTGTGTGACCTCATGGCCTCTCAGCACCTTCTCTGGGCCTCCCTTACCCCATAGCAACCCTAGAATTGACCATGGCAACCAAGTAGCTAGAGGAGTCCTGGGTTTTACTGTGTGGAGCCCTGTACTTACCTTCCAGTCACAGCTCTAACGATCAGTGGGAGAAAGGCAAGCCTGACCAAGAGCCATTGCTGCTGCCAGTAGAGCATCACTGTAGGGAGCTTGCTCTGGGACAAGCCTAAGAGCAGATGCAGAGGTTGCCAAGGATTTTTAGTAAAGCCAGGAGCATCCTGAGGCCAAGGTTTGGGGACCTGTATATAGAAGTTTGCTCTTGTCCCGAGGAAGAAACCTGGCCTGCTAGACGTGGCATTAATAGTGACAGCCTAAGAAAAGAATTGGCCAGCCCCACCCCACTCCCACACACACAGTGATGGTAACAAGGAATGAGCATCTTTCTGGGGTGCTCTCTCTATACAAAATCCTTGTGCCATGGCTTCACACAAGCCTTCCAGTCTGTGCATCCACCTACATCACGCTGGAACACAGACATAGTCACCCATGAACTTGGTAAGAGCTCTCTCTCTCTCAATACACACGCACACACTCCTACTCACTCCAGGCCCACAGAGCCCCACACAGATCAGGCACCCACAACTCATTTGTCCTCCGCACACACATCACACACACACACACACACACACACACACAAACATTGCACCTTGTTCAATGATGCGGGGGGAGGGGGGAAGAAGAGTCATGATTTTTATTTAAAACAAAACAAAACAAAACCCTCAAATGCCAGTAGATTCTAGTGTGGCTTTGGTCTTTTTATTTTTCCCCTCAGTGTTAAAAGCAAAAGTCACCCAACAGTGCCACCTGCTGAAGGCTGGCTTTTCCTGATCCCCTCCTCTTCTGCCCTCCTATCCTACACAGACTGAGACGCTCCCTTAATTTCCCCCAAAGGACCTGAGACCCAGGATCTGAACGAAGAAGGTGAGGAGATGCGCAAAGAAAAAGGTGGGGAAATCAGTTTTCAGACCCAGACAGTAAAAGCTGGCGTTGAGATCCCATATGAAGAGAGACTGAAAAGAGGAGAAAGACCGAGATGGCCACGTGCACAGAGACAAATACCAGAGAAGCCAGCAGGAAGAGGGTCTGAGGAGAGCCAGGACTACTACCTGCTGCCTGTTCTTGCTGCCTGCAGTCTGCTGCCTGGAGAAGATGCAGGGGCCAAGGCGGGATCCAGGGGTGCAGTAGATATGCAGAGGTCCCTTCCCACTATTCCACATACCATATATGGGGCAAGCCTGGCCAGTCAGCCCTGTCTAGCCTCCCTTCAGGACCTACTCTGTACAGAGACCTGGGGCCATCGTGCCAGCCTGGGCCTGCAATCTCCCTGTGCCATTTCAGCCCTCCAAACTGATTGTTATTAAGCTCCTGTCCCTTCAGATATCTCCCCCCCCTCTCTAGTCTGGAGAAGGGCAGGTGTGTGTATGGGGGGGGGGGTCCTGAATAAATGTATACTGTTGTCATGAGCACAGTCATGTCAAAGATGCCAATATATTCAAGATGACTACAGCCTGAGAGTGTTCCCGAACAGAGACACCCGTCACCCCTACTACTCAGCCTTACTCAGCCTTTTTATGTTGTATACCATAAATGGGATGAGCTTCAGGGCTGCTGGTACGTCTCCATCAGAGTGCATAGCCCACCTGATCCTAGCTTTAGGTGACCTATATCTGCCATATCTCCATTCCCCTGCCATAGTCAGGTCAAGTCCAAAGCCATGCAGGTTGTACCAGGTATGCAAATGCCTACCAACTAGATCAGAGGCTCTCCTCAACAGAAGATCTCCTTTGAACATCTGGTCAGCTTCTCAGGTGCAGACTGATTGCCAAAGAGGAAATAGGTCCAAGACCATACAGCCAACTAGGCAGTAATTCTGGAAACGACTTGAAGACAGCCATGCTTGTCCCCTAGGGGAGGGTCCTCATCCTTCTGTGTCACTGGACGGGGGCTGTTGTATGCTGCACACACTCATGAGCATGTGTGTGCTGGGGACTAGAAGTCAGTTTTGTATAACGTCCTTTCTCACAATTCAGAAACTCACTGCTTCTGCTATACTGAATGACCAGAGAGTCCCCAGGATCTTCTGTCTCGGCTCCCAGTCCTGAGATTACAGGCACATGCTGCACGCCCATCTTGTTCCATATGTGCTGGGGATTTGAACTAGGGTCCTCATGCTTATGCAGCAAGCACTTTAACCACTGAGATATCTCCCCACCATGGCCTCTTGCTTCTTGATGCAAGACCTAAGTAGAGAGAGAGATCTGAGTGTAAAACTGCCTTTCTCCTGTGCCCTGGGTTTGCTTTCCCACTCGCAGGAGTCCAGTGAGCCTCAGGCCACAAGAACTGCTGGGTATATCTTCAAGGTAGGCAGGGCAAGAGGTGACCACTGAGTCCCCTGAGAGGAGCCCAGAATAATACACCGCCAACGCTGTGTCGGAAACCAGCTCTGACTCACAGAGGGAGGTTGATCCAGACAGACATCAGATCAAGGAAAGCACTGCCTCCTATATGCTCAGCCTTAGTTCTGGGGAATCCTGTCAGCCAGAGACTGCTCAGAGCTGGACAGAGGCATGAGGGCACACTCAGGGAGGCTCCAAGCTTCTGTAACCCCTTGGGCTTCATCCCTCCCTTCTGGAGTTGACACCCTGGGACTTTTTTCTCTTCCCAAGAAGTCTTGATATACTTTACTTTCTCACACAAAACCTAATGTCTGGTATATCTAGTCAGAACTCTAAAGACTGGCCAGCTTACCTCCCTGAGGCACCGAGTGCCTGAGTACACAATACGCACAGCAGGTGCTGGCTTGCATCTCATTTGCATATGGTTTGCATATGCTTTCTGACTTCTCACAATACCCAGGGACCGGCCTCCAATCTACAACTCAGAACCTTCCTGGCATTTACAGTCCCTGCCAACAGGCACCAGGCACCTCAGTGCTATGGCCTTTTGTTTTCTTAGCTTAGAAAAGGTTTTCAGCAGTACATTAGCCCAACTCAAAACTTTTCAAAAGAGACCTTCTGATGTCAGGGATCACCTTGCTGAAAATTCACTGATGACTAAAGAGTTTGCAAGTGTGGTTCCTGAGCGACCCTTTCCTCTCCTTCTCTACCTGCAAAACTCCTATTTAGTCCTCAAGGCCCCCCTCAAACAAAGACTCCTGTAAAATCTCTCTCTGTTAACTTCCCACCCCAGTGCTCTGAGCACCATCATCGCCTCTCAGACATGTCAGTGGGTAAAGTGCAAACACAAGGACCTGGGTTCGAGTCCCCAAGACCCACTTAAAATGCTGGGTGCAGTAGTACACACCTTTAATCACTGTACTGGGAGGAGACAGGATTCCAGGAGCTTCATGGCCACCCTGGCTAGGCAATTGGCTCTAGGTTCATCAAGGGACTCAGTTGAAACACTAAGGTCGGGAGCGATTGAGGACACCTGACTTCAACCTCCAACCTCCAAATGCACACAAGAAGGTATTGCACAACCCTCCCACCACACACATGTGCAGGCACACACACACAGAGTATGGGGGCACAGTTATCAAACCATGAATGACATTGTCTTGCCCCTATCTTTCCTTTTAGTGAGTTCACTAAGGAACCATGGCTTGGCGCCATCATGTCAGAGGATGGAGGGATGGCTGCTTAAGCAGTGTTTGATGAATGGAGTCGGGATCCTCAGAGTCTTCCTGTCCAAACTGAGTCTCTCACCCTAACAACTAGCTCTGAGTGGGTTGATACTCCTAGTATTCCACTTGTGTTTTTACAATTCAAATGAATAGCCTAGAGCAGAGGACTCCCCAGCACCCAACTCCAGATGGACAGTCTCGGCTTTGGAATGCCCACCTTTTCCATAGGAAAGCCCCAGCCAGGGCCCTGGTCTCTGGACCCACAGGTGATGGACACCCTGGGTCTGAGCTGCTGTCTGGGAAGCAAATTGACACTCAGAGAAATTTACCACCCTCTAATTGGCAGCTCTGGGTACAGTCGAGGGGCAGTAGATTAAGTGTTTTCCTGTAAATCAGGTTTATGATTTGCACCGGAGAGGCAATTGTTAAAACTGTTCGTTTTACCCGCAAATAGCAGCTGAAAGAAACCAATTTAGGAGCGACAGATTGGTTTTGATTCTAAATGTAGTGCTAAAACAGTTAATTTTAATAACATCCATTGGACAAGAGTCTGCCTGTTACTTAATACCATAGTCAACAATTTGAAAACTGTGTGTTCAGCTGACACTTCTTTCACCAAAAATTAATCCCAACCCCCACCCCACCCCATAGGGTCATCTCTCAGCAGGAAGCTGCAGATTCCTGCAGAAGGATTCTGCCTTCTTTCCAACTTTGCCAGCCTTGCTGAGCTGTGAGGCCACCAGAAGATCAACTATAGGCAAAACCAGAAGGGACCTAGAATGTTGGGACCACACCACAGGGGCCCCTTGCCAATGTAATAACAGCCTCTGTAGCAAGTGGGATCATGATGGAGAGCCTCTGCCTACATGCAGATGGTCTCCAGCATCTATGGTCAGCCCTTCAGTGTCTGGAAGAGTTTCTCAGTCTCTGTCTCTCCAGGGAGATCCTTTTAGACAAAGCTGTGCCTTCACCCAACTCACATGCTCTAGAGCACACAGGACCCTCCGACCCTAGTGGATGCCCACTGGGCTATTTGTCTTCCACTGTCTCCCTTCCCCTCCCCCTCACCATCTCAGGACGCACATATAAGTGTTTCAACATTTAATTGAAGTCTAGTAGTCAGGACTGAGCCTGCCAATTAATTGATCATTGACTAGCATAAAACCTAAGCATTTGATGGGTAGGTCTCTAGCTCCTAAGATCTTCTAGAAGCCAACAGGATTAGGGGGTCTGTGAACTCTGAGCAGCTCTGTCTGTCCTGGACCTGTTTCCAACTTGTGTGTATCATGGCTTATGACATGGCCTGTCCTTTCCTTGCTACAACTTCAGAGCCCAGGCAGAGTCAAGGTCGGGTTGTCTCCTGACTCTGAACAGAACTGATGCAGACCTGTGACCATCACCACCCCAGCTGTTACTGCAGATGGAGCAGCTGAACCAGAGAGAGCCTGGAGAGACAGACACCCCTGAACACCCCTGAACCTCCACATGGTGCCAGCCTGGCAGTCCAATGGCCTCATTGCCTGGAGACCAACCTTTCTCGACATTCCCTGAGGGCAGGGAATCCAGACTCCCTTCAGGGAAGATTCACAGCTCAGTCCATTGCCTGAGTTAACTCAATTAACTTCTGGAAAAAGTAAAAAGAAAAACTTCCAGCTGGGCTTATTGCCTCAGACCTGAATAACAGATCCTCAAGAGACTGAGGCGGGAGGTTACAAGCTCAAGGCTAGCCTGAGGAATTCATAGACAGTCTCAAAAGAAAAAGTTCAAGGTAGGACTAGGCCTGAATAGCTCAGCAGTAGAGCACCTGTGTGAATACCATGTTAGCTCAATCCCCAGTACTGGGGGGGGGGGGGGGAAAGAAAAAGAAAAAAGAAAAAAGAAGGGAAGAAGAGAAGGGAGGAAGGGAGGGAAGGAGGGGAGGGAGGAGGAGGGAGGGAGGGAGGGAGGGAGGGAGGAAGAGAAGGAGGGGAAAGAGACGGGCAGGCTTTTGTAGAAGTAGCTCACTTCCTGGCCCCCACTGCAGGAAGACTTCTGGAGCCTGTGTGATCGCCTGTAGAGTCTGTTATAAAAAGAAGCCTAAATCACATTTATGGCTCATACTCCACAGCAAATGTAGGTATTAAAATCGTTCCTTTTAAATGATAAACGTCCCCTGAAATGGCCCAATAGAGCCCCATCAGAGGCTGTTTCCACCCAAAACAAACTGACTCAGGGTAGTCAGTAAGTACAGAATCTGCCTTTGGTCCTCATAACTGCTGTTACCCATCCGGGCGGGGTGGGAGGGGCAAGGCAGGAGCATCACACGGGACACTGGTTGCCTTTAGAAACCTCCATCTTCCTTCTGGCCCTCACCACAGGACCACACTCCTCAGGTAGGAATGCCTAAGCTCTCCCCAGTTTCCTGGAGTGCGGCCTCCATTTTTGCTGTGCCTATCACAATCTTTGTGGGTTTGCTTCCGAGAGAGAAGTAATGGAAAAAAAATAGCTAATCACCCATTCATAATCCCTTAAACATTATATTTAAGCTGATAGTTGCAAAACAAAATGCAATCTTTCTAACTCCATCAAGCAATTACTTGCCATTTTTCTGGGGGTTGTAATAAAAGGAAATGAGATAGCCGGTGGAGAGGAGGGGACAAATCCCGGACTTGAGTCTGGGGAAGATAAAGGACAAACAAAAAGGAGTGTTTGCTTGTGTTGTTACAGCAAAAGGGAGCCAAGCCAGCACAAGCCATGGATTTGGGAGTGGGGCTTCTCCTGGCCATGCCTATCCAAGTGTGATGCGAAGTGAAGTCTAACTACCTAAGCATGACTGAGCAAACCTGCTTCTGTCCAACCCATCAAGGAATCTGAGGGTCAGGCCTTTCCTCCTCTCCCTTATGTCTTAATAGATGAGTGGATGCTGATTTCAGTTCCTCTGAGCATAGGGCTAATGACAGAAGGATGGATGGATGGATGGATGGATGGATGAATTGATAGATGGATGAGTGGATAACATAGATAAATTGATGATGGATAGATGGATAGATACATGGGTAGATAAATGGGTGGATGGTAGATGAGAGGTAGATGGAGATAACCATTGTTTGACACATCACCCGTGCTTATACTCTCAAAGTGGAAGGACTTGTGAGGTGCCACATTCCAACAGCAATGATCACAGAGCTAGGCTTCCAATCCAGACCTCCTGGGCTCCCAACTTGTGCATTTCCTGACCCTGACTTCTAGATTTATGGGCTGTGGAGTGAAGGGACTGATGCCCTCTGCATTAGTTTAGTTTCTATCACTGTATTCAAATACCTGAGGCTAGATGATTTACAAAGTAAAGAGGTTTGCTTATCTCATAGTTATGAGGAGTTTGGGCGCACGGTTCTATGCCATGCTTGGCTCTGGTGAGGTTCTCTTTGGCTGTATCACACAGCAAAGGGCACCAGGGTCTGAAACACTGCAAAGAAAGTTTGAGTAGAGAGATAGGAAGCAGATAGGAGGGGGGAGGGCCCATCTCGAGAGAACTAACTAGGGACCCATGAAAACTCTTTTTTTTTTTTTTTTTTTTTTTTGGTTTTTCGAGATAGGGTTT